>NC_140595.1:803005629-803515629 GCF_964204655.1 Triturus cristatus
ATGCGTTTGTGAACATTACTGATGGTCTGATACTTGATTACTGCAAGGTCTGGCTGATGTGATGCATTCTGTGTCTCATCAGTTTGAAGCCTCAACAGCACTGCCTCACCAGGAGCAGTGCCATGACTTTAGCCCCTGAAACTGGGTCCTGGCGAAAAAGCATTTCCAAAAGAGTTGTCTAGAGCTTTGCTGGCATGAGCCCTTCCAGGTGATCCTTGCACCACGATGGCTATGAAGTGTGGAGGTCTGCCCAACTGGATATATGCTGCACATACTCACCAAGTTCTGTGTCCCCTTAATAATATGACAGCACTTCTCCCAGAAGTACCAGTGGTGGTCGAGAGATGATGGGAGCAGGTTAGTCAAACTGAAGGGGACTAGCAGGAACCGGAAACAGCACTTGTTCATTCTGAGAGGAATCCTGGAGAGTCTGTTGTTGGAGTTGAAGGAGAGGCTAGAGCCGTGGTTGTGAATGAGCCAGACTCAAACCCCAACAAATTGCCTACTGTTGAGGAACTGTGAGGGCTGCCGAAGAATGTTGGCCAAGGAAGCAGGAGAGGGGGAGACTGGTCCCACAGGGAGAAGGCGAGCTCCCAATCATCCTGGAGGATACAGAGGATTCTGATCTGAGTGATATAGGAGAAGAAGAGAAAGTGACCAAGGGTGCCCTGTCGGAGGTACTGTTCCCCTGAATGGACTTACTTCCTTGCAAATAACAGGGAGAATGAGATCTGGGAATGCTGGGATCAATGTGAAAGTTCAATCGAAACCTCAGAAACTTGATCTTCAGTTCTATCTTACTTTTGAACTTCCACTGATAGTGAGATTGAGTGCCATGAGATATCTCATCCTTGATGTGGCGAATTTCCTTTTCTGGATGTAAATGAGTTCCCTGTGCTAGTGGATGAACTGAAACACTTAATTTTGGAGCTGAATGCCAATGAAATTGAACCGTTCCTTCTTAGAGACATTTAAAAAGAGTTTATGGGGAAGAAAGAAAAGTACTGAGGCCCAAGGCAGCGGAAGGAGCCTAAGATGGTCCTTTAGAAGAACACGGATTAGGGCCAAGGAAGACTCACAAGGAACTTTGTACATAATGTTTCTGTATATCATTTGAACGTTGGTTTTGCTGCTTGCACAGGTGGAAACTGCCAGAGAAGACTCTGTAGCTGCTACATTCCGCCCAACGGTTTAGATTCCAATGAGAAATGGAAGCTAATTCGGATGTATGATGTTACAACGCATGCTTTTACAACGCATGCTGTTACAACAAAAATTTTACAACGCAAATGCAGTGACAACGCAAGTCTTTACAACGCAAGTCTTTACATCGACTTGCACTAGATGGCGTGCTAACATTAAAAAAGTGTAATTTACTATTCTAACTCCAGTCCACGTAACAGTAGGGAAGGTGTTTGGATAGTAAACTACACTATTTTTAATGTTAGCACGCCATCTAGTGCAAGTCGATGTAAAGACTTGCGTTGTAATGGCATGCGTTGTCAATGCATTTGCTTTGTAACAGTTTCGTTGTAATGGTAGTGCGTTGTAAAAGTTGCGTTGTAAAGGTTGTTCCCCGCTAATTCTACTATTAAAAGGCATAGATACATCATAGCAGGTGCACTATTAGTTGTAGTTGTAATATTAATAATAGTGCTTACAGGGTTATCTCCAGCTACAAATAGGTTGGTAGAAACTAAGCCTACTTGCCCCTAAGGCACCATATCCTGCTGATAGTAACCCACGGTTGATGGGGTTTAAGAGACTGCACACAAGTCTATCAAAGGAAGATTTTTCTTCAAATGTTTCATTTAGACTGCTGTATGAATACGTTTGCACTATGAATGTGAGAGACTGTTATGTTTGTACCTAGTTGCCTGCATCTGTTGCAGAGGGTATTACCTGCCATCTCATTCCTTTGACATATGGAATTACTTGTAGTATTCTACCAAGCATATTCTTTAGACAGGGTTAGTTTCCAGTATTATTTTTTGAATCATGAATTTGTACTTTCAGAAGTTCCTATGTTCAAACATTTGAATACAAATCCTTATTTTAAAGGTGCAGAGATTGCAGGCAAATATTTTGTCTCTCTTTAGTCACTAGACTCTACATATGCACACAAACATAATTTGACTTGTTCAATGTAAGATGTGGAGAATAAATTCTTGAATTTAGTGAAAGACAGGAGGAGAGATCTAGAGTCCAAATCTGAAACTGAAAAATATCTGAAGAGACACCACAAGTGGAGTAGTGAAGAAATTGAACATAAGGTGAAGGGAAATGTTCCCGCCTTGACCTTGGATTGGCAATATAAGGGAAAGATGTGTATACATGCTGACCAGAGTTATATAGACATGTTCTTCACAGAGAAGAGCAAATGTGGACATGTTTTTGAGGCAAGAGAAAAGAATTACCATTTTTTTGGAGGAATAGGATCCTGTGATCCCTGGAGTGTACTTTATTTTTGGACAGTATACATATTTGAAATTTCCCCATGGATGGCACAGTACATGCTATCATGATATAATTTTGCCCAAAGATTTACCATGTGGAACATTTTAATGATCCTGTTTGGGAAACAAAATCTGGAACTAGATGAAGTGTTAGCGCAGCGGAAGTAGCTGGAGATATTTTGGTACCATAATCCTGTCTGTAGGGTTAATCCTGAATGATTTGAAAATTAGAAAGCTGTCTACAATAGTGGATAAATTGGCTACTAATACTGCAAATTCTTTATTACTTGTAAATACTGAGATGGTTACGATAAGGTCTATGGTTTTGCAAAACAGACTTGGGCTAGGCCTTTTACTCACAAAAAAGGGCTGAGTCTCTAGGATGTTAAAAGTTCAGCAATCCTGTACTTACATCCTAGACACACATCAGGATCTGGAGAAAGGTATTCAGAACATATCTGGGTTGACAAATGATTTGAAAGAGTTAGAAGCAATAGGAACTTGGGAAGCTATTGGAAGTGGAATTGCTTCAATAGGCAAGTGGTTTGGAAGCTTGGGAAGTGGAATTCTGGGTGCAATTTTTCAACTTCTCTTGATAATGGCTTTTTCTGCGATACTCCTGCTTATGTTCTTTAAGGGATACAAGTATCCACAGGTTAGAAGGGGAGCAAAGAGGAAGAGAGCCGATGTAAGATTTGATGATAGTTAGAGTAAATATCATGATGACATGAAGAGTCTAGAAGACTCAAGACGAAAGATGCTCAATACCACGAGGTTTTAGATGGCCCATCTGATAACATCTAATTGTAATCTGTGATGGATTGATTGACCATCAAAGGGGGAACTGGAACAGTATCATTTTAGCTCCATCTTGTTTTGGCCACATAATTGTTTAAGTATGGATTCATGTATTCATGTGACTTCACATTATTAACGTAATGTAGTGCACTTGAACAGATACAGAAAGTGCATTTATTGTGTAATATATATATATATATATATCTGGTCTGCATATTAAAACTTTTTTGCAGTAACATTGAAATGCAGTACTCATGTATATATGCATTTCTAATGGAAAAATATAATAAACTAGAGATCCCCACAGTCATTTTTTCCCATGGAGTGAGAGAAAAGTTCTGATTTTATTGTCCCTCACCACCAGAATATAAATGGTGTTGATGTACAGTAGAGAAAAAGCCATCTGATGGTGCACTCTAAACAGGGATGACAGACGGATGGCTTATGTCCAACGGCACCTACTCCATTCGGTTATTGAAAGAAGTTTTATACTGACCAAATACATTTTATTCCATTGGTGTACAACTTGCGATCCACCTGGCTCAAAATTGGATGGGTGTACCTTGGGTTTGGTGGACAGGGCACTCTTTCGCAATTGCAACAAAGCACCTGTCCCCCAAACCCTAAATCAGCCCCACAGGTCCACCTAAAGCGGATTAGTACTGACCCGTCCTCTCATGGGAATAGTCCACTCTGAACATTGGTAACCCACACTTTCACCCTGTGGCCCACCGTTTTATTAGTTGGGAAATTTGAGGTTCACACCCCCTGAATCTCAGTGACTTAGCTACGCCCCTGCATCAGAGATATCAATAAGGCTATGCTCTTGTTTTAGTAAACTGTTCAAACTGTTTGGATTGATCATGACGTTTAGGGGTTTCATTAATTGACAACACATGATTCTGTGCGCTATTATCAATTTAATTAATATCTACAATATTGGATCCAGTGTTATTATCAATACATCAGTTTTACCTGTTGCCTCTAGATCCTGAGCTTTTGTTTGCAGACTCAACAGTTTGCACATCTCTGGTACAGCTATCTCCTTAACACCCTAAGCTTGGCTGCCAATAAGTTTAGTGTTACAGCAAACAAATGATGGATGGAATGCTGACAATGCAAACATTCTCCCCCAGTCAAAAGATCTGGGTTAAATCCATCGTTCTTTTGCCCACTACGCCACCCCAGTTTGGACCCAGCCATATGCAAATCAGTCTTGACCTTGTGCCCCATGGGAACAGTTCAGACCGAACTGGCAAGCCAGGTCCTCCCTGGACTGGAAACAAGCATCCGGAGAGGAAGAGATGGTAGCAGTGGGACCTCAGGAGCCGGCTCCGGAGGTTCCACTGATACCATCTCTTCCTCCACAGGTCAGAGCCTTACTGGAGCAGTAAGGTGCTGAGGTATAACACTGAAGAGAGCAACCAAAACAATAAAGGTGCGTACGGAGGAAAAGCCAGGTGCAAGCTGATACGAGACGAGAGACACTCAACAAAATGCAAAGTTACCAGACAAGGTATTCTCAGTTGTGCTGGGTTAAATACTGCCTCTGTCCCACTTGACCTGGAAGTACTACCCTCTGCCATCATGAATTGGTGATTTGTCGTACTCTCCAATGGAACCAGCTCCCCTGGTGTAATGGGAGGAATGTGAACACAATGATTTATCAGAAGTATTGGGTAGTTGTTTTATTTTTTACCTTTGAATGCCTTTGTCATTTTAAGATAGAGAAATGATACCTGCCCCTGCAATGCTGCACTTCACTAGTAACATATGCTATAGGTAGGTGAAATGATTTTCCTCAACTCCCATTAGTGATCAGGCTCATCTATAACCAGTGGTCTGGATTTAATTTCCACATTTCCAGAGTTACTAAATGGCAGATTCCCTACCCATGTTTGGAGGATATAAAATTGCATTCTGTCCATTTTTTGCTGCACATAGTATGAGGAAAACAGCCACACACTCTCATTATGAGGTTTGGCCTCTTTGATAAATTCAGAAGTTGAACACTCTATTGCAACAGCTCTCTATTGGTATTTTATGACAATTTGATGTCCCTGCATCTGTGAGTATCACAGTGTTCTCATTACCAGATAACAGTTTGCTGTCTCCTGTGTGATTGTCAGTGTGTTCTTGGTAACAAATAACAGTTTGCTGTGGCCTGTGTGAATCTAAGCGCTCTCATTACCAGATAACAGTTTAGTGTCTCCTGTTTGCTTGTCAGTGCGCTCTTATTACCAGATAACAGTTCGCTGTCTCCTGTGTGTGTGTCACAGTGCTCTCATTACTAAATAACAGTTTACTTTGTCCTGTGTTTGTCAGAGCGCTCACATAGCAGTTAACAGTTTGCTGTCGTGTGTGTGTGTCAGAGAGCACACAAAGCCAGTTAATAGTTTCCTGTCTCCTGTGTGTGTGTGTTGGAGACTTCTCATTACCAGATAACAGATTGCTGTCTCCTGTGCGTGTGGGTGTGTCAGGGCGCTCTCATTGCCAGTCAACAGTTTGCTGTCTTCGGTGTGTATATCAGAGACCTCTCATTACCAGAGCACAGTTTTCTGCCTCCTGTGTGTCTGTCAGAGATTTCTCATTACCAGATAACAGTTTTCTGTCTCCTGTGCATGTGTCACAGAGCTCTCATTACCAGATATCAGTTTTCTGTCACCTATGCATGTGTCACAGCACGCTCATTACAAGGTAACTGTTTGCTGTCTCCTGTAGGTGTCACTGTACTCTCATTACCAGATAACAGTTTGATGTCTCCTCTGGGTGTCGCTGTGCTCTCATTACCAGATAACAGTTTGATGTCTCCTCTGGGTGTCGCTGTGCTCTCATTACTAGATAACAGTTAACATTTTCCTGTATGTGTGTGTCAGAGCACTCACATAGCCAGTTAACAGTTTCCTCTCTCCTGTGTGTGTGTCACACTACTCTCCTTACTTGATAACAGTTTACTGGCTCCTGTGCATGTGTCAGAGCACTCTCATTCCCAGATAACATTTTGATGAATCCGGATGAACATTCGCGGCAAGAGAGGGCACAGATTGCGCTGCATGCAACCTTAACGTACAATCAAGAAAGAACTACTTTGATAAGTGCTTACATTCACGTTTTGCTTGTCTCGCCTGGGACACGCAGAAACCTGGGAGACGCTGTTGCCGCTTGCCGCTGGACACCACAACATCACGGGGGAAACTCCATTTCCCAGGATCCTGAGCGGCGCCCCTGCCGCTGACAACATCCTACATGCCAGGAGGCGCTTAAGAACCGGCGAGGGCTCCCGCAATGCGGGAAGTGCGCAGGCGTGCCTGGGCCAAGGGCGGGCCCGTCCGCGCCCGTCAAAGACCGGAGGAGACTGGGCTGGGCCACCCCTCTTTCATCGGAGTCCTGCTGATCATATTGAGGTGAGCACGCCTGTATTTGTTCAATAGCCCAATGTAATTATGGGAAAGAGAGGAGCGCCACTGCCTTCAAGGCCTGTCACCACAAGCATTGACAGTATGCTGGAAAGGGCTGTCAGCATTGTCTCTAATGAGATTGAACTGACCGAGAGGCGCCTCTCCCTCGGTTTGGGGGCACCACCTCCTTCCTGCAGCTTGCGGGGCACCAATTTGAATGCTAGCGCACCCAATGATTTTAACACCAATTGTGCGGCTTCCCCAGATGATATTATAACTGACGCAACTCTACCGAATTCGACCCCCCTGGAATCTCTGGCGGCCCCTGAGGCAACCATTGGGGCGAAACGTAAAAGAAAGCCCGCTAAAATCACTAGCGCCAGGAGGAAGCAACCTATCCGCCTGAATTCATCTCGTACTGCCCTGAGCTCATGGATACGTGTTTCTCCAACCTCCAAGACTGTTGTCGCTCATGTGCACGCTCCAACTATTGAACCTTGTCGCACCATCAGTACCCAGACTGAAACTGACCCATTTCCCTTTGAGTGCTACAGTCATGGTGAAGTCATCATTAACCGTATACTGTCTTTGAGCGTGTAAAAAATGTACTTGATAGTCACTTTGCGTGAAAAACTGCCCCTGCCTCAACCCGAGCTACTTGGCACGAACTCAAGCAGCCAGGATAGCACTACAGTGCCTATTATACCTGGGAGGACAGACCCAATTGCACCACTTACGTTTAACCCTAATCCTAATATTTTGCCTTGTGTGCCCAAACCTATTCCATTTGTCAACTCATGTGGCATATGTAATAAAGTCAAGGAGTGTTTTGCGCTTGAGGACAACGGCGAGGAAAATAGCACCCCCAACAATGGTAGCGCTGAAAGTCTATTCATTAATATTATGCCCCGGCTCATTACCCCTGCCAACATACCTACTGTGCTGCAGACCAATACTTCCTCAGTATGTAGTACATTACGTGAGGGCAGCATTGACACCACACGTTTGTCAAACTCTAATGGTAGCAGGGAGGTGTTAAATTTGCCACCGGCAGCCTGCCCTTACGTTGTGGTTTTGGCAGGCGTGTCCCCACTTAGGTCAAATCAAGTTGAATCGTGGGATCAACTACGTCATAAGCATGTAAACTGGCTATCTAAACACAAAGGGTTCAGGGCGTCTTTTACCAATAATATCATCATGGTACAAAGAGTTGGACTGGTGAGGCAGTCTCCGAAGAGCTTCAAGGGGGACTGCATTGTCATCAACTTTCGTAATCCGTCAGTGGCCAAATCAATAATAATGGCACAGGAAGCCCATTCTAATATTACTATTAGTATATGGGTTCTACCCCTGGGCTACTTCTATAAACCACAGTTACACCCAGGGTCTGGCCCGGGGAGGGAACTAGAGGCGTTAGGGCACTAGAGAACGGTCAGCCTCCAACCAAAGCTATGAACCACAGAAAGGACCGTTGGAGGCTGACCGTTCTCTAGTGCCCTAACGCCTCTAGTTCCCTCCCCGGGCCAGACCCTGGGTGTAACTGTGGTTCTTTGCTTTGTACAGCCTCTTGGCTGTGGGAACATTAACTAGGGCCTACTCCACAACTGGGAGTCTTTCGAGGACTGTATTGGATAAAAGCCAAACGTCCCATATACTATAATTACATTGGAAGTCCGTGGTGTAGCCACAAACCACCTCCTTAATAATGGAGACGGAAGTCATGTTTGACGAAGACACCTTTGCAGAAATACTGAGAACCCCCTCACTACTGGCAGAAACAGTAGTAGCATGCACCGTAAAAAACTCTGACGAATGGGAAGCTCTAACAACCAAGAAGAAAGAACAGATAAGAACAGCTCTTCATGGAGCTTTTATGACAGAATACCTGAGGAAGAACACCGCTCCCAGGGGCCTGATAGTCACCAACGAACCCAGACTCTTTCTGAACAATAAAGAATTCAGGATCAACTGGTCCGGTATAGTCTGGAAATGTACCAAGGACTGGCTGGCGCTCATTATTAACACGGCAAGACAACTGGCGGATGCCCTTCTTGTTGAGATCCAGCAGAGCGAGAGTCGACTTAAAACTACTATTGATATCAAAATCTTTAAGAAAAAATTCGACGATATCAATAACGACCATCAAGAATACCGGAAATTCCTCACCCAGTCAAAGATTACCAAACTTCAAAAGGATGTCTTGAAATTCAATAGGTATACAGTCTTCCCCTATACGACTGATGAGTACTACGACAAGGCTCCAGAACCCCAACCTACAAGGAGACGACAGCAGCAACAACGCCCCCGTCCAACTCCCCTGAACTGGACTTTCAGTTCAGGAAATGAGCGCAGTACATCAGAAAGCGGCGAAGAAGACAATGGAGGTACTACCAACCAAGGTCAACAACAAAGACCGCACCATAACCAACAGATGTACGCCCCTCCAATGAATCCGTATGGATTTTGGCAGCAACCACCGTTCTATCCACCGAACTTTGGCTATTATCCCAGCCCACAACCTTTTTTATCCAGGGGCAGGGGACGAGGCAGAGGGAAACAGAAACAATGGAGAGGACCAAGAGTACACTTGGAGGAAACCGCCGAAGACCAACTAGGCACAGTAACAAGGAGCAGGGGAAAAGGCACCACTGCCTCAACGAGCAAACAGACACGAACATAGTGAACCTGAGTAATCACCAACTATCAGGACCTGAACAATCAGTATTACAGAAAGGTTTAGGCTTTGTACCCACTCCCCAAAATGATCCATTTACCCTACACACCGAACTGGCACATTTTTTTCGGAAAATCAGACTCAGGGCCTTCTTTGGAGACACTGAAATAAACAAACCGAAGGACGATGGACATACTGATCTAAGAAATAAATCTACCTTTTGTCCACCTATACAATCCATTCCATGCCAGGTTCTGGCTTTTGAACAGGCAGTACTGGCAGAAATTGAAAAGATCGATTTTCACAATCTAAAAGGCTTCCAAAACCTAACCCGGGAAGAAAAATCTGCGATGTCAAACCTCAAAACCAACAGAGACATCACGATTAAACCAGCGGATAAAGGTGGGGCCACAGTGATCCTGGACACAAACGCATACGATCAAGAGTGCCTGAGACTATTAGCCGATGCAACCAGCTATGAGGTTTATCAGACGGACCCTACTGGACGCCTAATGACCAAAATAAAGTCCATCGTGGTAGAAGCCACCGCCAACAACTGGATTACACAACATGAAGCAGACTTCCTCATTAATGAGAACCCTAGGATGCCCAGGTTCTATACCCTGCCGAAGATACATAAGAACAGGGTCCCACCACCAGGAAGACCCATAGTCTCAGGGATCGGTTCCATACTAGAACCCCTCTCCCAGTTCTGTGACTGGTTCCTGAGACCTATTGTCCAAAATTCAAGAACCTACCTACGGGACACCAAGGATGTTCTCTGTCTCCTACGTGACATGCCTATCAATCATATGGAAGACACCCTGGTCACCATGGATATTGAAGCGCTATATACCAGTATACCACAGGAGCGCACTTTACAAGTGGTAGAGCAAATAATTCTAAACCAGGATTGGAACTATGTCACACCACAACACTTCATAATGGAATGCGCAGAACTGGCACTATGTGAGAACTTTTTTTAATTCAAGGACGTGATATACCACCAGATCAAAGGTACTTCAATGGGGAGCACATTCGCTCCCAGTCTGGCATGCCTCTACGTACACCAATTTGAGGAGGACCATATCTTTAAGGAAACCAACCCCTACCTTGATCAAATCAAAATGTGGAAGAGGTACATCGACAACGTTCTGATCGTCTGGAAGGGTACCAATGAAGAAGCACAATCATTTGTGGAATGGGTAAACAGCATTGACCCACATTTGAGATTCACGCATACCATCGACAAAGAAAGAGCAATGATCCTGGACCTTGAAATCAACCTATCTTCAGAAGGCCTACGCACAAGAGTTCACAACAAAGCAACCGACAAAAACAGCCTTCTGCTTTTTGAAAGCTTCCATCCCAAAGCCCTAAGACAAAACCTCCCGGTAGGGCAATTTCTGCGCATCCACAGAAATTGTTCAGAAATTCTAGACTTTTATGAACAAGCAGACACCCTGGAAATGAAACTCAGAGCAAGAAATTACCCCAAAATTTGGTCAAGAATGCCAAAAAAAGAGCTCGAAATAATAACCGGGCAGCTCTTTTAGAAAATACGCCAAAGGTGCCGGCCAACTGGATGGTGTGTGTCACCACCTTTACCCCAGCGTCCAACAAAATTCAGAACATTATTCAAAAGAAATGGCGCATATTAAACACCAGCGACAAAGTCTGGACCCAACCACTATTTGCGTACAAACGCAGTAGGAACATCAAGGATGAACTAGTCCATACAAAACCACCAGCCGCTACAGATGACAACCAACTGACACTATGGGGCCACCAACGATCAACTGGACATTACCCCTGTGGCGATTGCGTATCATGCCAATTCACGGCCACCACAAAAGAAGTGGACATAGGTACTGAGCGACCATGGACTCAGAAGAACTTCTCTAACTGTAATACAGAGAATGTAGTGTACCTACTCAAATGCCCTTGCCAACTCATGTATGTTGGCATGACTACTAGGCGTGTAAAGATCAGAATTAGTGAGACCCGGAGCACTATCAGAAGGAAGAAAGATAACACCAAATTAACAAAACACTTCCTTGAGAAAGAACACTCTGATAAAGATCTAAGATGGACGGTACTGGAAGTAGTACAGAAGCGCAATGGCTGCCTCTCACATGTCTTACATGTTAGAGAACAGCGCTGGGTGTTTCGCCTTGTGACATGGAAAAACGGATTGAACGATGATATCCCATGGCTACAAATGAAGTAACTTCCCTTAGCGCTCACTAAAACATACACTTTAACAGTACCCATCATAAAGACAAAAACACAAACAATAGACACAGTAATACATGTGAATAGAGCTAGACGCAGTTTCCCTTACTTTCTAAAACTAGAATCATCTTGATCAGCCATCATGCATCGGATTGACTGTCTCCCCCATTGAATTTACCTGCAATATCTGAACCAGTCCCATCACCAATTGTGTTCCCATCTTGTGAACTTGATACCCCAATTGTATTCGATGCTGACTCCACACTGAAAATATTAAGCTGGAATGTCACGGATCTGGCATCCAAAATTAATTTACCTGATTGGTTGGAGCTAGTCCAAAAATAGGATATTTAAATGTTTCAGGAGACCTGGACCACACGGGAGCTATTTCTGGAGGGTTTCGAATGTTTCAACATCGTAAGCCCAACCCCATATTCTGGCAGACCGGCAGGAGGTCTCTCAATTTGGATTAAGGTGACGGCAGGTGGTAGTGCAAGGGCTCTTGTTACCACAACAATAATTTTCAGGCATTAATTTATAAACGGGGGGTTTCGGTCTGCTTAATCAATTTTTACAATAACGATTTTCTGAGTGTCCCAAATATGAATATTATTAACTTGATTAAATTCATTTCTGACTTACAGAAGTCCAAATGTGCTGCTAGCTTGGTAGGAATTTGTTGAGGGGGTGACTTTAACCTCAAGTTACCAAGGGGAATTTACTCCGCTATTCAACCTACCAATAAGGCACCATTATGAAATAGGGGGGCTCAACTATTAAACCTTATAAGCACTAATAATTTCTTGGATGTGATGGAGCTTGCTGCAGAACCCACAAGACCCAACCATATAGAACCCACGTACAGAGGCAGGGGCGCGGCCTCCACCATTGATTTTATTTTCATCACCCCCCATTAGAGAAATGTGTGTTAAAAGCCGAGGTTGTCCCTACTGTTCATGGGGATCATAACACCATCAACCTAATTCTGAGTCTTGCCCTCAGACCGATCTATGATAAAGAGTGTGGCACAAGGGATTTGTCCCCCTCCATCGACAATCTTAGATTGGTCTGGCGTGGTATAGATAATAAAGCTTTATTTGGTAGGATGGTAAGAACATACCCGGAATTAATCGATACCTGTTTGTCTTTTAAGGAACATAATATCGCGGCTGTTGCTGCTTTCACGCAGCTATGTGCGGGCGTCAAAACCTTGTTGTCCAGGCCCAACGAGGAAACACATCCTGGCCCGACCTGGTTTAATGCTGATTGTTCCGCAGCTAATAGAGCTCTTCGAAGGGCACTTGTTAAAAAACCTAGAGATAGTACCTTCATCAAATCACTCAGACAACGCTATAAAGCAGCCATCTCGACTAGAAAGGAGGAAATAGTCAGGGAGCATTGGGACAATCTTGTCCGGGCAGTCACGTTAAAAAATGGGAAGGACTTTTGGCTAGCTGTTAAAGAGATGAGGTCCTTGGGACATCCCATGTCCATAATTAGTTGTAATATCTCTAGTGAGGCATGGGAAGCACATTTTACGAAGATTTATTCAGCTCCAGTCCCAACCACAGCCACCAATGAGTATGCCATTACCACTGGGGTCCAGATTAATTTATCAGAAGTAGAAGAGGCCATTGATCAGAGCCTGGGTTGTAAAGCCCCAGGCCCCGATGGTTTGCCCATTGATCTTATTAAAAATCAACCAGATTTTTGGGCACCTTTATTGTTGAATGTTTTTAATAATTTAACATTCCACTTTACCTAACACATGGTCCACAAGTATTATTGTGCCGATTTTCAAAAAGGGTGACCGTTCCATTCAAAGCTGTTATAGGCCGATCTCCCTGATCGATAATACGTTGAAAATCCTGGGGAGGGTCCTGTATAATAAGATTTGGTCATGGGCCGAGGAGGACCAGATTTTACATCCTTGTCAGTTGGGGTTCAGAAGTAATATCGGCACTGTGGAGCAGTGCCTCAACCTCAACTTGAGAGAAATACAAGGTAGCTAAAAAAACACCAATATATCTAGCCTTCATGGATCTTACCTTAGCCTTCGACTTTGTCAACAGGTCATGGCTTTGGACTATTCTTCTAAATGATGGCTTGGACGAGTCCCTTGTACATTTTTTAGCCTATTTACATAAAGATCTACACGCCCGGGTGCGTATTAGCATGGGTGGTGAGGTATCGAAAGATATTGTAGTCGGTAGAGGGGTCAGGCAGGGTTGCGTTCTGGCCCCCCTCCTATTTATTCTTTATATTAACGACTTGAACAAGACATTGGTAACACTCACCCATGATGTTCCCTGCATCAATGGCAACAAACTTCCCGCCCTATTATATGCCGATGATGCGGTGCTAATGGGCCGCACCCCAAAAGCTCTCCGCATCTTGGTGCGGGCTTTGTTGATTTTATGGCTAGTTTGGATTTATGCGCCCATTTAAAAAAATCCTTTTTAATGGC
The DNA here is from genome assembly GCF_964204655.1 of Triturus cristatus. Classification (NCBI taxonomy): domain Eukaryota; kingdom Metazoa; phylum Chordata; class Amphibia; order Caudata; family Salamandridae; genus Triturus; species Triturus cristatus. Next base: position 803,019,658 of record NC_140595.1, read on the forward strand.
GTGTGGGTTGAAGAAGTATTTTAATATGTCAATGGTTTTAGATTTAGACAGTTTACAAAGCACTCACACTTTCCCCTATCTAGGGTTGGTATTTACCTCCAACGGACTGTGGGCTGACCATGTGTCTTACTGCAGGAGAAAGTTTTCTAACTCTACTAATATAATACTCGGGCTGCCTAAACCCAGGAACACGGAGGTTGTATCTGCCACCGTCAAGATTTTTAACTTCAATGCATCCCAACTGCCACCTATGGCACAGAAGTCTGGGGCTTCACTAACTGTGGTAGCATCCAGGGTGAAGAGAATAGGTTTTGCTGCAAAATCCTGGGTGCCCCCATTTCCTCCTCACAGTATGCTTGCCACAGTGAACTTAATTTGCCATATATCGAAGATTATATAAAGGCTCGCCCCGCATTATTTTGGCACACAGTCTGGAAAAATCCCGCAGCACAATTTACCAGGGAGATTATATTAGACTGTTTAAAATGTGATAGGGGCATGGAAATACCCTGGTTAGCTGTCGTTCACAAAAGCTTAATTAGAGTAAACCATGAGTATTTATTTCTAAATCCTTCAGATCTTGGTATTATAAGTTAAAAAAAACCTTCAAACGGCTTGATATGCATTATATAGAAATGTTATACACGATAAAGAGATTCAGAAAACCACTGTCGCTAGATATATGCATATTGAGAACATCTCCCACGCTCCATCTAGATATTTCCTAAAACCTATTGGCCGTCGGGAAAGGGGGTTACTTTTTCGGCTGAGGATCGATACAATGAAATTCATGCTCTGCTTTCCTCTGGGGTACAACTCTAACCTTGATTATTTGCCATCTCCCTGTAACAGTCAATATAAACAATCTATGCTGCATTTTTTATTCTTTTGTAGCTACTATTTAATACATACCAAACGTTTTTGATAGCATATTTTAAGGCTATACCTGTGATTGATTACAAGGCAGCATATGGGAAGGTTATTGCTTTGGAAGATGAAGAGCTAATCTTCCGGGTTGGATCCTTTTTGAAAGTGGCAGTGCGCACCCGCAACTCAATATGCACTCCCTGACGTATGCTCATTTTACTTTGGTTTTAGTCACAATTTTAACACTGGTAAACAAACACCCTGATGAATTCTATTTTTGCATTAGAATCTTTTTATGAATACTGTATTACTGGTGGAGCCGTTTTAATTGGAACTTTTTTGTGTCCCCTCGGCTATTGGATAATTTTTATTGTATATGTTGTTGTCTGTCTGTACTTTTATGGATATTTTCTTGTATCCGAATAAAGATATTGAATTGAATTGAATTGCTGTCTCTTGTGTGTGTATGTGTGGGTTTTTATTAGTTGATACTGCTTAAAAGTTTACATTTGTTAAATGACAATTCAATGTTTAATATTATTGGTTGAATATAAAAATTAGAAACACTTTAACTTTCTTTCTCATCATGTAATCTCGTGGGTGTGTTTTTTATTTGTTTGTTAATGTTGCATTAAAGTTTACATTTTTGCACAATTTGTATTGGTGTAAGTTAAATGTGCACTATGTTCTTCCTCTTATTTTCTATTGTAATGTAAATGTAAATTGATACTTGTATAGCGCACTACTCACCCGCAAGGGTCTCAAGGCGCTTGTACAAAAACCGCTGTGGAACCCATCCTGGCTTTCCCTGTGAGGCATCCACTCCTGGGCACCCCCAAGGTGGAGGCCAGGCATCTTTAGCGTTGTGGGGGCCGTTGTGGAGATTAAGCAAGCTATTGCCCAGAGTTGCAGAGTGGAACTCCATGATTGGAATGGCACCGAGGCAAGAATTATCAGGTCCGTGGAATTTTGAGCCCAAGACCCGCCGAGGCGGGGAATTGAACCCTGGACCCGGGCTAGACCTCTGCATCAGAGTCTGCCGCTCTAATCATTGAGCCACACTTCTCCACTGAGCCACACTTCTCCACTATATATACTATGTATGATTTTACATTAGCATTTATGCTGTATTATTTATATTTATATTTAAAATTAAACCTATTTTGTTAAACATTTTTGTTTGTACTATAAATTTTGAAACACTTTATGAACCAGTTACTTTTATGATATCTGTTCTGCTTTTTCTCAATACATTGGTCAGGATTGAATGGATTTTTATCTTAATTTGTGCTGTTGTATGGTTCTTCTGTGTATGTATATCTATTCTACATAAAGGTTATTTTTTACAAACTAAACACGTTTCGCTGTAATATTATTTTTCTTTTTCAGGCTAATACCAAAACTATAAGGATGAGTTGCTATGGATAGATCTGTCTTTCAACATAATATTTTTCAGTATTTGGTATATATGCTGTCACCTCCTGTCTTGGCCTTGATCACTTGATCAACTGTTACAGTAATGGTGCAAAGATGCATTACAGGAAGCAAAAATGTGGGATGCTTATTTTAATGGGTCTTTTGTGCTTGGCTTGGGGGTGTAGCTCATTTTGGCAAGCCTGGGGTATGTTTTGACTTGCTTCTAATGTTTTTGACACTTTGCTGTTACATGCCTTATTTGGATCCCCTTAACATCAGAAACCTACAGTAAATATATGCTGCAAAATTCACCATTTTAAAAATGTCCTAATTTAAACCAAAGGTTAATGTGACTTTTTAGGTAGGAATGGTAAATAACATTTACATTTAAAAAACCAACAACCATAGGAATTCATCAGTTATAATTATAACATGTGCCTCAGGCCACACATTGCTTATGATCTCATTTATTACATCACCCATGACATGTAAAATTTTATAACCAGCTGCAGAAGACTTTAAAGGCATAAGAACATTCTACGCTATGATGAGAGAACGTCCTTTTATATGCTTACAGCCCGCTGTAGCGGGCTATATTGGCCCTTCAAGGCCCGCTTTGCTGTCATAGGTTCAACTCAAAGGCAAGCTTTTATAGCAAGAGACTGGGGCCCAGATCTACTAATGCTTAGCATTGGTTTTGCGTTACTTTTGTAATGCAAACCTGATGCAAAAGTGTTAAGGTGGGATTTACTATCTAATGCAAATCATGATTTGTATTTGATAGTGTCACTCCAAAGGCCACTCACCTGAATTTCCAGGACTATTGCAGAAGCAAAGATCTTCTCCTACTTCCCATGAGGTTAATCCTTAGTATCAGAAGAGATGACAGATACCAGTGACTTACACTGGGGTTAAAGGAGTTAGAGCGATATAGTTAGTGAGAGAGCGATGATTCTGCTGTACCTTGGTTTCCTCTGAAATGTATGGCAAGTGGGTGTTAATGCTTCTGAGCAGGACACCTAAAGTTCTAATGAAAAAGGTGTACTTCTTCCGTCAGGAGAGGTACTCTGCAACAACAACACAATCACTTCAGACAACCATACACAAATGTTTTACGCTCAACCTGAGGTGTGAGTCCTTACTGAAACCTACCAAACATTAATTACTAAAAGAAATGCAAGTCCATTTGAAGGGTTCTTAATCACTGACCCGCAAGTTGAATCCTAAGCGTGTATTCTTTAGCTTCTGCTTACATAATTCAGAAATTTTAAGCTGTCCTTAATGTTGTGTTGCTTTGTACACCTAGTCGTTTTGCTTTAGTCAAGGCTTTCTTATTCAAACTCAAATTGTTAGAGTGCACTTAGAGGACAAGGACCACTGCCTGCCCTTAACAAATGAAACTAAAGCATTTCATTTTTTCTTTTGTAAATGCATCCCGTTTTCCTTTAAGGAAAATGGGCTGCATTAAATAACAAAAACTGCTTTATTGAAAAGGAGTCACAGGCATGGTGGTCATCAGCAGGCCACCATTCCTGTGAGGCTGGCCATTCCCAATGGGGTCACAAACTGCGAGTGGCTCATGAATATTGACACTAACAGTGTCTCTGACACTGTTGTACATTGGATTTAGCGCCTCGCAATTTGTCGCACATTGCAAGGCGCTAAATCCAATGGTTGTACATCTGGCCCTGAGTTTGTTAAAATGTTCATGATATGACAGCATCTTGGGTACAGGACGTTAGCTATAATAGATCCTAGATACTGTACAATTAATAAAAAGATTATCAAAATAAAAAGGTAGTCATAGTTAAGTCAATGAGGGCATGATGTAATCCAAGCAGGGAATTGAGTTTGAAAGGAGTATTTATAGCATGTCATTGTCTGGAATTTTCTTGAAGATTACTAACCATTTCTGTCAGTTAGAACACTGTCTCCATCCGAAGGCTGAAAAAGGAAATAGAACATTGACTAAGCAAACATATTAGCGACTGAAACCTCCCTGAAGATTACGATGTCTCTGGCAGGACATGAAAAAAAAGTATAGGTGCACTGAGTGGTCACCGGGGGAACACAAAAAATATAAAAAACAAACATAACAAAAGGAATAATAAATGAGCGTCAGGAACTGCTCATTTATTTTTCACTACTCCAGACAACAACCAACCTATAATGCCCTGCAAGGGACTTTTGTCTATATTTATGGGTCCTGGTGGTGCCCCTAGAAGGGGTGGGACACCACCAAGCATATTTTGTTGTTGTGGTGTCTGCATATATTGCTCAACCCGCGGAGTTGGACGCCAGCCCCTGTGCCCAACCTCACTTTGCACACAGGCAAAGACCGTGTGCTGTGGGTGGTGGGGCACCTATGGCGAGTTGGGCACCCAACCCAACGCGACACACAGAGAAGGACATTTTAATGTATGTTTAAAAGAAAACAGAGGAATCCCCTGAAAGAAACAAAGGCTAAAGTGATGTTATAGTTTTAGAATTGTAATTATATCTTACTTTACATTACAAAATCCTTATAAATTCACTGAAAAAGAATAAAGGTTAAAGGGACGTTATAGTAGGTAAATAAGTCAGCTGAAAAAAAACATTTTAAAAGAAAAATTACACCACATATAGTTATCCCATGCAACTGAAAACGACCTCCTAAGACTAAGCCAATGTAAAACGTGGATGATTAGAACTTTCAAAATGTGCCGCCCATCATCATCATTCACACAGATGTACACCATACATGGTGAATATCAGAACACTAACATACCCCTTATACATACAATGCTGCCTAACAAACAAAGTGCTGCTTACTATGAACTCTTAACCCCTTCGCTGCTAGGCCTTTTCCCCCCATGTGCTAAGCCTTTTTTAGGCTATTTGGGGTAGTTCACGCTTAGGCCCCTGTAACTTTTTGACCACATAAGGTATCTACACAAAATGTACGCCCTTTTTTTCCAACATCATGGGGATTCAAAAGATACCCATGGTTTGTGGATTCCCCTGAGGGGACCCAGAAATTAGCCAAAATACAGCCACAGTTTGATTTTTTGGGTGAAAAAGGGCTCCAGATGAAAACCTCTGTTGTTTTCCCTGCAGAGGGTATCAAAAACGGAGTTGTGGTGCTGAAATCACCATCTTCCCAGCTTTCTGGGACAAGCAGACTTTTGTCAGAAAACCCACATTTTTTACACAGTTTTGGCATTTTTCTGGGACATAGCCTATTTTTGGTATTTTTTGTGCTTTCAACCTCCTTCCTGTTAATGGTAGAAATGGGTATGAAAGCAATAATGGATCCTGGAGATCTATACATTTTAAAAAATTAGACAAAATTCCGAATTCAGGGAGGGGTCATTTGTGTAGATCCTTCAAGGTTTCTTCATAGAAACTAACAGTTAAATATAGGAAAAATTGAAAATTAGTTGAAAAAACAGCCATTTGTGTCAACATTTTCACCTGTAACTTCTTCTAATTATGACAGCTGTATGAAAGCAATATACCGTTACATTTGCTGAACCTTTCTGGTTGTGGGGATATATAGGAATTGTAGGTTCACCAAGAACCAGACGAACCCAGAGCCAATAAGTGAGCAGCATCTTGCAATGTTTTTTTATTATGTACCGGGTATATAGCAATTATTTTTGGAAAAATTGGTATGAAAGACACCTATGTATTTCTGAAATGGGATAAAATATAGAGTATAGAAACAGTAGATATTTGCACATTTCTGTAATCCGGAGTACGGAGAATTATAGGCCATTTTTCAAAATGACTTCTTTTTTACACATTGTCTTTCATTTGGAAGGCAGAAATGCATCAAAAGTCAATAGGTAATAACAGTTGCTCTACAATTCTGAGTTTCCCTAAGTCTCCCGATAAAAATGGTACCTCACTTGTGTGGGTAGGCCTAATGCCCGCGACAGGAAACGGCCCAAAACGCAACGTGGACACACCACATTTTCACAGTGAAAAATCTGCAAATTTGCAAAGTGCCTAGCTGTAGTTTTTGAACCCTAGCTCTGCAGGCACCTAGGGAAACCTAGCAAAACTATAAATGTTTTAATACAAGACACCCAGGGGAATCTAGGATGGGGTGACTTGACTGGCTCTCACCAGGTTCTGTTACCCAGCATCCCTTGCAAACCTAAATAATTGTTTAAAAAAGAAAAATTTTCCTCACATTTCTGTGGTGGAAAGTTCTGGAATCTGCATGGATCCACAAAATTCTACCGACCCCGCATTCCCCAGTCTTCCGAGAAAAATGGTACCTCACTCGTGTGGGTAGGCCTAGTGCCCGCGACAGGAATCGGCCCAAAACACAAGGTGGACACACCACATTTTCAGAGTGAAAAATGACCCTTTTTTTGCAAAGTGCCTAGCTGTAGTTTTTCAACCCTAGCTCTGCCGGCACCTAGGGAAACCTAGCAAACCTATACATTTTGAAAACGACACCCAGGGGAATCCAGGATGGGGTGACTTGACTGGCCGGGGGGCGGGGAAGAATGGCTGTAATGGTGGCGGGGGTGGGGGCATTTGCGTGCCCATTTTGGGCAGCCCCTACCCTAATTATGTATGCCACCCAAAAAAATCCCTTGTGTCAAGTGGGCTATCTGCCGCCCATCTCAGTTGGGGTTCAGAAGGGGTCATTGCACGGAGTCTGCCTTACTAGGAGTCACGGAACACATAAAATGTCAGCTGGACGAGGGGAACACTGTAGCTTTGATATTGCTGGACATGAGTGGAGCGTTTGATACAGTGTCCCATATCATTCTGTTGGATAGACTGGCATCTATTGGTCTGAAGGGTAGTGCTCGTGAATGGATAGTTTCTTTGTTAAAAACAAGGTCTTTCTAAGTATTTTTAGCAGATTCTCTGTCAGAGACGCAGATCTCAATTCAGGAGTCCCCCAGGGTTCTACCTTAAGTCCCTTGTTATTTCACCTGTATGTCCTTCCATTGCCAGATGTGGTGGAGAGGTGTGGTCTCACATTGTACCCATATTCCAATGAGAGCCAAATCATTTTCCCATTGACTTCCCATCAGAAACACTACGCTGGGTCAATCAATTACGGTCTCAAGCAGACTGCCGCACGGATGGATGGCAAACTGCTCAAACTGAACGGGGATAAAACTGACGTTTTGATCATGGGAAAAAATCCTCAACTAAGGGGTACAAAATTTTGGTCGGCTTCCTTAGGCACTGCTCCCACCCCCTCTCAAATAGTAACAAGCATTTGCAATGCAATAGGGCTCGCATTTACGTGAGTTTGAGCTATTGACATTGCAAATGACAATGCCTTTTATTTTTGTTTCCGTTTAAAAAAAAAATAAATAAAAGGCATTGTTATTTACAATGCCAATAACTTAAACTCACGTAAATGCGAGACCTATTGCACAAATGCTTGTTAACATTAAAAGTAAAGCGCCGGTGCCCGATTATAGCAAAAGCGCCTTCATGAAGTACCCGTGACGGAGACATATGGCGGCTGCGCGCGTTCACGCGCACATGCACGCAGGCTTTAGGCCAGCGGCTGCAGCACTTTGAAAATCCCCTTACAAAAATTCGAGCAACAGCGCACGTGCTGTTCTAGGCTCGACCTAAAAAACGGGCTAGTTAACTGGTTTGGTTTTACACGAGTTCCTGCTCTTGGTAGATTCGTGTGTGTAGTAGATGTCCAAGGAGAATGGTTTTGGTTCTTGGAGAGAATACCTGCCCCCATGTCACTATAAACTGTAGTTCTTGGCTGCGTTCGACCTGATGGGTGGAAAAGAAAACCAACCCGAGAGCACTGACCGGCTCATGACGCCATTTGTGTCATGGCTTCTTTCATTCCAGGGCTTTACGGTTCTCGGAGCAGCTGTGCCCTTTTGCCAGTGTCTCAACTAATTATGTAGTTCAAGTTTATTTTTAGGTACAAAAGACAACCAATAAGTTTTCTCTGCAAAAAGATAAACGGGTTCACAATAACGTAGATCCATTGTACCGTGCCTTTCAACTACCCTTTCACAATGTGTACGGGGTAATTACTGCTGTCATTTGAATAAACTAACTACATTTTTAGTTACCAAATCTGCCAAAGCTAGTTTGTTGGGGGAAGACTTTTTTCGTGTCTTTATTTTGAAACGATGGCAGACAACCTGAAAATATTTCCTTTCTTAAATGGTCAGTCTACACGAGTTACACAGCAGTGGTGAAGTCTGGAAGAGGCTGCAACTACCAAGCTTGCCTCACTTGGGGCCTCATGTAGGTGGCATACACTTTACCGATTCTAAAATACCGAATCATACCGAATCGGTATTTAAGAATCGGTAAAGTGTATGTAGGTAAAAATTCGGTAAATGTTACCGAATCGGAGTGAGTCGGTAATTACCGAATCGGTATTTACCGATTCGGTAATGAGGCATACCTTCCCATTGATGGGAAGGTATGCCTCATTACCGAATCGGTAAATACCGATTCGGTAATGGGGGGAACACATGCAAGGGTGACAGGGTGTCACAATGACACCCTGTTGCACCCCTGAAACGGCCATGTGTGCACATGTGGCACACATACATGCCCTAAGGGCATGTATGTCTGCCACATAGCACACTTGTAGGCGCTTTGAAATGCATTTCCACATCCATTCTTCATTTACCACCAACCATTAGTTGGTGGTAAATACCGACTCTAAACATCACCCACACACTCCCCCTACATATCATTTTTGTATTTGGAATTTACCGAATCGGTAAAATTACCAAATCGGTAATTTTACCGATTCGGTAATTTTACCGATTCGGTAAATTCCGAATACAGAAATTGTCCCCCTACATACCAATAGCCTAAATACCGGTCGGTAACGGTATAATTACCGAAAATCGGCCGTTACCGACCGGTATTTGGCTACCTACATGAGGCCCTTGGTGAGAGAAACATTTTTTTATGTCTTGTGTGTGATGGACTGTAGTACAAAGTAAAGCATTTGCCACAGTGAGTATAAATCGGTTGTTCTGATACGTTTTAAATGTACACGTGCACATTACCCCTTCAATGTCCACAAACATGCCTGCATTTTACCTTCTCTCAGAGCTCTAACCCCTGACTTGTATTGGGGCCGTTTTGAAAAGAGTGCTCGTTAAGATATAACTGGTGCCTGCTGTGTCAGTTGACCATATCGCCCTATGAAACCCCAGTGAAATATGCTCCTTGGGGCCTGTAGGCTGTAGGTATCCTTTTGTTCCAAGCTGTGCAGAGCCTCTTGATGCAGGCCGAGCACAAGTCTGATGTGGCCCACATCATGAGATGTTAGGAGACCCACAATTGGAGAGGATGGGAGGAGGAGCACGTGCCCCAGGGTGAGCATTATTACATTTGGTGCCATTTCTGATGACATAGCGATTAACAGTGGCAATCGGTTTGGGGCGCATTTCACTGACGCATCGTTAGTACACACGCAAATAATTTTTTGTAAGCACTCAGTAGATTGATATTAAACATATTTTGCGTTTGCATATACACGTTGAATTTACTCTGTTCATTTTACTCGAAATGTTAAGGTGCAGCCTCCACACATGCATAATCCGTTTGTGTGTCTAGTACTTTGCAAGATGGCGCTGGTTAAATAACAAATATGATTTATTTTTCTTAGGGATGATATAAAGTAAAAAGTATCATGGCCTGTAAAGTGTAATCCTAATTGTCGGTGTGAAACTATGGCATGGCCTGAAAGGAACGACTTCGGTTTGATCTCGCAATTAATCTGCACTTCTTTACATCCGACTCCAAATTTTAAAGCATTTTATTGTTTTACCTTTAGCCATCCTTTGGACTAATCTTGAAAATACATTTCGATATTTACTCCATTAACATTGTTATAATGAACACGTTTATGCCTTTATTTCTGTAGCCCTCTCTAAAGTACGAATTTACTTCTCTCACTTTTTATTTACAATAAGACAGCACGTTACTACGTCCTCATAACTTTCGTAAAACTTTCACGAAATGCACCTTGAGGCCTGCTCAAATGTGTCTGCTTTGGACTAATATCTAGCTGTAGGTCTGACAGTTGTTCCCTTCTAAAGCTTAATCCTGTGTGTCCTGCGTGTGCTAAAGTTACAATCTTCCCGTTTCAGATCATACTTTGTACACTGGTAGTATTACATATCCCCACCCCACTTCCAAGCACTTTCTATGGTGTTTTTAAGCTAGATTGGACTAACATTTTCGTGAGCATGGAATTGGGCCTTGGTCATTGGGCTAAAAAAAAAAAAAAGCCAACAGTTGTGGCAGGTTTTGGCAGTCCCCTGCAACCCTCTCACACACGAAGTCGCCGTTGTTTGTTGTCCCACACTGCTGAGTATACTAGCACTAGAGGGGACACCGGTCGGTGGCGTAACGGCCAGAGCTGACGACTTTGGAGCTAGGAAACCAGGTTTGAGTCTAGGCGTCGGCTCGTCATCCTGTGATTCTGGGCAAATCATTTAATCTGCCAGTGCATACCAAAAATGAATGTGGCCTAGTGTAATGTAACTGGCGCTTTTGTAAAGCGCTCCAATACCGTCTGGTCCAGTTCCTGCTGTATAAAACGGCACAAAAAAAAGTGTAAACTTAAAAAACAAAGCATTAAACGTTTCTTGTATGCTTTGGCTAATGCCATGTTTTGAAACGTTCTAAGTTATCTGTACAAAATCGATTACATTGATCACCGAGCAATTTGTCTACTCGCATTAAAATTCACACTACTTTTATTTGAGCACGTTACTGGTATTTAGGTTTCTCAAACTAAAGTATGTAATATATGCAGGAAATGATATTAGTATTTTATCAAAGTGCACTGCTCTCTGTGCTTTATGTTTTAGCTGTATCTCACGGTGCGCACTCTCTTTGCATGCCCACTAAGCAGTTTTCCGATCTAGTTAGTGTTGAAAGCGATGCTCGAAGGTTGATCGACTCTTTTATTGTCGAGCCAGGGTGTAAACTGAGATGCCATCACTGAAGAATGTAAAGGTTAAACAGTCCTGCAGTGGTTGCCCGCTGGTAGACACCAAAGCTATGAAGAGGAAAGCTATGAAGAGGAAGGGGCCGTTCTCTGTCCTGTCACGTTGATGCCTTCTCCTTTAGCCATGAAAGACAAGCATTAAACAAGCATTGGCCGCACGCGCTTAAAGTAAAAAAAAAAATGAAAAACAAGACAAGCCCGGCGGAGCGTGGGCGCGAGCGCTTGGGAGCGGGGGAGCGGACCCTTTGAAGTGCTCAAAAAAAAAAAAGTGTAAACTTAAAAAACAAAGCATTAAACGTTTCTTGTATGCTTTGGCTAATGCCATGTTTTGAAACGTTCTAAGTTATTTGTACAAAATCGATTACATTGATCACCGAGCAATTTGTCTACTCGCATTAAAATACACACTACTTTTATTTGAGCACGTTACTGGTATTTAGGTTTCTCAAACTAAAGTATGTAATATATGCAGGAAATTATATTAGTATTTTATTAAAGTGCACTGCTCTCTGTGCTTTATGTTTTAGCTGTATCTCACGGTGCGCACTCGCTTTGCATGCCCACTAAGCAGTTTTCCGATCTAGTTAGTGTTGAAAGCGATGCTCGAAGGTTGATCGACTCTTTTATTGTCGAGCCAGGGTGTAAACTGAGATGCCATCACTGAAGAATGTAAAGGTTAAACAGTCCTGCAGTGGTTGCCCGCTGGTAGACACCGAAAGCTATGAAGAGGAAAGCTATGAAGAGGAAGGGGCCGTTCTCTGTCCTGTCACGTTGATGCCTTCTCCTTTAGCCATGAAAGACAAGCTTTAAACAAGCATTGGCCGCACGCGCTTAAAGTTAAAAAAAAAAATGAAAAACAAGACAAGCCCGGCGGAGCGTGGGCGCGAGCGCTTGGGGGCGGGGGAGCGGACCCTTTGAAGTGCTCAAAGGAGCCAAAGCTATAGAGAAGGGAGAGGGGAGTGGGAGCAGCTGTGCACGTGCATGTGATCGTGCACTCAAGGTTTAGGCCAGCCAAAACTGTGGGTAGCACTTTGAAAATCCCACATATAAAATGTCTCTTCGAGCCTTTGGCTCAGCGAGACCTAAAAAGCTTGGGTGTTTGGCTAGATGGAGATTGGTCTATGCATCCCCAAGCAGCCATAGCGGTATGAACCTGCTTCGCAGTCATGAAGTGGGTAAAAAGAATTTGTTGAATTATTCCCCATGCAGCTATGAGGGCGCTAATTCAGGTGCTCATTCGTTCTAGGTTGGATTATGGCAATGCTCTGTACCTTGGGAGCGGGCAAGGCAGCCATCCGTCGACTCCAGGTGGTACAGAGTGCTGCGGCTAGGCTTCTCACTTGTTCTTCAAGAAGGACCGTGGCCTCCCCTACTCTGAGGGAATTACATTGGTTACTGATCAAAAGAAAAATACATTTTAAAACCCTGTGCTATATGTTTAAAGCCAAGGCTGGGCTGGGCCCTGAATACATCCAAGAGTTAGTCTACTTGTATATTCCCCCACATAATTTGAGATCTGCAGGCCAGAAACAATATCATGTACCTAGAATACATTGGGCATGTTCAGGCGGGCGCTCTTTCTCCTACCTGTGTCCACAAATGTGGAATGCCTTACCTCAGTATATGGGGAGCTGCACCTCCTTACTACAGTTCCGTAAACTCTTAAAAACATGCCTCTTTTAATGGTAGTGTCTTCAGTCATGCCGCAATAGTGCTTCGCGCAGGGGAACCCATGGGTAGCTGCACGCCTTGCAAATAGCAAAAACATAAATCTAAAAAAAATAACAGTTTGCTGACTCATGTGTGTATGTCACAGAGATCTCATTACTAGTTAGTACATATTGCTATCTCTGGTGCATGTTAGAGACCTCTCATGTGAGACCATTCATTACCAGATAGCAGTCTGCCGTTTCCTGTGTGTGTTACATCGCTCTAAGTACTGGATAACATGTCTCCTGTGTGTGTGTCAGAGATCTCTCATTACCTGGTAAGACGGTGCTGTCTCCTTTGAGTGTCAGAGCACTCTCATTACCTTATAGCAGTTTACCGTCTCCTGTGTATGTGTCTTAGCGCTCTCATTACTAGATAACAGTTTGCTGTCTACTGTGTATTGTCACTGCGCTCTCAGTACTATATAGCAGTTTGCTGTCTCATGTATGTGTGTGTCACAGAGATCTCGTTGCCAGACCTTTCAGTACCAGCTTCGCAAAGCTCTCAGGTCTGGGGATCCTCTTCCACTGGTGACCTCTCACTCAGAGCAGATATTCCCCTTAGTGCATGAAGAGCAGCAGAAAGGGAAGGGGCTAAGTCCTGGCCACAAGCAGTGAAGAATGAGGGAATGTAGAGTGGTGTCTGAACAAGTGGAGGATTTAGTAGGACAGGAAGCAGAGGTGGCGAATCAGGGCCACTGCAGGAGTGAATGCAGGAGGGACAGGGCCCCTATAAGCAGTTTAAAGTGCTGGCCAAACAATCTTTACACTTGCACAGGTCAACAAGCAGGGCACACTGAAGGAAAATACACCCAAGAAACACACCCTTCGCTTCCTGCATCACTTTGTGATGCAAATACAGCCTGGGTTGTGGTAAAGAGCTGACGTGGGGGAGAGGGCAGGATCCAAGGTCCAAACAGCAATTAAAGCATGAGGCAACGATGCCAACAAAGAAAGAAGCCCACAGCTGGTCCCTTATCATGAACATAACTGAGAAAAATACTTCCTGGAGCAAATCATATTGCCAGTCCAGGCCTGGTGCAGTGGCAGAGTACAACCTTCAGGCGCCCCCTTGGCACCGGGCACCATGCCTGCTGCATGGGGCAGTTTCCACCTGCCGGATTGGGATGATGCCTCCTCCCATGCCACATACAATTACTCCCAGTTCACTAGAGAACCAATGTGGCGTGCACTGTGGTTTTTATGGGAGACCAGGAGGTTAATCTAGAGTTTGGAAGAGGCCGATCAGTGACGCACATCTGGTATTTAGAGCCAGGGGAGCACCAGCTTTACATTGGCAACGCCTTACATTGCTAGGTTTTTTATTCTCAGGGAAAATAAACTTCCACTTTGGGAATGTATTTGTTCTAATCAAGAGAGGTTGCAGGGCGAGTGCTTTAAATATGGCTCCAGCTCGGCAAACCCTCTGCAATGCTACAGAGCAAATGATGACGGTCCCACACTACGTTCAGGGATCGAAACACTGTCGGCTTATAACATGGAACCTAAATTCATTGTTGTATTTCAAAGAAATGGGCTGTGTTCTTGTTCTGTTACAGTTGGCCTGTTACACTGTGCACCTATTCTTCAAGTTTACATATAGGTCACATTTAAAAGCACTGTGTATCAGGTGTGTCATAAGCAAAGGGGTAACATATTTTGTAGCAGAAATAGTCGAATCAATCAGTCAATCAATCAGGGGTTTATACTCACCCGTTAGGGTCTCAAGGGTCTGGGGGGGGGGGGGGGAGTTCGCAGCTCTGATGGGTTCATTCGAAGAGCCAGGTCTTGACTCATTTCCTGAATTGGTTCCGTGTTGGGATTTGCCAGAGGTGAAGGGGGAGATTGTTCCAGGTCTTGGCTGTGAGGTAGGAGAAGGACCTTGCACCTGCTCTGTTCCTGTAGAAGCGTGGGACGGTGGCTAGGGAGAGGTTAGCTGAGCAGAGGTTTCTCTTGGGGGTGTGGCAGGAGAGGCGGTTGTTGAGGTATTGAGGTTCAATGCTGTGGAGGGCCTTGTAGGCGTGCATGAGCAGCTTGAAAGTTATTCTTCTTTCGACGGGGAGCCAGTGGAGATCGCGGAGGTGTTGGGGGATGTGGCTGTGCCATGGGATATCGAGGATTAGTTTGGCTGTGGCGTTCTGTTTGGTTTGGAAGATACAGAGGAGTTTTTTGTTGATCCCGGCTAGAGGGCGTTGCCATAGTCCAGTCTGCTGGTGATGAGGGTGTGAGTGACCGTTTTCGTGGAGTCAGAGGGTATCCATTTGAAGTTTTACGTAGTATGCGGAGGATGCTGAAGCATGCGGAGGAGACAGCATTGATCTGGCAATTCATAGTGAGCGATGAGTCCAGTATGATGCTAAAGTTACATACATGGTCTGTCAGGGTGGGCGGGATTCTGAGGGCGGGGCCACCAGGTGTTATCCTATGCAGAAGGGTTGGAGCCGAGGATGAGGACTTCAGTTTTCTCTGAGTTGAGTTTCAGGCAGATGTTCTTCATCCAGGTTACGACGGCTTCCATCCCTTCTTAGAAGTTTTGCCTGATGATGTTGGGTTCCTTGGTGAGGGAGAGGATGAGTTGGGTGTCATCGGGGTAGGAGACGATATTGAGCCCATTGTTTCTGACGATGTTTGCGAGGGGGGCCATGTAGACGTGGAAGAGGGTGGGACTGAGGGAGGATCCTTGGGGTACTCCGCATCTGTTCTCTGTGGGTTCTAAGAGGAAGGGCGGGAGTCTTATTCTCTGTGTTCTGCCCGTGAAGAATGATCATATACAGTCAAGGGCCTTTCCTTGGATGCCGGGGTCGTGGAGTCTGGTGGCTAGTGTGAGGTGGGAGACGGTGTCAAATATACTTGAAGACGTGCCACCATTTGGAGTAAATCCCAGTAGGAAATTCACTTTTAGCTCAACAATGCAGCTTTCTCCCAGTCTGCAGACTCTGAATCTCTTTGAAACACCTTCCTTTTCCTGTAGGCAAACTCATCACAGCGCTCCATTCTGTGAACCTGATTTTGTAGCCGGTTACGCAGCGAGTTAAAGGTCCCATACCGAAGCTGCATGCCGGTGAGAAAGCAACACAATAGAGAGCTCAGCACAAAACACCATACTCGGAAATTACTTTTACCACTTGAGGAGAGTCCAATGACTAATGTGGCAATGGCAGCTGTGAACCAGTTATCGCTGGGCAACAATGCAGAAGTGGCATAGAGATTGGGCAAGGCTTGGCAGCACCACTGTCCCAAAACAATGAACTTACAGATAATTCTGAGGCTGCCACTGAAGTCCTAGGGAGTTTGTAAAACACCTGATCGATTTTGACTGGGCAGGGCTTCCACTGGTTGCTCCCTGTGGGTTGACATTCTGTATTATTGTCACTTGTTTTCCACAATATTGTTAGTGTCTTGCATTGGAAAGATACTCAATTCATTTAATTTTCAATTATCTGTTGAGCAGGATTTTTCTCTTCGCCAATGCTCTTTTTCAGGACTGTTTAGCAACTTACACTTGTAAATGGGTGTTTTACACACAGAATGAGATGGAAACACATGTTTACTGGCTGGAAGTGTGTAGTCCACATTATTCTTTGAGGGTTTTAACTTTGAGAAGTTTACTCCCTTGAGTTGTTTTTGGTGTTATGTTATGGCATTTGATCTACAAATACAATATTTAATTGTATACACATTTTTCCCAGTTTAGGATCAAAAGGGTTTCTTGAACACCTAGTACTGAAAATAGTCTCATATACTTTTTGACCCAGGAGACCAAAAGATCAATGAATCATCCACTTCAGGGCTAGACATCACATTGCAAGCCCATTCATCAGGTAGCTATATGCCAATATGTCTACTTTTACTGTGATCCTATGATAAAACATACAGGATTTACTATTGAGAAACCTTTTGATAATGAACAGTTTTGTCATTGAATATCATCTCAAACTGAGTGCACCACATTAGGGGCCAGATGTAGGTAAATCACAAATACCCATTTCTTAATAGCGAATTTTACCGATTCGCTATTAAGAAATCGGTATTTCCTATGTAGGTAAAGATTCGGTAAAAAATAATGAATCCTTAATATTCCTTATTACCGAATCGGTAATTGAGATTCGGTAATAAGGAATACCTACCCATTCATCATCATCATCATCTTTATTTCGGTCACTTTAGACCATAAAAGAATGCAGCGGTTATACAGTTGTAAATTACACAATATAAAAAATCACACTTAGTTGAATTAAAATTAGTCATAGAACAATTGAGTTAAAATCATCAGAAATATTCATTCAACCATGTCTAACTTAATACAGCGATGACGGCTGAGCCACACTGCTGTTAAGAATTTTGCGACTGCAAATACAATTGGGGCGGATGAATCTGTCTTTAAAATTCTATATGCTGGAAGATGATGCCTAAAACCAAGGTTTTTAAGGAGTGGGACAAGCCAATAATTCCTAACTCTTTGGTAGGCTGGACAGAAAAATATGATGTGCAAGTCAGTATCTCGCGGGTGTGCACATGCTGGGCATTGCACTGAAGGCTGGGGCTTAGTCCAGCGATCAGTGAGTGCCCTGAGGGGAAGAGTGCCATATCGCCACTGCATGTATAACTTCCTTGTATTTGGAGGGCTAATATCATCAAAGGCGAGCTCTAAGTGATATGAATCTTTGAATTTAAGGAAATAATTAGATAAGGACCCCTCTTGTGTACTCTCAATTGAAACGCGTAACTTGTGCTCATAATAAACCTTTGAGATGGATTTGCGTGAGATCCTGCAACATACATTTCCTGGATCAAGCCACAAATCTGATCTTCCTAATGTCTCGAATGTTTGTTTAATATATCTTAACCATGGGATTTGTACGGCATTAGGTAGGCGCAAGATCTCTACGAGCTCAGCCCTGTAGTTGGATAATTCCGGCGTGCTCCAGATTTTGCGCCAAAAAGTTAGGGCTTTAAGTCCCAACTCCTCTGTAATGGGTCTTAGGCCCAGGTCTAATGTCAATGGGAGGAGTGGGGTACTAGACGGCAAAGCTGCCAATTGGCTTATAAAGTTGTTCTCCGTAATCTGAAATTTCTGAGCAGCTATGTGCCCCCATATTTCACCCCTGTAGGTCACTGCCCCTCTAGCCTGCATTTTGTAAATTTGCAGGGGGGGGACCAAATGGCTTGTAAATCGACCCGCTTATCATCCTACATATACCACCCGTTAACTGGACCAGTTTCAAATTTGCCCTGGTTCGGTGCGAGTCCCATGTCATAGTCTGGTTGATTGTTACCCCCAGATAATCGAACGTAAAAACCCTCTCTAATCTAGAGGACCCTATCATAGGATTTGGGCGTGTTGAGGAGGGAGGGTTGAGGATCATATACTTAGTTTTTAAAGCATTGATCTCCAATCCGCGCTTCACACAGAAGTTCGAAAACCCATCAAACACCCGTTGTATGCCCATGGGGGATTTAGAGAGCAGCAGGGTGTCGTCTGCAAACATGATAGCAGGCACCCTGCTGCCATTTAGCTTGGGGGCGTCAATGTTGCTCAACCCAATAAGATGGTTGATGACCCCGTTACCAAAGAGGCAGAACAGGGTCGGTGCAAGCACACAACCCTGTCTTACCCCCCCGTCAACGGGGAAGCTATCCGAGAGAACTCCCCCTCTACCACACCTAACCTTAGCAAAATTCCCCTGATGTAATCTTATCAGGATTAGTAGGATGTCAGCAGGAACCCCTAAGTCCATTAGGACAGTCCACAGTTTGTCCCTTGGTACTAAATCGAAGGCCGATCACAAGTCCACAAAAACCGTGTACAAGCTACCACCCTCGATTAGCGCGGTCTTCCAATATAAGAGATTCAAACGAAAAATCTGGTCTGTGGTTGAAACACCCCCTCTGAACCCTGCTTGATACGGACTCATGATTGCACATTCTTCAATCCAATTCTGGAGGCAGTTAAGTATCAGTCTACCGAAAATCTTTTGAGGAACATCGATAAGACTGATAGGTCTGTAGTTGGCTGGGAGCAGAGGCGATCCCTTTTTAAATATTGGGACAATCTCTGCGCCCAGCCAAGTATCTGGCACCTCCATACCCCCGAAAACGGAATTAAATAGTGTCGTTAAATAGGGTGCCCAGACATCCGGTTCTTGTTTAAATAAGTCGCCCGGCAGGCCATCTAAACCGGGTGCTTTGCCTGATGCCAACCCTGCAATGGCCACTCGGACCTCCATTACTGTGAATGGAACCCCTTTCGGAGAGTCGCTGACAATCTGTGTGGGATTTATCCTTGCCCCATCAACTACCCTATATAGGGACTGGAAGTGGTCTTGCCATGCCTTGGCTGAGATGTTGGGCTCTGTTGCAGAGGCCAGCTCCTCAGACCCTGTATTCACAATGCGCCAAAATTTACGTGAATCTCCACGTGCCAGGGATATAGTGAGTTTTTCCCACTTTTCATACTCCCATTCGCTTTTTGCATGGGTGTTCAGGCGCTTATAGGCCGTTCTCCTGGCCCTGATCTCCACACGCCCCTTCCCCTCCTTTATCGAGGCCAGGAGATCAGTTTTTGCCTTACGGCATGTGGTGTTATACCAAAGGGGACAAACAGCACGTCCGTTGGCCCTTTTTGGTATGGAGAAAAGAATTTCAGACACCGATTTAATGAGGTCCTCGTGCAGCTGCCCCAGCTGTTTGCATATACCCTGGGTACTAACTTGCTCCATTAGTGCGAGGACCTTTTCGAGTGTGGGGATAACCCGGGCATATAGCCTGGATATCTTCCCTGGGCTAGAAGCTAATTTCTCCCACTTCACTCTTCGTCTATTATTCGTAAGGCCTAACCCCACCTTGGGAGCCTCCACCTGCTCCCCCCTGACCTCAAGACCGGGATGGTCATATTCCAGTTCCAATGCGTTGTGGTCACTGTCTTCCCTTGATATCACCCGGAAGTCTCTGATAAGCGACCACGAGGCCAATGGAACTAGAATATAGTCAAGTCTTGACTCCCTACCCACTCTATTGTATGTGCATTTTGGAGGGATATCAGATTTTATCCGTCCATTACAGGCCCGGACGCCATATTTCAGGGTTAAGGATATAATTTGTACAGCCAGAGGCGTCCAAGCTCTTGGGGCCGGCGCTTCCAATAGGGGTACAGACCACGCCGCGTCCTCCTCCTGGGCCAGACCGTCCAGTAGGCCAGAAAGTGGCTCGAAATGGCAATTCAAGTCACCTCCTATTAAAAAAGGAATACCCTCAGGGATTTCACTTAGGGCATCCGCAAGCTCCTCAATAGTACGCGACTCTTGCGTGATATTAACTGGTCTGGAATAAACATTTACCAGCAGAAGACTATGTGAGTTTGGCCACTCCAACAATACAGCAAGAATATCCTTCTTTGCTCAGTGGAAGAACAACGGCCCTGCATCCCAAGTCATTGGCCACCCAGGTTGCAAGTCCTCCCGAAGGACGCCCCCTGACCCCCCAATTTGCATTTATGGAGAATACTGCAAAACCTGTGCGAGTGACTTCTTCTCTCGCCCAGGTTTCTTGGAACAAGCATATATCTTTGCCCTCGATGAAGGAGCTCCAGTCCGGGCAATTCAGTTTATTGCCCAAGCCCGCCACGTTCCAAGATACTATCTTCAGAGAGGAACAGTTAGTGCTCTCGGTTAGTGAGTTTGGGAGCATATCCATACTAGAATGCATCCCCAATAGTGTGTTGGTATCTGAGCTACCGTCTTGGGCCGCTGTCACCTCACTTGCAATAAGTGGAGAGCTAACGGTCCTTATAGATACCTCACCGTTGGTGTATTTCTCCTCGGGGTTGACCTTCCCCCGGGGGTAGCTAGGCGTTTTGTAGGTGTAGGAGCCCTATTTTGGCCTGTGTCCTCCCCTCCCCCCGTCTGACTCAGTCAATCTACCATATCTAGGTTACTAAACCTGTTATGGGTAGGAAAGTGATCGTATCGCTGAAATCTGGGAAGATGGGGGCCCCCTCTTACTCTAGCACCCCATCTGCCTCCTCTCCTATGTACTAATTCCCAACCCTCCTCTTCCTGCTCATGTCTTATGGGTGGATAGAAGAATGATAAAGGTAGGGATTGGATGGAAGTCTCCTGGTCATGGTATGGCCAACTACATATATATGAGACGGTCATGGGGTCCCTAAAGTTAACCAGGACACAGTCTCCATGGATAGATTTCCTGGTATTGCCTAGCCATGGGACTCTCCTCACCATGAGGACCTCACTCAGTATTCCTAAAGGGAGGGGCCTATTGATAGAAAGCCAGTTGATTGCCTTGTTTTTTAGGGCTTCAACAGGTTCTCTAGAGGATGGTTTTAATTCGGGAATGCCTGTTAAAATAACTGTGTACGGGCTTGCCTCCGGTGGCAAGTTGACTGGCCTATGTTTTATACCATTACCCTGTTCCCCTTTTCCCTGTTCCCCTTTTGCAGGCGCAGCTGACTTCTCCTGAGGACTTACATTTGCTGCACAATTTGAAACTTGTGGGTTTACCACTCCCGGAATTTGTGGTATGGGATGTTGTGTTTGTATAGGCTTGGGTATAGGGCCCCTTTCCTTGGCGGGGGGCGCTAATGTGGTCTTCTTGCCACTATGGCTCAGCCTTCCTCTTACGGGTTGGCTGTCTTTTTTGGGGGCGTCTGCTAGATGTGCAATTTCCTTTTCGATATTCACTAAACAAGTTTCCATCTTTGCTAATCGTACTTCTAGAGGATTTAGCATTAGCCTCAGAAGAGTGCGAATATCAGAGAGAGTAATATCCTCCTTGTGAGAAGTTGGCCTGATATGTAGTGCTCACTATTCTAGTGATCACTGTGTATCATTCCAAACGACCCTTATTGATGATTGGTTGTAAGTCAACCTTTTAGACCAGCTATCCTAGTAGCGTGGATACGAGCAGTCTTAGGCTAAACTCTAGAGGGCGTGTTAAGCCAGCTGTTTACCATCACATATACCCCTTGAACACCAAGTGAAAGGACACCACACAAGTTGTTATGAAAATAAAAGGATATTTATTTATGACAAGACTACCCTGGCTCTTTATGAGTCAGGGAGCTAAGCACACTACAAAACTCTTAGGAAAATACTTCAGTTGCACAATTTACACAAGTGCCCGAGGGGCACGAGAAACCATCTACACTACAGTGAAATGCGAATGGTTAGAGTCTGGAGATACTGATTCCGGAGTGATCCGATCAGTGGGACTAAACGAAAAAGGAACTGGACACTTGTAGAGCGAACCTGCGATGGAGCACCGAGATGCTCGAGTTACCTAGCCCGGAGGCTGCGGCTGCGTGAAGTTCGTCAAGATGTCGGGAGTCCTCGTGTAGTCTCAGGAGCCTGAAAGAAGAAGTTGCTGGCAGGCGACCAGTGACGATGTTCAGAGCGATCCAAGCCTGGATCGGTGGTGAAGGAAAACCTGAAAGCAGAGGGGACTCAGTTCTCAACCGCTAGCCAGCGATCGTGTGGGTACCAGGAGGGTACCGGCTGAAGTCACCTCGACCAGGTGAGTGGGTGACGTCGGACTCGGCTGTTCCTCGGACCAGGAGGCGCGGCGGCGACCAGGATGGAGGGCGAGCTGTCCCACGAAGGTGTCTGCTGTCGATGAGGCTGGGCCCAGGAAGGGGCAGCGGATCTTGGCAGTGGCCACCCAGGCGGGGGAGTCAAGATGGCGTCGGGAGTGGACCAGGAGGGTCCGTGGTACTCCTCTGTTGAAGGGGAGCAAGAGCCAGTCTGGAGCAACCAGACTCGTGATGAAACAATCGTGGTGCGTCATGAAGAGGGCCACAAGCCGGTCGGCAAGTGGTCAAACAACGCGGTGAACAGCAAGGAGCGGAAGGGCCCCCACGCAGATCTCGTGGATGCTGGGGAGACAGACTTCGATGCTGGAGCTGCTCAGGGTTAGGGCTTCTCAAACCCTAGGTGCACTCACTCGAGGGTCCCTCGGTGGGCGTGCTAGATAAGCGTCGTGCAGGTTCTGAAGATAACCGGTCCCGCAGGTCTCGTCACACCTACGACTCTCAGCTGGGCTGATGAGGCAGGTAAAAGGTCAGAGATGGCAGGGACTCGGGTCTCGTCGAGCTGGGCAGTCTTGATCCGTAGGAGAGACTTACAGCAAACCGCAAGCGCTTAGGTGGTGCCTGCTGGTGCAGGGTGGCTACTCCTTAGCCACAAGGGAGAGTCTTCAGAAATAGTCAAGAGTTCCTTTCGTGGAAAGTGGTTCGTGATTCGGAGTTATCCGATTATCTGATTATCTAATTTGGGAAGGGGACTCGCTCCTACCTTTATTCTAAGAGAAAGGGGCTGGCCCGTGACTAGGTTCTACCTATGGGTGGAACCAGGAGGGGGGTGGTTACACCCCTATCCTTTGTCCGGCTTCGCGCCAGCTCAGGGGCTGGTGTGCCCCCGAAACTGGTTTGAGCCGGGCTATGCACAGTGAGCACCGGGGTGCCACTTGCAGTCACCTTCCTTTCAGCCCTGCCTACCTGGGATACACAAACCCTGTCTGGGACGGTGCTAACACCGCCCTCGACAGGAAACCCTTTGTCCAAGCTCCCCTTGCTGGAAGGTCCCCCAGCAGCAGGAGGTCAGACTTGTGTCTGGTGGCAGCATCCATTTTGTGATGCTGAGGCTTGAGTCAACTTTAACCGGGGTTCAAGGTTACTTCCATGTCGTGTCCCTCTAAAAGGGGGGAATGCTAACCCCGTCACCAGGACTGGCGAGGGGTTCGTATTCCCATTCGTATGACACCTTACTCGACATGTATAGGTGATGTGATGCCAAAGTTAGCAGATAACCGCAAGGATTATAATGCCTTAAAAGTAGTTGGCCCGCGTCACCATGGAACGGCTATTAGGGTTTGGTTCCGCAAGCCGTCGACGGGCTCAGCTCGCGCCAGAGCACCGTCCCACATGATTCCCTGCACTCTGCCTTCAGGATTGATAAGGCCTGCTATAGGAGTGACTGATAGGAATCCATGTGTCCATTTTTAGGGTTTTAGGTGTAGGAATACTACACCTACAGCAACGGGTGATTACACCACGTGGCCCCAGCTGTCGTGCAGCCAGTTGTGTCAGATTTGGGCGGCCATTCCAGGGGGGGCATAATACATGCTTCAGCCCCTGGTAGGCCCTGGGTACACCGATGCCCTGGATACCTGTGGTATGCTGAGACAGGGACTGACAAGGTGGCCCAGTTCCAATTAGTGGATGCACCTAACGTGCATGTGTGTTAATTTCGAGAGAGAACAGCTAGGCTGTGGGTCTGATTGGCAGGCCCACAGCCGGAGAAAGTCGTAAACCAATGAAGCAAAAGCAAAAAATCTGGGTGATCATAGGATTGCAGACCCTACTCTCCTACATGACCCCCCCCCAAACTTTGGGACAATAAGCTAACCTTGACCAGGTGAGTCTTCTTGCTCTAAGTGGAAATACCTGGAGAGCCCATCTGCATTGCCATGACCAGTGCCAGGTCTATGCTCCACTGTGAAGTCCATCCCCTGTAGGGAAATGGACCACCTAAGTAGTTTGGGGTTTTCACCCTTCATTTGATTTAGCCACAAGAGGGGCTTATGGTCGGTCTGAATCTTGAAGTGAGTGCCAAACAAGTATGGCCTCAACTTCTTCAGGGCCCAAACCACAGCAAAGGCCTCCCTCTCAATAGCTGACCAATTCTTCTCTCTGGGGGTCAGCCTCCTGCTAATAAAAGCTATGGGCTGGTCATGACCATCAAAATTCAGTTGCGATAGAACAGCTCCCACACCCAGCTCCGAAGCGTCTGTTTGGACAATGAATGGTTTGGAGTAGTCTGGACTCTTTAGGATAGGTGCTGTGCACATGGCCCGCTTTAGGTCATCGAACGCCTTCTGACAGCTTGCTGTCCACTGAACTTTTTTTGGCATCTTTTTACTTGTCAGGTCGTTTAGCGGGGTCACAATGGATCCATAATTTCTGACAAATTTCCGGTAATAACCAGTCAGGCCCAAGAAAGCTCGAACCTGAGTCTGGGTGGTTGGAGGAGCCCAGTCCTGGATGGCCTGTATTTTGCTCTCCAACGGTTGAACCTGGCCTCCACCTACAAGGTGGCCCAGGTATACAACCTGTGTCTGCCCTATCTGGCACTTGGTGGCCTTGATAGTGAGGCCTGCCTTCTGCAGGGCCTCTAACACTTTCCTCAGGTGGACCAGGTGATCCTCCCAGGTGGAGCTAAAGACAGCGATATCGTCCAGATACGCCGCACAGAAGTCGTCCAACCCAGTGAGAACTCGATTCACCAGCCTTTGGAAGGTGGCAGGTGCATTTTTCAAACCAAAGGGCATTACCACGAACTGATAATGCCCACCCGGGGTAGAAAATGCTGTTTTGGGCTTGGCCTCCTCAGCTAACCTGATTTGCCAATACCCAGCTGTCAGGTCAAACGTACTTAAGTAGTTGGCCGAGGCCAACCGGTCGATAAGTTCGTCTGCTCTTGGTATCGGGTGGGCGTCGGTCTTAGTGACCGCATTGAGACCTCTGTAGTCCACGCAAAACCTCATCTCTTTCTTACCGCCCTGGGTGTGAGGTTTCGGCACGAGCACTACGGGACTAGCCCAGGGGCTGTCCGAGGGTTCAATGACTCCCAGCTCCAACATTTTCTGCACCTCTGTCTTGATGCAGTCTCTGACCTGATCAGGTTGCCGATAGATTTTACTCTTTACGGGCAGACTGTCCCCAGTGTCGACCTCGTGGGTACACCACTTGGTCTGACTGGGTGTCAGAGAGAACATATGTCGAAAGGATTGAAGAACCTGTTTACAATCCTCTTGTTGATGTCCAGAGAGGCTGCCACAAAAGACAACACCATCTACTGATCCATCGTCAGGGTTCTGAGAGAGCAGGTCCGGGAGAGGGTCACTCTCCTCCTCCTGTCCCTCATCTGTGGCCATGAGCAAGCCCATGCCCTCCCTGTCGACATATGCCTTGAGCCTGTTTACGTGGAGCACCCTGTGGGGGCTCCGGGGAGTTCCCAGGTCTACCAGGTAGGTGACCTCTCCCTTTTGCTCAATGATCGTGTGGGGCCCAGACCATTTGTCTTTGAGTGCTGCTGGGGCCACTGGCTCCAGCACCCACACCTTCTGTCCAGGCTGATACACAGTCAGGACAGCCTTTTGGTCGTGCCAAGCTTTCTGTAATTCTTGGCTCGCCTCAAGGTTTTTAGACGCCTTTTCCATGTACTCCGCCATCCGCGAGCGGAGACCGAGCACATAGTCCACAATGTTTGATGCCGGCTTTCTGAGAGGTCTCTCCCATCCTTCCTTTACCAAACAAAGGGGTCCCCTTACAGGATGTCCGAACAGAAGCTCAAAAGGGCTGTAGCCAACCCCCTTCTGCGGGACCTCTCTGTAGGCGAACAAGAGGCAGGGTATCAGGACATCCCATCTCCGCCGAAGCTTTTCAGGTAGTCCGTGAATCATCCCTTTTAGGGTCCAGTTGAATCTCTCAACCAGCCCATTGCATTGTGGGTGATAGGGTGTGGTGAACTTGTAGTTGACACCACATTCCTTCCACATAGCAGTCAGATATCCCGACATGAAGTTTGCACCTCTGCCTGAGACGACCTCCTTAGGGAAGCCCACTCTGGAGAACACTCCAAGTAGGGCCCGTGCCACCACAGGTGCCGTAGTGGTCCTAAGGGGAATAGCTTCAGGATACCTGGTGGCGTGGTCCACCACCACCAGTATAAACTTGTGCCCTGATGCTGTCTGGGGTTCCATTGGTCCGACAATGTCGATCCCCACTCGTTCAAAGGGTACCCCCACCACTGGTAGTGGTATGAGGGGGGCCTTTGTCGTGCCACCTGACTTACCACTGGCTTGGCAAGTGACACAGGAGCGGCAAAACTCCTTCGTATCTTCAGACATGTGGGCCAGTGAAAGTGTGGAACAATTCTGTCCCAAGTCTTATTCTGGCCTAAGTGACCTGCAAGGGGAATCTCGTGGGCCAAGGTGAGAAGGAAACCTCTCAGAGACAAGGGGATGACCAGCCTCCTGGTCGCACCAGGTTTGGGGTCTCTTGCCTCAGAGTACAGGAGTCCATCGTCCCAGTACACTTTGTGGGTACCCGTGGCGTTCCCTGCAGCCTCAGCAGCGGCCTGCTGTCTGAGGGGTTCAAGTGAGGGGCAGTCTAACTGTGCCTTCCCCAGGTCTTCCCTGGAGGGTCCCCCTGAGCCCAGAAACTCAACCTGACCAGGTTCAAGCTCTTGCGGCTCAGTTTCCCTCAGTTCTTTAAGGTCAGCCTCCTCGGAGACTTGATCCACGACCTGGGGCAAGGGGGAAGGCGAAGCCTTACCCTTACTGCTCCTTTTCTTGGAAGGTGTCTGGTCCGTTCTTCCAGGATCCAGCACCTGTTCAGTGGGGCATCTTTTGGCCTGTGACCTGGTCACAGCAAGGACATGTGCTGGCAAACCTAACATTTCCATGTGAGTCCTCTGCTCCACTTCTGACCATTGTGACGTTTCCAAATCATTGCCCAACAGACATTCTACGGGGAGGTCTGAACTAACCACAACCTTTTTCGGGCCACTTACCCCTCCCCAGGAGAAATCAACAACTGCCATACTGTGATTGGTAGTGACGTTGCTGGCATTGGTCACTAGGTAACTGGTACCTAGCATGATCTGTCCAGGGTCCACGAAGTTAGGCGTCACCATGGTGACACTGGCACACGTGTCCCTGTAGGCCTGGGCCACTCTTCCATTTATCAAAGGTGTCTGCCTGTATTTGCCCAAAGTATTGGGACTGGCATCAGGGGACATATCCATATCCCCTGTACAGACAAGGACGGCCTGAGTGAGCGTGCCGACTAAGTCGTCACTCCCCTCGGTTCCCAAGGTTAACCCAACTAATGCCTTGGGAGGCGCACTACCACTGCTGACTGTACTAGGGGGCGCAGGTGCCTTAGGGGCTGCAGTGGTAGGAGTTTGCCCTCCTTTCTTGGTGCACTCACTAAACCAGTGAGTCTTACTTTTACAGTATTGGCACCACCTTTTTGACTGGCCTTCTTGAGTCTTCTTCTTCTGTGAAGCCTGACCCCCACCCTCTTTGGTTTGTTGGGGACCTGTCGAAGACTTCTGGTCATTTTGTTCGTTCTTGTTACCCTTTTGGTCTGCTTTCTTCTGACCACCCTGGTTCTGATTCTGGTTCTGCTTGACCCTTGTTCTGACCCATCTGTCTGCCTTCTTTCCCAATTCTTGGGGAGAGGTCAGATCCGAGTCGACAAGGTGCTGATGCAACAATTGGTTCTGACAGTTGTTTAAAATCTGTTCTCGCATGATAAGATTGTACAATCCTGTGTAATCAGTAACCTTGCTACCCAGCAACCAGCCTTCCAAAGCCTTAGTGGCACAATCGACAAAGTCAGCCCAATCCTGAGACTGAGTTTTCTGGGTGTCCCGGAACAGCACCCGGTACTGTTCCGTGGTTAAGCCGAACCCATCAATCAGTGTGTTCTTCAGGACTTGGTAGTTGTTAGCATCCTCAGCTCTTGTAGTGAGGAGCTTGTCCCTTCCTTTACCTTCAAAGGAAAGCCACAGTATAGCTGCCCACTGACTTGGGGGGACGCACTGGACAGTGCAGGCCCTCTCCAAGGCAGTTATCCACTTGTGGATGTCGTCCCCTTGTTTAAAGGGGGGCACTATTTTACTCAGGTGTCTAGTGTCTATACCCCTGTCTTTCTCTCTATTGAGAATGCTGCCACCAGTGGGATCTAACCCACTTAATTTCTGCTCTCGGGCTAAGGCAAGTCTTTCTTTGGCGAGGGCAAGTTCTTCCCGCTCGATCCTCAGATTGACCTCCCGCATCTTCGCTTCATGCTCCCTCCTCTGAGGGGAAGTCATTCCTCTCTGAGAAGGTGCCTGAGAGACATGTGTATGAACCGATCTGCCAGAGCCTCTGGAGAGAGACCTAGCTCGTCCGTTCCCAAGGTTAAGCCTGCTTGAGCGTGGGCCCGGGGCTCCCCCAGTTCCATTCTCATGCCTGCTTAAGTTGGTCCTTGTAAGCCTGCCGACTACCACTGGACCTTTGTCTGCCTCGTCTCCCGATAACTCGTCCTCGTCCTCCTCCTCTGTGTGGAGGTCGAGGTCTGGGTCACCGAGGGTTCCCTCTAAGGGAGGCATGTTCCCATCCGCACTGGGGGGACCTGGGTTAGAGGACCTCCTAGCATCGTACGCCTCTAAGAGACCTATCAGTATTGCGATGGTAGGGTTAGAACCCTGGTTTAGCTTCCTGGAGGCACACAGTTGTCTCATCTCCTTGAAGCTAAGAGTTGCATACCGTGACACGACCTGTGGAGGGTCACTGACCACTAGGGGAGTCCCTGCAGACTCTCCGTGGACCGACATGCTTTTCTAGTGAGGTGTAAGTGTTGCACCTACCTACACTATGGGTTTACCTACTGATCCCTTGCTAAGAGTTGTAGTCAGGGTGTGCTAAGCCCTGTTACACTACAACAGCCGGTTCAGTAGAACTCGGAGTATTCTAAGTTAAGTTATATGTACCTGGGTACTTATGTGATCTTTCACTGCGATATTCTTAGGATACGTGTGTGGTAAAACAACAGCAAGCTCAAATCCCAACCGCTGCTCACCAATGTGAGAAGTTGGCCTGATATGTAGTGCTCACTATTCTAGTGATCACTGTGTATCATTCCAAACGACCCTTATTGATGATTGGTTGTAAGTCAACCTTTTAGACCAGCTATCCTAGTAGCGTGGATACGAGCAGTCTTAGGCTAAACTCTAGAGGGCGTGTTAAGCCAGCTGTTTACCATCACATATACCCCTTGAACACCAAGTGAAAGGACACCACACAAGTTGTTATGAAAATAAAAGGATATTTATTTATGACAAGACTACCCTGGCTCTTTATGAGTCAGGGAGCTAAGCACACTACAAAACTCTTAGGAAAATACTTCAGTTGCACAATTTACACAAGTGCCCGAGGGGCACGAGAAACCATCTACACTACAGTGAAATGCGAATGGTTAGAGTCTGGAGATACTGATTCCGGAGTGATCCGATCAGTGGGACTAAACGAAAAAGGAACTGGACACTTGTAGAGCGAACCTGCGATGGAGCACCGAGATGCTCGAGTTACCTAGCCCGGAGGCTGCGGCTGCGTGAAGTTCGTCAAGATGTCGGGAGTCCTCGTGTAGTCTCAGGAGCCTGAAAGAAGAAGTTGCTGGCAGGCGACCAGTGACGATGTTCAGAGCGATCCAAGCCTGGATCGGTGGTGAAGGAAAACCTGAAAGCAGAGGGGACTCAGTTCTCAACCGCTAGCCAGCGATCGTGTGGGTACCAGGAGGGTACCGGCTGAAGTCACCTCGACCAGGTGAGTGGGTGACGTCGGACTCGGCTGTTCCTCGGACCAGGAGGCGCGGCGGCGACCAGGATGGAGGGCGAGCTGTCCCACGAAGGTGTCTGCTGTCGATGAGGCTGGGCCCAGGAAGGGGCAGCGGATCTTGGCAGTGGCCACCCAGGCGGGGGAGTCAAGATGGCGTCGGGAGTGGACCAGGAGGGTCCGTGGTACTCCTCTGTTGAAGGGGAGCAAGAGCCAGTCTGGAGCAACCAGACTCGTGATGAAACAATCGTGGTGCGTCGTGAAGAGGGCCACAAGCCGGTCGGCAAGTGGTCAAACAACGCGGTGAACAGCAAGGAGCGGAAGGGCCCCCACGCAGATCTCGTGGATGCTGGGGAGACAGACTTCGATGCTGGAGCTGCTCAGGGTTAGGGCTTCTCAAACCCTAGGTGCACTCACTCGAGGGTCCCTCGGTGGGCGTGCTAGATAAGCGTCGTGCAGGTTCTGAAGATAACCGGTCCCGCAGGTCTCGTCACACCTACGACTTTAAGCTGGGCTGATGAGGCAGGTAAAAGGTCAGAGATGGCAGGGACTCGGGTCTCGTCGAGCTGGGCAGTCTTGATCCGTAGGAGAGACTTACAGCAAACCGCAAGCGCTTAGGTGGTGCCTGCTGGTGCAGGGTGGCTACTCCTTAGCCACAAGGGAGAGTCTTCAGAAATAGTCAAGAGTTCCTTTCGTGGAAAGTGGTTCGTGATTCGGAGTTATCCGATTATCTGATTATCTAATTTGGGAAGGGGACTCGCTCCTACCTTTATTCTAAGAGAAAGGGGCTGGCCCGTGACTAGGTTCTACCTATGGGTGGAGCCAGGAGGGGGGTGGTTACACCCCTATCCTTTGTCCGGCTTCGCGCCAGCTCAGGGGCTGGTGTGCCCCCGAAACTGGTTTGAGCCGGGCTATGCACAGTGAGCACCGGGGTGCCACTTGCAGTCACCTTCCTTTCAGCCCTGCCTACCTGGGATACACAAACCCTGTCTGGGACGGTGCTAACACCGCCCTCGACAGGAAACCCTTTGTCCAAGCTCCCCTTGCTGGAAGGTCCCCCAGCAGCAGGAGGTCAGACTTGTGTCTGGTGGCAGCATCCATTTTGTGATGCTGAGGCTTGAGTCAACTTTAACCGGGGTTCAAGGTTACTTCCATGTCGTGTCCCTCTAAAAGGGGGGAATGCTAACCCCGTCACCAGGACTGGCGAGGGGTTCGTATTCCCATTCGTATGACACCTTACTCGACATGTATAGGTGATGCGATGCCAAAGTTAGCAGATAACCGCAAGGATTATAATGCCTTAAAAGTAGTTGTCCCGCGTCACCATGGAACGGCTATTAGGGTTTGGTTCCGCAAGCCGTCGACGGGCTCAGCTCGCGCCAGAGCACCGTCCCACATGATTCCCTGCACTCTGCCTTCAGGATTGATAAGGCCTGCTATAGGAGTGACTGATAGGAATCCATGTGTCCATTTTTAGGGTTTTAGGTGTAGGAATACTACACCTACAGCAACGGGTGATTACACCACGTGGCCCCAGCTGTCGTGCAGCCAGTTGTGTCAGATTTGGGCGGCCATTCCAGGGGGGGCATAATACATGCTTCAGCCCCTGGTAGGCCCTGGGTACACCGATGCCCTGGATACCTGTGGTATGCTGAGACAGGGACTGACAAGGTGGCCCAGTTCCAATTAGTGGATGCACCTAACGTGCATGTGTGTTAATTTCGAGAGAGAACAGCTAGGCTGTGGGTCTGATTGGCAGGCCCACAGCCGGAGAAAGTCGTAAACCAATGAAGCAAAAGCAAAAAATCTGGGTGATCATAGGATTGCAGACCCTACTCTCCTACACTCCTCCCCAGATATTACATTTGAACTGAGGGATATCTGCCCAGATGTATGTGAGGGTGGTGCCATTTTTTTGGATGGCGGGTTTGGCCCCTTACTAGCTATGCCATGTTTATTACCCTCACACATGGGGTTATACTTTGCAATCTTGGGCTTTCGCCCCCCGGTGTTTTGTGCCCTTCTTTTCCTTTTCGGGATGGCTCCCTCCCTCTCCCCCTGCGTTAGCTGCGTTAGCTGGTGAGCCCTGTCAGT
The DNA here is from genome assembly GCF_964204655.1 of Triturus cristatus. NCBI lineage: Eukaryota > Metazoa > Chordata > Amphibia > Caudata > Salamandridae > Triturus > Triturus cristatus. The sequence continues at coordinate 803,052,115 of NC_140595.1, forward strand.
AGTTCCGTCCATGTTGGACAGGGTCACTTTTGCTATAATTGGGGGTGGGGGGGCTTGGGTAATGGTAAAGGTAATATACTGAGCTCTTCAGGGGCAGAAAAATCACAATCAGTAATGGGTAAGATGGAACTACTCAAATCGGGTACATCAAGCGTACCACTTATCCCCCTGGCCCCATCATCTGGTAATATACAATCCGGTCTTTGTTCTGGGGTGGTTGCATGTGCAAGGGGTCCCAAAGAGGATCTCCTTACCCACTCAATTTCTTGCGAAATGCGCCTTTCTAGAATAGTGATTTCGTCAATAAGGAGTGACCCCGCTTTTGCAAAATATGTGTCCAAAGTACCTTTTGCCATCCCAGCAGCCAGTGTGGTCTTACTCCTCGTCTCTCTTGTGACCATAGTCCAAGGCTAGATGCGGGAAAGTGTGATGAGGAGTCGTAGACCTGGAGGGATAACCCAGTCCCGGTCTCTCCCGTTCTCGAACGGCCTCAAATGGCCCGCTCTTTGTCCGGTCTTCGCCCCGTGCTTCGTCCTGCGCGCGTCCCGCTAGCGCAAATACTCCAGGCGTTTAAATGAAGGGGGGATCAGGCGGGAGTGGGCGGGAGGAGGCCCCAGCTGCACTGGTGGTAATGGCGCTGTGCAGGCTGGTCCTCGCAGTCCCACCCGCGAAATTATCAAGCAGCAAGGGCTCCCCTGGGTCCAATACACTCCACAGGGTCCGGATTAAGGTGTCACAAGCACCAGCAGTCTCCGTAGTCAGTAGAAGCTGCGAGCGGCTCCCGCGAAGCGGGGGCCGCGAGACGTTATCACAGCGTTGGAGGGAGTGGGAGGGAAGAGGCCCCAGCTGCACCGGTGGTAATGGCGCTGTGCAGGCTGGACCTCGCAGTCCCACCCGCGAAATTATCAAGCAGCAAGGGCTCCCCTGGGTCCAATACACTCCACAGGTTCTAGATTAAGGTGTCACAAGCACCAGCAGTCTCCGTAGTCAGTAGAAGCTGCGAGCGGCACCCCATTAATTTCTATGGGCTTGGAGGCCCATAGGAATGAATGTGAAGTCATTCACTAATAGCGATTCGGTATTACCGAATCGCTAATAGCGGGAGCACTTTCAAGGGTGGACACCCTGTTGCACCCCTGAAATGTGCATGTGTGCACATGTGGCGCACATACATGCCCTAAGGGCATGAATGTGTGCCACATGGCACTCAACAAAAAACAAAAAAATGATTTTTTAAAGGAAATCGGTAATTATCACCAACTTGAAGTTGCTGGTAATTACCAATTTCTTAAGGCTCAAAAGCACTCTTTAATGTGCTTCCTACATTGCATTTAAGGAAACGGTATTACCGATTCCTTAAATGCAAGAGCAATAAGTAATCGGTATTTACCTATTCCTTATTTACCGATTCATTTCCTACATTAGGAATGGCTAAATACCGGGCGGTAACGCTGAAATGTACCGAATTTCGGCATTACCGACCGGTATTTAGCCACCTACATCTGGCCCTAGATCCTTTATGTTACATTATAACTCTATTAAGGGACAGGCAGATTATCCAAAATCCGTGGCCAAGCTGGCTCTGCGGGCAGAAACACTGCCCCAATGGCCCAACAGCTTTCAGGCCCTGGATGTAGATTGTTTCAAATCATCTGCAATATTTAGAGCAGATGGTCTGATAAACTTTTTTGAGTTCCAAAACACTAGGTAAACCCTGCCGGTCTTGAAGAAAAAAACATTAAAATGCCCCCACACACTGGAGTCAGGGTCACTCATTTTTATTTAAAAAAAAAAAAAAAACTTCAGGCTACTGCCCTAGTGAAGTAATCTAATAGTAATCCCAAGGCCCACACTTACCAGTGGCCCGCAATATCAAGTCAATAATAAGCAGTTGGCAACGTAGAAGGTTCAAGCGTTTATTGGCCACAACAGAACTCTACATAGAGGAGCCTCATCGAACCTCACCCAGCAGGTGTGCCGAAGAAGACTGCTGGCTCCTTGACAGAACAACACTTATATACATTACAGATTCAGCATACAAAGCATTGCGAGTGGAAAAGTACCAATTAGTCCTAGAGCTCCTAAAATGAGCTCATACCATCTGCCCATATAAGGTTACTATCTTGTTCAAAGAAGGTCGACCGGGTGACTCCCTTTCGTCTCGGGCACAGAGGAATTTAGCTTAGTACTCCCTTCTGCAGATGTGACCTTGGGCCTCAGCCGTAAATACAATTCACCCTGTCTTTAGGCTGGTACAAGCTAAATCATACAGATAGTGTTCACAGAGAGTCACGTGACCAAGGCCTAGTTAGACGTGATCCAATATGGCTGAACTGTGGCTTTTCGGCCCTTTCTATCATGCAGGATACTATAAAGAATAAGCCATCTTATGAAGCAGTTCTATGTACATTGAGGGAGACACAACCCTAGATACGTTATGCTAACTTTATATATTGGCCTGAATCCCACAGAACGGCCCTTTTTAGCATAATGTAGCTATTCATGGAGCTATTCTTCGAAAATTCCCTCGTCTATTTGCATTATGTCTTGTATCTCTTTCTGAACTAGTTGAGCATTTATCTTACCAGGTTTTACTTTAGGAGTAGGTAAGGCAAGGCGGACTTGGGTGGCACAATAGGAACAACAAACGGGCCCACATTGGATGCAGATACAACAAGTGAAAAGGAAACCTCCTATTCTTAGAAGGCACATGAAGATCTTCCAACCCCAAGTGGTAAGGAGATCCCAGAACCAGCCTGAAACAGACCAAGTTCCGGTCTCCGTGTGAATCTCAGATGCCAACCGATGTAACTTCTGTATGGCCAAATGGACTGAGGGGGCGGAGTCAGGTATATATACACAGCAGGAGCTGCCAATCACTCTACATGCTCCCCCACGATCAGCTAGAATGACGTCTAAAACAAGACTGTTCTGAAGCGTCACAAGTCGGGTCGCTTGAAGCTCGACTGTGATATTGGTCAGTATACCAGCAGTGGTATTTATTACTCCTTCTACTACTCGGGACAGTCTCCTAATTTCTTTACTGGTCACAATGGGTCCCCACATAGGCAGAACTCCCTTTATTATATCGACAAAATGTTGGGCAGGGGTATCAGTCTGTTCAGTGGCATCTCCGTCAGTTTTTACTGAGTTTAAGCTTCGCCGGTTCAGTGAATGAGACCGGTGATAATCAGAAGGCGCTATATAAACAGGAGGATATAAGAAGGACAAGTAGCATTTACCTGACCATCCTCTCGGAAGCCAAGTGTAAGCATTTTCTCCACATACAAACAAAGTATACATTCGGGGGGGTGAGTATAGGCGGGCAGCTAAAAGTTTTTAATCTATAGCTATAGTTACATCTACTGTAATCAACAACTAAATGGCCAGTACCATGTATGCAAAAGGAGGATGTACTGTTTAACACAGGGACCGGAATGACTTTTTCATTTGACACATTTCGCTCCTGGAAATATCTAAAATACTCAGTAAAGTTGAAGGACACAAAATCCAATACCTCGTCCCTTAACCAGGTGTCATTCTCATGTTCCATATATACATTCATACAAGCGGTAGGATCCAGGGTACCGTCCGTACCCTCGGCGTTTGGGGTGAATCCCTGATGTCTTTCTATATAGGCCAGGATCAAATCATAATCCTTCTCTGAAAATCGGTATCCATCAACAGCATAATGTTCATACATCATTGACAATAATCTAAACCATGCTTCACAACTGCCCAAATATGACAATGGCATTGAAATGAACAGATCATGTTTGTGCATTACTGAGGGGAGGAGCCCACATACCCAGCAGTTTGTGGTATTCGTTGAACTGTGTGTTTGGTGCAGCATTTCAGTGAAAGCATTGTTTACATAGGTCTGGCGGTGTCTTTCTTTATGCGGGGCAAAAGTCTGAAAATGGTGCTCCTCGGGGACGGGATTGGTAGCTATCAGGGTATACACAGGATAACGGAATTCTAGATAAATGAACATTCCTAAACATAACATTAATGAAACAATTATTATGACAATAAAAACAATCTTGGCACGCAAGCTCCAAGTAGAAAACATTGGCAAATGTGGATGCAAAGGAAGGTGTACTATGGGACGCTCCTCTTCAGGGACAAAATGGCCAAAAGGGTACATTCTCACTAAAAGTCCAGTTATAAGCTCGGGAAGACAGAAAATCTACAAGCAGTCCAACCTGCCGGAGGGTGCTTCTTTCCTATGTCCGTTATAGAGCCTCACAGGCAGACTCCTATTGTTCCAGGTAATTTCAAAAAAAGGAAAACTCCACCTGGGCCCCACCAGTCTACCAATGTCTCTCTCTTCTTTCTGAACAGAGCAATATCAAAAAGTTCCAAGCTCTCAACGGGTTCAGTCCAGTGTTTTTACTTATTCCCAGAGGCTACCCAGATCTCTCGCTCTCATTCTCTAGCCTGAGCCTGGGATCTTTGCTTTTGGTCGGGGCCCCAGGTTATAGCGAACATGACCCGGTGTTTCAGGTTTAATGAAAAGAACAGGCACAGTGGGGTCAGGTAAAGGATTGGGTGCGTGACTTCTCTTGTCACCCGTTGTAGCCCCAGATGCCTGATTACCTTTTACAGATGCCGCCGAACTTGGACACCCTCCTCTCGCCCATCCGTTTCTCCTCGGGCGTCCGGGGAAGGTGACTCTTCGGCTGACTTGTCGCTTTCGTGTCTCAACACCTCACTTTGGTCCCGCTGGTCATCCGGCAAGGGAAGGGGGACCTTCTTGAGGTGAGACACATGAATCCAATGCCGCTTCCCTTCGACCTTCACAGCCATCCTTGTGGCCAGAAGCACCTGGAAAGGCTTGGTCCAGCGTGGGTCTAGACTCGATTTTCGTTGGTAGTTCCGAACCAGAACCCACTGTCCAGGCTCCATACCGTGTCCGGGACCCTCCGGCAGAGGCTGCAGTACCGCTGTTATCTGTTGGTGAATGGAACGAAGATCTTTAGTTAGTGCATAAAGGTAGTCGGCCAACATAGGGTACTCGATGTCTCTAAGGGATTTTGGTCGTGGCACGCCCCATACATTAGCGGGTCTACCAAATATCACCTCATATGGCGATATTCCACTACGGGAGTGAGGGGTGGTCCTTACAGATAGTAAAGCTAGAGGTAAGAGTTCGGGCCACCTGTGGTGTCCTGCAACTTGGCTAGCTTTAATTTAAGGATTCCATTATATTTTTCCACCAATCCTGCTGATTGGGGATGGCGAGCCGCATGAAACTTCTGCTGTATTGCCAGGCCCTTGCAAACATGTTTAACCAGATCAGCATTGAAATGTTTCCCATTGTCACTCCAAATCACCCGGGGTACCCCATAGCGGGGAAAGAACTCTTTTACCAAGGCCTTCGCGGTGGCTAAGGCAGTATTTTCCTTGGTAGGGTATGCCTCCACCCACTTGCTAAACGTACAGACCACCACCAAAACATACTTAAGATTATTAACCCGTTCAAACTGAATAAAGTCCATTTGTAGTACCTCAAAAGGTAGGGTGGGTGGCACGAAGCTGCCAGTCAAAACAGGGATGCTACCCCCCGGGTTATGCTGTAGACAAATCATGCAATTCTGAACTAGATGCTTCGCAGTCCTGTGGATGTTGGTATTATACCACACAGGATCCAGGATTGCCAAATGCCTTGAATTCCCACATGTGCCGGACCGTGTGCCATGGACACAACTGCAGTCACAAAGGCGTTCGGTAGCAGCCACCTACATTTTTCAGACAGATCAACCCAACATCCATTGTCATCCAGCTTCCCTATCTGCTCTTGCCAGTATTGTAGTTCTTCAGGGGTTGCTTCTGATTGCAAGTCTCTTACGCTGTCTATAGTGTTACTGAATGCCTCCGCCTCTATCATCCCGGTATGCAAACTTGTTACAAACATGGAAGTGGTATTAGATTGGGCAGTGTCTTTAGCGATTCTGTCTGCAAAGGAATTACCCTTACCCACATCATCAACTATTGCTTTGTGCGCACTGCACTTAACAACTGCTATGGCTTGGGGCAGGGTCAGGGCGGCTAACAATCTCAACACCAATTGACCATTCTGTATCTTTTGTCCATGGGATGTAAGGAAACCTCTCTCCGCCCACAATCTTCCAAAGCTATGTGCTACGCCGAAGGCGTACTGGCTATCGGTGTAGACATTTATCCTCAACCCTTCACCCAATTCACAAGCCCTTAGTAATGTGACTAATTCGGCTGCCTGGACCGATCGATAAGGTACCTTAGCTGTCTCAACTATTGTTTGCAACGTGGTTATCGCATAAGCAGCTGTCGTGGTGCAATTGGGTAACCGAAAACATGAGCCATCAACGTACAATTCCCCTTCAGGATCAGATAAGGGAATGTCTGTCAGATCTATCCGCCCCTTTGTTTCCTCCTCTGTCCGAAATATGCAATCATGTATATCTTGACTATGATCCTCCGGGGGAAGGGGTAGCAACGTAGCAGGGTTCAAGGTGACACAACGTTTTATAGTAATGTGTGGTGCAAACAGGGTCAATTCGTACCCCGTAAGACGCGCACTAGTTAAGTGCTGAGTCTGTGTCCTGTTCAATAATACGTCCACAGCGTGGGGCACCATCACTGTCAGGTCCGTATTCAGGACGAGCCCTTCCGATTGTCGGATCGCCACTGCAACCGCAGCCGTGGCTCTCAGACAACTGGGAAGTGCCCTGGCGACATTATCCAATACTGCCGAAAAGTATGCACAAGGTCTTTGCTTACCACCAAATCCTTGTGTTAACACTGAAAGCGAGCAACCGTCCACCTCATGCACATAGAGTACAAAAGGCTTCCGGTAATCAGGGGTGCCAAGCACAGGAGCAGAGCAAAGAGCAGATTTCAGAGCAACCAAAGCATTCTGACATTCAGCTGTCCAAGGTAAAGGTTCATGCACATCTTTAGTCGTTAAATGCAAGAAAGGTTTAGTCAATAGGGAATAGTTAGGGATCCATTGACGACAGTAAGAAGTTATACCAAGCAAAGCACGGACATCACGTTGCGTGCAAGGAACAGGCATGTTAGATATGGTTAAAATACGATCAGGGGTTAGTCATCGTCCCTCCTTCGACAGGAGATGACCGAGATAGGTCACCTCCGGTCGACAATATTGAAATTTAGACAACGAAACTTTGTTACCGTGGTCTGCCAGGTGCTGTAACAAGGCAGACGTCGCCAGTCCGTATCAGAGGCCACGAGAAGATCATCCACATACTGCACCAAAACATTACCGGGTGGCAAGGTTAATGTGTCCAACAATGTTTTAAGCGCTTGGCTATAGATACTAGGACTCTCCGTATAGCCCTGTGGGGTGTGACAAAATCTGAAGCTGCGACCCCCTAAGGAGAATCCGAAAAGATAACGGCTATCTTGATGTATGGGGATACTGAAAAAAGCGTTCTTCAAATCAATAAAAGAGAAAAATCTAGCCGTCGGGGGAATCATAGTCAGGATAGTAGTGATGTCAGGCACTACAGGATATTGGGGTACAACAATCTTGTTGATTTCTCGCAGGTCGATCACAAAACGATAGGTATCAGCATAATCAGGACTCTGATCTATCGGGGCACGTTTAAGAATAGGAAGAATAGGGCTGTTGCACGTGTTAGAAACCGTCTCTTCCACCACTCCCATGCGGATCAAATCGTGGACAATGGATAATAATGCCCGCTCCCCTGCGGGGGCAATTTTATACAGTGGAACTCTGGGTAATCGAGCATTTTGCTTCAGAGTGATCGAAATGGGTGGTATGTTCCACAACCCTACATCAGTATCTCCGGTAGCCCAGAGACTCTGTGGAATCTTAGCGAGTTCAGGGGGCAAAGGGTCCGTTTTAGAGAAACATTGTGCAGAGGGAGGTAAGGGTTTCCTAATCGTTAAGTAGACACCATCAGGAGAGCAATAGATGCGGGCATACAGCCTCTTCAGTATGTCCATATCCAAAAGATTCTCCCCACATTGTGAGGTCAGAAGGAAAGGTGAGTCAATTGAAATCGGCCCCAAGTTAAGAGAGAGAGGTTGGGAGATGGGGCTTACCACTGGAGTTCTGGAGAAACCGACAGACACATTATTCTGGCCAGACAGAGCAGCCCCAGGGACGAGGGCGTGTGAAACAGAACTATTCATAGCCCCTGTGTCAACTAGAAACTTACCCGATGCATCCATTAAACGAGCATGTACATAAGGTCCGTTTTGATCGATCCCCCACTCTGTCCTCGGCGTCCCTATGCCTCACTGTTTCCTGCCGAGTCATTACTTACACATCCCTCGTTATAGTACTGTTTTCCCCGACCATGATCAAAACAATTCTGGCTATTCTCACCTTGCTCAGCTCCGTCTTGTCTCGTATATCCACCTCGACGACCACCTCCCCGGCCTCTTCCTTGACCCCTCGGAACCCCGTTCTGCGCCTGCAGCAACGGACACTGAGCTCGCCAGTGCCCTTCCTGCTTACAGAAGGCACACTGATTTATTCCTAAATCAGTTCGTCCTCCACCCTGTCCGAGCCCCACCCCTCGTGGGGCGAAATTCTGTGTTCCCCTACCCCTACCGCGTTCCCTCTCAACTTGCTGTAACAAAACCCTAGTTTTCAAGTCCTTTGATCTCTTTTCCGTCTTCTCCTTACTCTCATTCTCCCGATGCTCATAGTATTGGGCCAGGCTCAGAATGGTCGAGGGGGTCGATGTAGTCCAGGTACTCTCCGCAGCCTGAAGTCGGGCCGATATCTCAGGCAACAGGTTAGTTACAAATCTGTTGACAAACAGACGTATGCCACCCTCCTTAGACAGGTCTTGCCCACTAAAATCAATAAAAACTCCCTCGAACCTTGTGAAGAAGTCGGACACATTCTCGTCCTTCTTCTGCTTGCATGCAGTCAAGTTGTCCCAATCCACCTTCCTAGGAGGGATTAGGGAATGCATATAGGTTATTATTTTCTCCGGTAAAGCCAATATCTCACTTCTAGGTTTATCTCCTGGCTTACGATCCCTGTCCCAGTCTCTCAATTGTCCCCACGTTCCTCCGAACTCCGCCACATGATCCTGGTCATGTACCTGCCGCCATATGTCCACCGGTACCAATAAAGCAAAGAATAGCTCAATGTCAGCCAGTGTCATCACCGCCGAGGAGGCGGCTTCTGTCAGTTCCTTATAATATGCGGTAGGGTTCTTCCTGGGGTCAGGCAACTGAGTTTTCAAAGAAAGTACCTCACTACGTTTCCAGGGGGTATATACCCATTGTTCCTGAAAACGGGCGGCTACCCTTGGGCGGGTGACCGCTCCTTGTGCGTCTATTAACTCGGTTACTTCGGGGTGATAAATAGGGTGCACCTCACGCATCGGGAATTGCTGTACCCCTACAGGGCTAGCTGCGGGCAGGCGCATTCTGTAATTGACTAAAGTGTTCACGTTCCCATACACCGCTTCTGGACTCAGCTGAGATCTATGGGCTTGAGTGCAAATATCATATAGGATGGCCGGAGCTCTGTCCCCTTTATAGGCTTGTTCCCACAATGAGATGAGGCGTTGGGCCATATGGGCCAACGCGTGTTGCTGCATTACTGGTTCATAATCTCGCATGGTGTTCCATATGTCGGTCAGGGTATAGATGGGTTGCCGCATCCACTGGGATGCCTGGACTGCAATGACCTCCTTCTCCTCAGTTCCTAAGGCTGATCGAGTGAACAACTTCCTACCATCTAATGGACCGGTCGGATGTACTGGAGTTGAAACAGCTGCAAAAGGGGTTGCACTCGCGGAGGAAGAGGTCAGGGCAGAAGGGGAATACATGGCCCCCGGTGACAGCTGTGGAGCTTCAGCTGCCGAGGCCGACAACAAATTGGGCCATAAGGCCATACTGTCCTAGACAGAGGAGGACAGCCAGGAATGATCAATGACCGGCGCAAGGGAGGAGGGCTGAGGCGCTGACGCGACTGAAGTTGCTGGAGAGGCAACTGGCGTGGGGTCACCAACCTGTGCCCCGGCCGATACGACAGCATCTGTTACCTCCGGATACAACCGTTGCGGGACATACGGGGGTGGCGGTCGCATGTCCAGCAGGTCTTCTATCTCATCCTCTGCATTGGGTCGGGCCACATAACTTTTGTCAACCTTTAACCTAAACTCCCGATTCATACAATCGATTCCTTTCTCTACTCTTGCTCTGTCGTAGGCTACAGCTTTCTGAGTTATGGTCTGCCCTGCCTTGGCTCTCGCCAACTTCTCCCCCCTCATTCGTCTTTGCTTGACCTCTTTCTGCCAGGCGTTTAAGGCATCAAACATAGACTGTCTACTGCGCCTGGAGAATAGTTGCTCTTGTAAGAAGGCAACTTTCTTTTCGTCAAAGGAACCAGTCTTCGGCCACTGAAACTCTTCATTACCTTTTGTATATCTGTGCCACAGGGTGTTGAACAATATGGGGGCAATTCCGTGCTTCACATACATGAAATGGCTGGGACTGCCCTCCGGTGGGGCAGGCTGACTCTTGGCCAACCAAGAGTCGCTGATCCGACAACAACAACCAAAACAATTCAATTTGCTGAAACATGACATGTTGGTTAGTTAGACAAACACAAATACCATATAACAAACTTTACACCACAAATAACATGTATGTCGACATTACTTTCTGCAGTTCACCCTACCAACATTTGATGCATCCAAACAAACGAACAGAGCCCGTCGACTCCCGTTCGTGGAGAATTATTCAAAAAGGATCAACACGATCAGAACAGGCCGTACTGGCAGGAGACGGTCAGACAGGGGTAACCACGGACTGGACTACGGACAATCCCATGACTTCCCTGGTTCACCACTGAGACTGTTCTGATGTAGACCAAGCCATACTTCAGATATGTCTCATGGCTACCCAGTTATAGCCACAGGCGTTTCCGAGTGCAATTCGGCCGCGTATTACTCACAGGTAACAACTAGGCATCTGATCAGTATCTCGAAATATCACAAAAGATCCGCGGAGTCTCTACAGTCAGTCCCTACCGGACCACCCTGCAAGACCTCCGTAATTCTCCTGGGGTACTCACGACCCCTCAAATCAAATACAGTTAACTGCTCCAGATGCACCGCTCAACAGCGCGTGCTTCAAACCAATGCACCGCTCAACAGCGCATGTTTCAAACAAACAAATTACTCACCGGGTGCACCCAGGTACGAATGTTCGTTCTCCGCTGCCAACTTCTTACCACCAATACGGTCAGCTCCTGGGTCAAGCCCGTAGGACCCCGGTGAAGGGTCACTAGCAGCAGAGGGTGCCCCGAGCGGGAGCGCGGAGCTGATGTAGACTCCCCTCCGCCCACCCGGCCAAGACGCCCCCGATCCTCTCACCCGTTTACGGGGAGGGAGAAGACCCTGTCACGGGGTCCCTTCGTGGTCGCCAACTGAAGTAATCTAATAGTAATCCCAAGGGCCACACTTACCAGTGGCCCGCAATATCAAGTCAATAATAAGCAGTTGGCAACGTAGAAGGTTCAAGCGTTTATTGGCCACAACAGAACTCTACATAGAGGAGCCTCATCGAACCTCACCCAACAGATGTGCCGAAGAAGACTGCTGGCTCCTTGACAGAACAACACTTATATACATTACAGATTCAGCATACAAAGCATTGCGAGTGGAAAAGTACCAGTTAGTCCTAGAGCTCCTAAAATGAGCTCATACCATCTGCCCATATAAGGTTACTATCTTGTTCAAAGAAGGTCGACCGGGTGACTCCCTTTCGTCTGGGGCACAGAGGAATTTAGCTTAGTACTCCCTTCTGCAGATGTGACCTTGGGCCTCAGCCGTAAATACAATTCACCCTGTCTTTAGGCTGGTACAAGCTAAAGCATACAGATAGTGTTCACAGAGAGTCACGTGACCAAGGCCTAGTTAGACGTGATCCAATATGGCTGAACTGTGGCTTTTCGGCCCTTTCTATCATGCAGGATACGCTAAAGAATAAGCCATCTTATGAAGCAGTTCTATGTACATTGAGGGAGACACAACCCTAGATACGTTATACTAACTTTATATATTGGCCTGAATCCCACACTAGTACAAGTGTATTATATCCAAAAGCACTGTTATTGAGGTGGGCTGGATATCTGTCATGTTTGTGATGGTGTACCTGTCTGCCAAACACTAAACCAGGTCCTAATATTTAACTTTGCTCTGTGTGACTCCCATCTCATACTTCTCTTTGTGAGTAAAATGCTTTTGGGAGTTGTCTTTCTTTGTGGCTCACCCCCATCAGCAGTGCAGGTTTGGTAGCTCTTGTAATATGCATTGCAATATTCAGCAAAGATTTGTCTATCCAGTATTTAGCCATCAAAGCAAACAGTAAAGTCACTTAAAATATCCCGACACATTGTCTTTGCCATTGCGTTTTTAAAGATGGGAGTGATTTGGCCAGATTTTACACGGATTTAGCAGTTCATGGTGGACTCCCAGTTGTGTCAAGTACTGATTATTGAACTACTTATTAGTCAGAAGAAGAGCCAGGTGGTCTTGATGATATTTACCGGAAGGAGGTCCAAGTAGAAATTGGTTGGTGAGAGATATTATGTTACGGTATCTTATCTTATCTTATCTTCTCTCATCTTATTCTCTGTGTGTATTTGTAGAGCAACCAAATCACCCAGAAGGGTATTCTGGGGCTAATGCCGGAACAACCAGGTCTGAGCTGTGGCCTGGCCTAGGTGAAGAGCCCCATATCCAGCCACTCGCAGAACTCAAGAACTGAGGAGGCAGCCCTGGTGTGCTGGGGGAGTAGTTCAGAGAGAGTTAGGCTGGGGTACTTTGTTCCCTGCTGCAGCTGATTCTGTCTGTCCCGTAGGAGAGGAATCCTTGGCGTTAGGGCCTGCTTGGAGTGATGACGTGGTTCAGTATTGGAGTGACTACAGTAAAACTGTGATCTAGCGTAGTCGGCAGAAATTACAATTTCCTCCCACTATAAAGCAGTATTTGGCAGAGGAAAAGGATTGTTTGGACTCTGTTCTTGAGACGTCTATGTTCTATGTTAGCATGTTGATTATCATAGGTACACAGGCGTATTATAGAGTTTCTTGCATACATGATGATAGTATATGAAAATATTGGTACAATTTTAGTGACCAGAACAAAAGATCCTGGGCATTAGTAAAATATCAGGCAGAATTTAAGTCACTTTTTGGAAATATGTGAACATTTTGTCACTGTGGTCTCATTTAGGATGTTGTGGCCTTCCAGTGCCTATTAGCAGCTGCACAGACATCTCATAATGGTCAGAGCTTCTGCATCTTTCCATCTCAAAGTAATCTTTTTAAAGAAATCAGTTCCTTGCCATCTCATGACAACTTTAGATGGGCAATGACACCTATTAACAGTTACTGCAGCTGCGCATCTTTGTAACCACATCTATTTAGGTCTTTTTATGGATGTGCAATACATATGGTGATGATGCCTTTATTGGCCAAATGATATATGGTGTCGTGGATTATTTAAATTGTCATGTCATGTGGGAGGTCATGAACAGTGCATTGAAGAAGGCATTATATTTTGTTAGCACACCATAGATTGAGAATTTCTGCGTTTTTGTAATTTTGAACCGTAATCATAGAGTCGCTTTCTATAACATTTGCAGTTTTCAATGATCTTATAATTGCAATGATTTTTATATCAAATCATAAAACACTGTAGCATAAGTTTTTTTCAGCGATTGTTTTTGGCTTTGTACAGATGCACTTTATTAGGCCTGAACCCCCAATCCAGGTCTTGCTGTGCACTTTGTTCCATCCTGCCCAGCTGATGCCAGCTGAGGGACAAGGCTAGGCCTAACCCTGAGCTCTGTACAACACCCCACTAAGCACTGAGAGCAGTAAGGCCTTCTGTTATTTCCTGTGTGAACAGGGCATGGCTCTCGTTGCACCCTGACTAGGGCTTGTGTAGGCTTCGATCACATCGACTAGACATGCACATTGCTTTTCTTAGGTTGATTGTGCTACATCCGGGTCGCACTTTGCACCCTGCACTTCCTGCCAGATCCTCACCAGCTGCTCTGATGAAAACTGGTGGATCACCAGAGCCTCCTTGTACTGGCAAATGTTATACTTTAAACCAAACGTGTAGAAGCGGGGACTGTGCACCATTGTGACATTGGCTGCCAGTCCCAGAAGCCCCAAGTAAACATCATCCAGCGGGAACACAGGCAGCTCGATGGAGGCTCGATACAGGCCAGGGATGGCGTCTCTGGTCATGATAAAGCCACCACCAGACAGGAACTTGGGGTACTCCGGATATGGGAAAAGCGAGTGCGTGACTGCGTACTTTCCCATCCGCAGTGGCCTGGTATGGCGATGCAAGTGTCCATGAAGCGTCTGGGATAGATTAGCAAATGATTCCAGATAATTGACCAGGGCCTCTGGATTCACCAATACATCATCATCCCCTGCAATAGAAAGTATATAAAAAGATTTGAGTGACAGCACTTGATCTGAGAACACTTTACCTATGACTAGAAAACATTCTTACTTCTCTGAATATGTTGAGTTGGAATACTGTACCACAGATGAAGTCAGAAGTAAAGGTCTGATGTATCGTTAGGAGGGCGGAGGACATTACATCTGCCACCTTGATGGACTACCATCTGCCAAATTTAGAGATGACCGCCCGCCCAGCAGACATCTCAGTGCATTGAAAGGAACAGCCATCGCGGTAGTTCCATCCAGTGTACAAGAAGGTTTGGTGGACAGCCACTGTCGGCTTACAAGGTCTGTGTTCTTCTGAAACAAGCACCCAAAGTTTGTTTCAGTAAAAACAAATAAACTAATGACATCCACACCATGAGAGTCCCAGGGTGTAGGGGTCATTATGTTATTCAGTCCTTCACTGCCTGAATTGTTTTGCCAGTGGCAAAGAGGAAAACAAGCAATTACAATTGCGAGATTTTGAGCTATTGTCATTGTAAATGGCACTGCCTTTTATAATATTAAAAATACACATTATGTTATTAGCAAGGCTAGTCAGGCAAGCTTGGAATAAGTAAAAATAAATATTATAAGAAGTAAACGCAAACCATGTAGGGATTCCATCGTTATTCATCACATGGAACAACAATTCCCTTAGAAAAGGTGAAGAACCATGTCACTGCCACAAGTCAGGGGGCTAATGCAGATTTTAAGTGGGAGAATTTTTAAATTATATCACTGAATCAGTGGCTTGGCCATGCCTAGAAGCACAACAGGACTTGGCCGAATTCAAGCCTGTGGTTTTCTGCTCCGAAGCACGGAGCCTGAGCTCCCAAAAGCTGTGAGTTTAGTAAAATTTGAAACTACCAGCTGCTGAAAACAATCATCAATCACAAACTTTCAAGAAAAAGGACTGGATGTAGTATAAAATACAGAAAAGCATCAAGAAACGTCTCTATGCATTAAAGGTATATGTTTTAAGAAATCATGTAACAAAAGTTTACTAAATAATGAATCATGTACTGTAAGATGCTGACATTGATCAAATACAATGATTGCGCTAGTTAAGGAATTATTCAAATTTCACTCAACATTTTTATTGAAGATAATTTGAAGACCAATGAGTGAGGGTTATTTATATAGCTCTTGGCTAGGAGTGTCCCGGCGCTCAGCATCAAAGGCAGGTACAGGGGAGGCAGGACCCAACAGGCTTCCTAATGCCCCAAAGCGGTATGTTTTCAGTGCTTTTTTCAAGCTTGCTTCATCAGTCCTTAATCTCAGGTGGCCAGGCAACTGGTTACACATGCTGTGATGGAGGCGTGTTTTAAAGCGGGGTACTGTTGGCAGCCATGTGCTACTAGAACACAGCAACCTCCCTGGTCTGTATTCATTGAGCCTCTCATTCTTGTATGAGGGACCCTTGTTGTATAGCGCTTGGTGAGTCAATATTGAGGCTTTCAACATGATTGGCTTGAACACTGGCAGCCAATGGAGCTGCTCACGGAGGAGATACACTGACGAGGGCTTAGGTAGCTTGTATAGTAGGTGGACCGCCGTGTTTTGTACCATCTGTAGATCCTGGATTAAGTACTCTGGTATGCCTTGGTACAAAACACTGACGTAGTCCAGCAGTGATAATATAGAGCCCTGACCAGAGTGACCTGCGTTTCATGAGGAATCAGGGGCAGACATTTCCTGAGCAGGCCAAGAATCCAAAGACAGGAATTTGCAACCGACAGAACTTGGGAGCTGAAGGACAGATGTGAATCAAACCAAACATCCAGATTTCTTGCCACTGCCGATGGGGGCCATAGGGAGGGGACATTGTTAGGCCAGGCTCATGGCCATCCAGGGAGGGGATTCGGCCCAAACAAAAGGATCTCAGTCTTGTCTGGGTTGCACTGCAGTTTGTTGCTCCTGAGCCAGTTGAGTGCCGCCCTTAAGCAGAGAGCAAATGTTCTTTGACGCTGAGTCCCCCTCAAAAGCTCAGCAGGAGCTGTGTATTGTCCGCATATGAAATTATCTTAATGCCGAAAGATTCCACCAGGAATGCCAGAGGTGATAGGTAGCTATTGAAATGGGTGGGGCTCAATGTGGAGCCCTGAGGAACCACCCATTTCAACTGTTTGGCTTTAGAAGGATATGGCTTCATCCAACACACCTGCTCTCAACCATCCAGGAAGGACCCTAGCCATCCTTAGACTGAGCTTGCCTCACACAGGTGTTCCAGTCTTTGTAGCCAGATGCTGTGGTCCACAGTGTCAAACTAATAATCCAGCTGTATGTTAAGGTATATAACCTTAGAGGCTTGAGCAGCTAGTAATGAGATGAAGCACTACAATGTAGTTTAGATTTTATTGGCCGTTTGTGGAAGGGTTAAACTAATCATGCTAAAATATTTCTTTGAAATGTTTCCCATAAAATCTTTGACATATACTTTTAATTTACTATGAAGAGCATCGGAGAGTTTTGCTACTTGTGGGCTCCCAAAATGCCATCACTACTTCAGGCAGGCAAACAAAGAAGACAATTCTCTGCTGACAGGGATAAAACACTTCATCAAGCGATCAAGTGATGACGCTCCCACAACCAGAGTCTACAAGATTCTGCAGCAGCAGAATTACTGTCGAGAATATGGCTTGTCCTACTGTTAGCTGGAAAGGACCAGAAACAGTTGCTGGGCTTCGGGGCTGGTCCTCAGTTCTTTGAGGATGAAAGCAGTACTGCAGTGGAGACAATCGGCTTCAAGAATGAGAGCTAGGTGTGAAGGCCTCTGCTACAGGCTCCGGATCCTCCCCCAGGTAACTAGATCTCACCCCAATGGAACAAACGGCAAGAGAGCAGGAGGGCATGGACAGCACTTTTGAAAACACTGTCAATGGAGGTAAGGATTCACTATTTTCAAGAGGGAGAGCTGGCACTATATAATCTGTGTCTTCTTGGGACTGTGTTCACTGATGGACAGGTCAGTGTGGACGATGAATCCAAGTGAACTGGCATTGGTTGAAACCTGCATGTTAAAGATATATTAGACACAACTTTCAAACAACACCAACTCTCTTATATCGAGAATTATGTAGATGAGCCAGGTTTGGACTAGATGTTGTTTGTTGCTGTTGACAAATATGGAGAAATGGGGTCTTAGTGAGGATGAACTTAAAGTAGGGTGTAAAATCTAATCCTGGGCAGTGAACTCCGCTCTGCTCGTGGAGTTTGCAGAGTTTTCGGCACTCCGCATTATGCGGAGCTCGCGGAGTTCCGAAACACTTTGCCCTGCATAGCGAAGCAGAGTTTTTTCCCTCACTCGCGTTCATCAATGTCAATTTGCTGAGTGCGAGCGAGGAACATCCACCTCCCAGCGAGGTTTTTCCACGTTCGTGATCCTCAATATCAAGTTGGCAAGCGTGAGCGTGGAAAATCATCCTCCCTGCGAGATTTCTCAACGCGGGCGGTCAGAGTTCTCATTGCGAGTGGTCGCGTAGGCTCGCGACCGTTTGCGCTGAGAAACCTTCCATTCGCATTGAGAAAGCTGCAGCTCAAGCAAAAAACTACTCGAGCGGCAGAAAGGAAGCCGCGCCTGCTTGTGCTGTCCATTGTGCTGTTCTCGATGAATCATTCGATATGTTGTTTTTCATGCTGTTAAGGACTGGGAATTTATCATTAAAACACACTTTAGGTAGCTAGGAAAAAAAATCCTCCTGTCTATACCTACGCCCTCTGTCACTTTGGTACCATGGATTTCAATGGTGTTCATCCAGTTCAACATATGGCACTGCTATGTTTTATTAAGGACATGTTTTCAATCACTGCAAAAGTAGCTATGGACTTGAATATGGACCTATCTACCCCATCTGATTGTTCCCCTATTTTTTTCCATTAAAACCTTTTTATATCTGTATTACTTGTCTAATCGCTGTATAGACTGCTCTTTTACTGTTATATTTATAGACCTTCACTGAAGATCATGAATAAATAAATAAAATGGAAAGTAGAATAAAAACTGCCTGAACCAACTTGTGTTCAGCCCAATAAGCCACCATTGTGTTGACAATTTGCTACTCTTTTTCAAGTCCTGTGAAAGCACGTTAGTTGCAAAGTGGCTGAAATACCAGGCAACTATGATACCAGTCTTATTTAACCTCCCTTCTCAGTGGTGATTGTCTCATTGTTTAGAGTTTAAAGTCCTAATCTGGGGTGCCACTCAGCAAGTAGAAAATGGTACTGCATCTTCTGCATATGTTAAACACACGCAGAGGACAGCTTACACTGCATTACAACCAGAAGTTGTAGTGCATTAAAAAAAGCAAGGGAACTGTAATGCTGTGCACAATGGGGGTGGGGTGAGTGAGCGTGGGGGTGGGTTCAAAGGCATGGCTAAAAATGTATATTCTGTAAAGTTTTTCTGTCTTTCACCTTCATGTATGTACATATACAATGACACAAACCTTAAATTTAAAATGAATGCAAGTTAAGTTCATCAGTGGGAAATGCACTGTCGTACTTTCTGAAACCTCTATTAGTTAATACACTGCAGAGGTCTGTGTGTGCAACAGAAAGCCATAGAAATGAAACATGCTGGGAGCAGTGGAGAATGGCTTGTGGCTAACACAGGCCCCTGCAGCTCCTTCGGCGCAGAGGCCTGTGTTACACCCCTTTTAAAAACACTCAATTTACAGTTCAGCTGGTAACTCCTTTCCTATAACATTCACAAATAATAAATCTGTGTCATCAGGAAGTGTCAAATGATTCCATTAATTAAAGCCAATCCCGGCTTCCGAGCACCCTTTCTTTACATTTGCAGATTGACCCGTTCTGCACATTTACATTTCTTTCAGGCAGTAGGCACCCTGGCAGGAAGGCTTGTTTAGCTGTCTGCCCATCTTAGGTTTCAAAGCACAGGAGACTCCCTGCCTTACACTGCAGCTGAAGCATTTCATCTCTCGCAGTTAACCCTCCCGGGACGGTTATCTTTTCACAGAGAGAGTAGGAGAACTTTTTTCCTTCTGATCCCAACCACTTCGACCACTGATTACAGCACAAACCACTGTACCGCCCTCTGCTGTGGTAATGGGTGGTTGTGTTGCCGTTCAGAAATGCGAGTTTCCTATAAAAAACTCCCATTTTGGTGTAAGCGCCTGTCACCAATGAAAGACGCACACCAAACTTTCTATATGAACTGCCTTATTGACGGTTTATAAAAACCAATAGAGTTCACCGCTGGCCGGCAGTGAACTCTTACTTTGGTAGGCGGGGTAAAGGCAGGGTGGTAGACATAAGTTCTCTGCCACCCTGACTGGCTTTGCTCTGTTTGCCAAGCTCTATGTGGCATCCTGTGGCGTATGGGCGGAGCAGCAGGGAAGCTGCTCCTGGTGGGGCTCTCATTTTACTCTTATTACTTGGGCTCGTCCTCTTTCGGCATACTACATTTTGGTACCAGGAGTGGGGTTCCACAGTCTGATAAGAAGAGGCTGAAGATAAAGGACCCACAATCAAGATCAAAGATTTCCTTTGAAACTAAAGAGGAGAACTTCAATTTTACTGGCACAAACGAGCCCCACCAGTGACCCTACCATCGGTCGCCCACAACCCAGTCTAAAAGTGCCAGTTACTACTGCCTGCTATTTCCTGCTGCAGACTTGAGACAACTACAACTTTATTTACGAATTCCTCCTGCCTACTACCTGGCTGCAGTTCCTGCCCGAATATCCTCCTGCCTACCTGACCTGCTGTCTGCCAGTTTCTGCGACATCGGTCGCCCTCACTTGACTAATTCCTGCTCTCCTTACAGAACGGGTGATGGAAATCAGAACTGGCACAAGAAATGTCAACTGCGTTAGTGAGCCCTGTTCTGGTTCTAAGAGTGTAGAACTAACGAAGGAGAGCTAAAACAGAGGAAGAGACCAAGAACCGGAGTATGAGAACGAGATCCGGTCAGTGTTTCTCAAGCTTTAACAGGTCAGGGTGTCAAGAGCCGAGCAAAAGTGGTAATTTTACTTTTCTTCAATTTAAATGGCACTCGAATTGTGTTGATGTTACCGGCGGGAGTGAATGGATGTTTGCTGCCATCTACTGGAGGAGATTGGGAATTTTATTTTGCCTGCAATTTCGTATTATTGAAAGGAAATGTTCCGTCCTCCTTTCACTTCGATAATCAGTTTCATGTGACAATTGAACACGGGGCAGATACAGTGTTTGTGTGCTTTTGTGGGACTGCCTAGTTTCTCTCAGTGAGGGAGACATTGGAATTTTCGGGCTGATTTAATACTTTAAGTTATCTTGCCATTTTACTTTGTGTTCACGATTGCCAGTTTAACCGCTTCTTCATTTTAAAAATCTGCCATGAGCACATACAGAGTGCGCAGCCTTACCTCTGTCAGCCTTACTTTCCTCCTGCTGCCTCGTGACTTCACTCTTCACTCCACTGTGACGTCTTCAGGGTTAAGAGACACTAAGCTTATTTGGTGCACGGTGATGCCTGGAGCCATCCGGCGAAGCGTCACCGTGCGTGCCGCCATTTTAAGTTTGCCACAACATCTAAGCCATACAGTCTGTTTTACCAACCGTATTATGTCCACCTGTTACAGCGTTTTTCATCGACATGTGCATGGATTACTATGACATCGGTTTGCCTTCAGCTAAAGCCCTGCATGTTTCCACCCTTCTACATTGAGGTGGCAGTATCTATTTTGTTTGGTTCCTGTGATTGTCGAGTTGTTGATTTTCAAGCTCATCACTACCTGTTCCCAACTTGATATCCTGCTCACAGTGAGTATCTTCCTTTTCAAGACGCCTATCATTCCCGGCAGTGTGTTAACTCCTCAGAGAAAACGGAGATCAACACAGTGACAATGACAGTGTCAGTACAATTAACCGCTTCAGTGCCCATGACGAGATGGTCTCGTCATGGAGCGCGGTTGCGCTGTGCCCATGATGAGACTATCTCGTCATGAACCCCGCCCGCTAATGCAACGCCCGGCACAGGGCGGGGAAAGGGCGTGGCACTGAAGGGGTTAATATCAGCAATTCTAACAGTTTCATTAATAGCACACTCAATGTATTTGATTTTTACTACTGTGCCATCTAGTTCTTTAACTTTGCCTGCTGCGCTACAAGGATTAACCTGCTGCGCTACAAGGATTGTTCATAAATTTCAAATTTTCTGCTTTACAATACTTTGATCTGCTGCGCTACAAGGATTAACCTGCTGCGCTGCAAGGATTAACCTGCTGCGCTGCAAGGATTGTTCATCATTATTCAATTTTTTTGCTTTACATTACTTTTACCTGCTGCGCTACAAGGTTTAACCTGCTGCGCTACAAGGTTTGTTCATAAATAGCTAATTTTATGCTTTACAATACTTTGACCTGCTGCGCTACAAGGATTAACCTGCTGCGCTGCAAGGATTAACCTGCTGCGCTGCAAGGATTGTTCATCATTATTCAATTTTTTTGCTTTACATTACTTTGACCTGCTGCGCTACAAGGTTGAACCTGCTGCGCTACAAGGTTTGTTCATAAATAGCTAATTTTATGCTTTACAATACTTTGACCTGCTGCGCTACAAGGATTAACCTGCTGCGCTGCAAGGATTAACCTGCTGCGCTGCAAGGATTGTTCATCATTATTCAATTTTTTTGCTTTACATTACTTTTACCTGCTGCGCTACAAGGTTTAACCTGCTGCGCTACAAGGTTTGTTCATAAATATCTAATTTTTCTGCTTTACATTACTTTTACCTTCTGCGCTACAAGGATTGTTTGTTTTATTTAATTTTCTGCTTTACAATGTTTTACCTGCTGCGCTACAAGGATTATTTTTTACAAGGATGCAAGTTTTCTTTTACATGCTGTTGGCTTCCTTTGCGTAACATTGCTATTTATTGTATTGTATTGTGTGGTTCTTCTCACACCTATTTCTGTTTTTGCATTTACATATTGTAATGTACTGTGTGGCATTTTCTGCCATACCCAGGATTTGCTGTCTTTCTGGGGACTTTTCTCCATACTCTTGCTTGAGTTAAAGGCATCTATCCTTTTGCTTGTTCTATCTATAGCTGTCTCCCCCCCTTTCTGGTTTTTTCTCTCCTTCACCTTGTTGCTTATACCCTTGTATATTTTTTATGGTTGCCTGGCAAGCTTTCATATCTTTGTACATGGGTTTGTTTGTTATTTACGTGAGGGAGGATGTGGGTTTGTCTTTCTGTGAGAAAGGGTGTTAGTGCTTTGGTCACTGTTTTCTTTTCATTTTTTCTTGGTTGCGTTTCCTACTTTTCCACTTTTCAATTCATGTTTTTCCGGTGTATTTTCTTCTCTATTTTTTCATGCTTGTTTTCTGATGTATTCTGGTTCTTCCTTCTTTTCCATTGTAAAGAAGGGAGATATGTGGTATCCTGCTGCTCAGCCAGAGTGATTGCTGTGAGAATATTGGAATGTGGAATGTAAGGTGGAATGTTGGAGTGCCTGAGTCAGTTGCTGTATGGGCTGAGCAGCAGGGAAGCTGCTCCTGGTGGGGATCTCATTTTACTCTTAGTCTTTTTTTCCATGTAACCTGCTAACTAATAAACCTTCATGGAAAATTACTTGGACTCGTCCTCTTTCAGCATACTACACTCTAAATGGGGCCCATTGTTATCTTGTCATCCCTGGTCTCGTTTGTTCTGGAATCCCCGTTCGTCCAGGTCCTGGGGCAGGAAGCAGTGTCCAGCGTCCTGGCCTTGATCCGTGGAGGACTCTGTCCTGTACAGTCCTAGTGTATCTGTGCCATGACAAAGACCAGCTATTGTCTATTCCAGAATTTCAAAGCATGAACAAATCATCTGTATTTTTGTCTGAAAACTATGGCAACTAAATGTGTGTCCGAGAGGTCTAGGGACTGCAACGAGAGGACAGGTTTTGTGGCTTTAAAAAGGCTCAAAGCTTGGTATTTCTGATGGTGCTGACACTCCAGGGAAGCGCTGTGGGAGTGGCACAATGCCACCAAAACATGCCACTCAAAACCCCTGCACTTCAGGCTTAGTCTTCATTAGAATGGATCTGCTTTGACCATCAGGAGTGATAAAGCAAAAAACACACAAAGGATGGACTGAATGCAGAGCAAATCAAACATTCACCACCAGTCACAGATCTGGGTTAAATCCATTGTTTTTTGCTCTCTGCCCTAACTGCCGGGCCAGGTCCTCCCTGGACTGGAAAACAAACATCCTGGGATGGATTTCAGGGTATCACCTCTCATCAGCCAGGCTAGCTTGAATCCAATTGTATAGTGAGCACGGGACCCATGTCTGTGCATACCCTTCCCACTTGGAGTGACAAAGCAAAAACACACAAATGATTGATGGAATGCAGAACAAATCAAACATTCAGCCCCAGTCACAGATCTGGGTAAATCCAGCGTTTTTTGGTCACCACGCCAGTTTGGACCCAGCCATTTGCAAATCTGTTTTGACCCTACTTCCCAGGGGAATTGTCCAGCCCAAACTGCTTGGCCGTGTCCTCCGTGGACCAGAAAACATGCATTTTGGGACCAGTTTCGAGATATCACCCCAAATCAGTCAGGCTAACTTGTATCCAGTGGTAAACTGAGCATGGGACTCACATCTGGGCACACCCTTTCCACTTAGGGGGACAAAGCAAAAAACACACAAATGATGGACGGAATGCAGAACAAATCAAACATTCACCCCCAGTCACAGATCTAGGTTAAATCCATGGCTGCGTCTTAACTAAGGTGACATGGTGAGCAAAAGAGCAATGGATTTAACCAAAATTTCTTGACTGGGGTGAATGTTTGATTTGTTCAGCATTCCGTCCATCATTTTTTTGCGCAGCACTTTTCACCCTAAGCGGGAAGAGTTTGCCCAGACATGGGGCCCTTGCTCGCTGTGTGCACTGGATTTAAACTAGCCTGGCTGCTGTGGGATGATACCTCAAAACCAGTCCCAGGATGCTTGTTTCTGGTCCAGGAAGGACCTGGCTTGGCAGTTTGGGCTAGACTGTTCCCATGAGGAGCAGGGTCAAGACTAATTTGCATATGGCTGGGTCAAAACTGAGGTGGCGTGGTGAGCAGAAGATCAATGGATTTAACCCAAATCTCTTGACTGGGGGTGAATGTTTGATTTGTTCATCATTCCATCCATCATTTGTTCGCGCAGCACCAAGAGTGATATGCAAATGACACACAATAGGTAACTCACCCAAGGGAGTGAAAAGGCACAGGAGAGTCCTTACTTTCAAGTCTAGGAGGGCCATTCTATCATGGAGCTCCTACACGGCCTATATGGCTCCACAGTTCTGCTCTTTCAAAGATCACCAGGACTAGCAGTGAATGCAGGATGGATGAATTATCTCCCAGCATGTGTGTTACTTATGCAGCATCAAAGTGTGGTGAATTGCACTGCTACATACAATCATATTCATCTTTACATATAGCCAGCTGCACGGTGTGCACTGGGTCCATCCTACATCAGGGAATCAGATGAAAATGAATACCCCACCAGGGAACCAACCAGTGGCGTAACAATAGCCCCTGTGGTGCGGGGAGCCCCCTTCGGCACTGTGCACTGGCAGTGGGCCCCTGAGCCTGAGAGCTCCTGACAGGGTCCAGAGTGCAGGGGGACTCTCCATGCAGGGGTGCCCCGTTAAGCTTTGTTGAACCTCTGGCACCAACAAAACACAGAACTCTTTGTTTCACAATGTAGATTGGGCCTCCAGTACACAGAACTGGTGGAGGCACTAGAACGTTGTGATGTGGCTTCTTGGAGTCCATGCACTTAGGCACACACATGCTTATGCACACACACACATATTTGTACACATAAAACACACATTCGCTGATATGTACCCTCTGGATCTCACATGTTAGACCACGTTTGAGAGCTGATACTACATGATTGTGATAGCCTTGGCATTACAATGAAATGTTTTTGGGATCAGCTGAGGATATGTAGGCCACTGGTGCAGAATGTTTTCATGACTATGCAAAGAATTCTATAAAAATTGTTTTTTTTCTGCAATTTGATTCTGTGAAAGGAGTTAATGTACAGTGGTAAAAATGTTGCACCCATATGGAACCCACAAAGGCATAATGCTGCTATATTTCTTGTACTTCTTGTAATCATACAGGCAGCATGCCAAGAATGAATTTTCTTTGATAGTTGTTGATTGGATGTCAGGAAAATAATCTAATTAACATAACGTGTATTTTAAAGCATACGCTCACCCAGAAGGGTATTGTGGTGCTGAATAACAGATGTTTATTGTTACCCAACTCAATGGTACTCATTTTATCGACCTCGGAAGGATGAAAGGCTGAGTGGACCCGCTGGGATTTGACCATGAGGCCAAATATAGGCCCCGACAGTGGACGCATTAGTCCAGTAAACCACCAGACCTAGCCAGAGGTATAGAGTTGGTTGTTAGTATGTTTTCCAGGTCTCCTAAACCGACGAAACATGCACATACATTGGAGCAAATAAATATTATGGTGGGCCTGTCAAGACTTTACTAAGCAAAAGCCTTCGATTGCATACCCAAGGGGCAATAAAATATACTTCTACACACAGTCTGATTGCCAGGTCTTCCTTCATTATAGTGGGGCTTGGTTTGTAATATTACACAGTGGAATTTGCCACTTTATGGTTTTAGTTAGGTCAGAGTTTCCATAAGAAAAACATATTTTTTTTCTCGCTAATAACTTTGACACCATTTGCTAAATCTGCACAAAACCTTCGAAAAAAAGTTCACCCCCTCTGCTCTTTTCTGGAAAGTTCAGGGGTGATCAGTAAAGCATGGGCCTAGAAAAAGGAAGCAGGTCCCAAAATGCTGATGCACTATAAGATATTTTGGGAAGCGATATAGAAAAAATGGATGAACGGAATTGCACCATATTTGTCAGAAAGTTAGAACTTTATTCAGAAAGCATGCATTTAATTATTTTTTGTTAATCTGTTTTTAGCCATTTCTGACAAATCGGTGTTTCAAGAGATGCTCGGGTGGGAGTGAAAGGTTAAAAGTTAGTGATATCTGCTGGTGTCCAGACATGCTCTGATTTGCATTAAAGAGATGCTTAGATTGGTCATGAATGAGTCAAAAAGTTAGTGATATCTGCTGGTGTCCAGATATTCTCAGATTTGCATTTAAAGAGGTTCTTAGATTGGTCACGAATGGGTTAAAAAGTTAGTGATATCTGTACTGCTGGTGTTAGGTATGTTCTTATTGGCCACATGAAAGGGTACTTTATGATCAATGTGTTTTGACAGCCATTACATGTCACAGGGACATGGTCCCTGAGTCCTGAAAATGGATTAGAAAATATATAAGGGGGCAGGATGAGCATATGCTGACCCCCAGTGGGGCTTGTGATTGGGGGGGGGGGGGTCCCCAAAGAGACTACCTCTTGATTGGTTGGCCACAATATCGACAATATTTTGTGGCAGCCACTGCAGGACTTAGAGACATGGTTCCTAATGAAGTGCACCAAGCGAAAACCTGCTTTTGAGGATCACATAAAAGAGCACATATAAAGGGTGATAACAGATTTTAATCACACTATAAATCATTTGTTGGTGGTACCATACGAATTGTGTTGTGTTCTAAAGTGATTATACCCTATAAAAAATGCTATTCCTTTGCTGGAATTTGATGAACTATGTGTGAGAGAAAGCTTCTTTCATGATATTCTCATCGAGGTTATGGAAAGTGCTCCAGAAAATATGTACTCTCAAGAGGAACAGCCTGTCAGTGACTTCCCCTGTATTTTACTACAGCTTCCCACAGTGTTCTAATGAGTAACTAGAGAACTAACATTCTGTCGGTAAGACAAAACTGTGGAACACCTGAAGGTTTCTTAATTGAACCAAACCTGTAAAACATAAAGCATTTCCTTCAATCAATCATTCAAGATTTTAAAAGCGTGGCTGCATCTCCCGTGAGGTTTCTGCAGCGCTGGGGGACCATGCTCATGCAGGCTGTAGTCACATTGGTCGAACATCCTGGAGCAATGGTAGGACTCTGAAGTGCAGGGGGATGTTGTTCCAGGCCTTAGCCACCAGGTGAGAGAAGGAGCGGCCTCCACTGTGCGTCCAGCAGATGCATTGGGTGACTGCTAAGGAGAGGGATCCAGAGTTGAGGTTCCTTTGGAGATACATTTGAAGGTTGTTCTTTTTTAGAGAGATTTGAGCTAGAAGATCTAAGCGTGTAGCAAGGTATGTAGTGGGTAAACCTCGATCAAATGCACTGGGGGCCAGAGGAATGAAAGCTTCTAAAAGTGATTATTGAAAGTTTGAACAGTATTCTTTTGTGAACAGGAAGCCAATGTAGTGTTTTAAGGGCAGCCGATGCAGAGGATTTCCTGGGCCATTTGAGTACTAATCTTGCTGCAGCGTGTTGAAGTTTATGAAGGACTGATTTATTAGTTCCTGCATAAAGGCTGTTACAATAGTTCAGTCTAGAAGTAATCAAGGCTGTAGCAACCGTCTGCCTTGTCGAAAAGGGAAGTAGATAAAAAAAACTTTTTAGTGATTTGATTAGGTGAAGGCAGGTGCCGGCTACAGATAGTGCCTGTTCATGGAAAGACAAAGTAGAGTCGAATCTGACCCCCAGGTTTTTGGCAGTAGTTACAGTGTCAGGGGGCCAGGGGGTATCAGCTGGCCACCATTGACTGGGACAGAAGTTATTACCCTTCCCTAGTGGCATAATTTCAGTGTTTTCAGAGTTGCATCTCAGGTGGCTTGTCTTCATCCAATGGAAGACAGCTGTGAGGCAGAGGCAGAGGTTTTCCTCAGCCAGTGTTTTATGTTTCTCTAGGACCAACACCAGCTGAGTATCGTAAGCATATGATATAGTCTTGATGTTAAAGGACAAAATTAACCTGATTGGCGGGGCCATATATGCATTGAAAAGAACTGGGCTAAGGATAGAACCTTGTGGAACCCCAGAGAGCAGAGGTTTTTCTGCTGACTGATATTGCCCAAGGGTAATGACTTGTCTTCGGTTTTGCAGGAAGGATCTTAACCAGGCCAGTGCAAGGTGGGAAATACCGTAGGTCTCGAAAAGTTCTAGGAGGATGTCATATGAGACCGTGTCGAAGGCCGCTGATAGGTCCAAACAGACCAATACAGCGTTTGTTCCGTGATCCAGGGCAGCTTTTAGGGTTTCGGCCGTGAACAAAAGGGCGGATTCAGTCGAGTGCTTCGATCTGAACCCTGATTGGTTTGGGTGTAGAATTTTAGCTCCTTCCAGGTAAGTCGTAAGTTGTGAATTGACCAGTTTTTCTGCGATCTTACTTAGGCAAGGGAGAAGGAAAATGGGGCGAAGATTAGAGAGGGTGGTTGGATCAGCAAGCTGTTTGTTTTCCAAGGGTCTAACTGCTACAAGTTTCATTAGGTACCTCCCCTGTGGGCAGTGAAGTATTTATTATATTGTGGATGATTGGGTTAATTGTATCTGTCAGGGCATGTAAAATCAAAGGGGGAGAAGGATCAAAGGTGACTCAGATTTGACAGCCAAGCTAGGTCGACGTGTTTGATCTAGGTTGAGATACTTGGAGGGAGGGTTGGTTGCTATCCGGCACAATCTTATGGTGAGTAGGGGCCAAAGGGGTAGAGGGAAAGTCTTTTTCCAGCAGCTGGACTTTTTCGTCAAAGAAATCCGTGATGCGGTCACAGAGAGCTTGTGAGGGGGGGATTTCTTGTTTGAATGACATGGGGTTTAAAAGGAGTTCACAATATGTTTTTTGGTTAGAGTTAGCCTGTTTAAGCATATCGGTAAAGTATGATTTCTTGGCAATTTTTATGTTTAGATGTAATTTTTAAGCATGGCCTTAAAGCTGGTCTGCTCTGTCTGAGTATAGTTGAGTCGCCATCTGCGTTCTAATTTTCTACAGTGGCTCTGCATTTCCTTTAACTCTTTGGTATACCAAGGGGCTGAGGGCTTCTTTAGCAAGCGGCGTTTCTCGGGACCAACTTCCACAAAGTGATCCTTCAACTTAGTTAGCCATGATGTGAACCACTTGTTATCTTCCGTTGGGTCTTCTATTAGTGTAGGCTTACCTACTGAGGCTTCTAGATTGAGATCAGGATGGGTGGCCATATTCTTCCAATCTAGGCTTTGAGATCAGGCTCCTTGTCGGCTCTCCCGTCCCCGTGTGAAGTGCTGCAGAGATACTCTGCTTGCAGCTCCCCTCACATTGCTGCTGCCTATACTGGGCCTGCTTATCTTGTATACAACATTCAAGGGCCAGGAACCTGCTCTCCTTTCCTCTCCTTAGCTGTCACCTGCCTGTGTTATTTTTCTTTCTTTTTCTCATTAGTGTTTTATAATATATTTCCTTTGTAAATATATATAAAGGTTGCAAGAGCAAAAAGGAAATTAGGAAAATAAGGGGGTTAGTTTTATCATAGAAATTATGATTAGTGCTCTAAAAAGCAAAAAATGAGGGAACTTTTTCTATCAGTTTTTAAACACCTTTCTCATCCATGTCAGTAAAACAGTTTGATGTGCAGAGTAAAATATGTATTTCCAACATCAAAGGCAGTCAGTCAGGTAAATATTAAGTGTTCTTCTGCAGCTTCCCACAGAGTTCTAAAGAACAGCTAGAGTACGAACATTCGTATATATGACACATGTGCAGGACCTGAAGCCATCCTGAGGGAATTAAAGATGTAAAACTTCAATCATGTCCTAAAATGAGGAGCTTCTTTTTTCATAGAAATTATGGCTAGTTCTCTAGAAAGCTAAATTAAGCACACATTTTCCATGAGTTTTCAAATATCTTCCTCATCCACTTCAGTAAAACATTCTTACATGTAGACTGAAATATGAACTTCCAAGGCCAACAGCAGGCTGTCAGTTAACTCACTACTGGTCAACTGCAGCTTTACCACGCACCTCTAATGAGTAACTATAATGTTAACATTTGGTATTCAAGAGAAAACCGAGGTACTCCTGAATCAGAAGCTAATTCACTCATAAACACAATAATGACAATTTACCTTTAAGAAATTAAGTAGTCATAGCACATGTGTCAAATAATCAAACTGATAATAACAAGTCCTTATACAAAAAGAACCGCACTGCATGTAGTCCTCTGTAAAGATCAAACTGACATAACTCATTCCCACATAGCATATCCTTTATAACCTTCCAGGCACTGAAAGCACAGTTTCATAGCATGACATTATGTAGTGAGGCAGCACTTACATGTTACTTGCACAGCAGCAATCACATGATCAGTTTCCAACCCACTCAAAATAATGCCTACTTGCACATACATTTAATTAGTTATTAACTTGCATGATTTAGTTTCACGAGGTAAATAAACAAGGAATAAAACTTTATACCATTGACTGTTCTGTACACCTATATCAACGACAGAGCATCAGACGCTTAGCTAGATAAACATGTCATGTTTCGAAGCACATCCCTTTAACAGAGGAAGCAAAGAAACACATTACTTCAAGCACACAGGGACAGAGACTATGGCTGCACATGGATTTTGATGATTTTTTAAAGAAGAAAATGAAAAGCAGCGCTCGTGCTCAACATTTAAACATGCACTTTTCAATGCGGTGGCCTAGTGCGGCCTGGTTATGCTAACTGAGCCAGAAATATATTCAGTTTTATTTTCTAAATAAAGATTAATTCTCATTGCTTGATATACACACATACCAGGGTGGCTGGTGTTAATGGGCGTGAGAGGCATTGCCTTCATTGCACCCTCGGGAAGAAACAAGGGGTAAACCGCTCCGAGAAGTTAAAAATACATTTCACTTGCTGCTGGGACACAGGGTTGGCTGAATCTGGGTGTTTGTTTCAGGAGGAGGGTAAAGGGGTTGGAGAGTGGAGGTTGGAGTGTGGCCTCTTCCGCAGTTCACATACATTGGTCAGGAGAGGTCTTCCTTG
Organism: Triturus cristatus; assembly: GCF_964204655.1. Taxonomy (NCBI): domain Eukaryota; kingdom Metazoa; phylum Chordata; class Amphibia; order Caudata; family Salamandridae; genus Triturus; species Triturus cristatus. The sequence continues at coordinate 803,083,485 of NC_140595.1, forward strand.
CCCTTGAGGCATTTGCCAGAGCGATGATGTCACATTAGTGTGTGTGGTGGATTCCATTGCCAGGTACAGGGTCCCATTTGAGGTGTTATTTGCAATGGCTTGAGACAGGATTAGCAGAGCACATTAAGCACAACTGTCGGGCGGGGTGGGCCAATGGGTGGAATGTTGGAGGGCCTGGGACGGGGTCATCTGCCACACAGCTGTTGTTTATCATGAAAGAGCAGGCCTATGGGAGGAGCCTAGCAGCTTCTTTACATATTAGGGAAGCTGCAAAAGTAAAGTTAGATACATCTAGGGTAGCGAGCTCAGATCTATGATTGTTCTCACTACTCATGTGGAATAAGGAAGTTGGAACTGGTCTAATCTGCCCCGGGCCGGCACCAACAAGTCAGCAAGCCTGTGTGTGGTGAGATGTTTTTTAGGTCTCGCCTTGCTATCGCGTAAGCGATCGCAAAGCGAGACTATTGTGAAAGGGCATTTCAAAGTGCTCCCAAAAAGCGGATTGCATTGCTAGCACGCGCACAATCACGCGCTTGGTGCCGCCATGCACTCCGCTTTTTGGGAGCACTTCAAAGGGTCCGCTCCCCTGCCTGGAATGCGCTCCCCCGCCCCGCCAAACGTGCGCGCCAAATTTGCTTTCACTTTAGCGCCGCGAGCAGACATGCCAAATTTGCTTTCACTTTCGCGCCGCGAAACGCAAATCATAACTAAGCAAATCATTTAATATCACCGCGCCTCAAAATGAATGGGTCTGTAATGCAACTGGTGCCCATGTAAAGCGCTGTTATACCTTCGGGTCGCGTTCGCGCTATATAAAACTTCAACAACAAAAAAACTCAGAAAAAATGAAAACCATTGGAAGCAGTGCTTCCAGTATTTTAAACGATTCATTTTGAAACCACGAGGGGCTTTCGAGGCTCTTCCTCCGGAGGGGTGTAGACGAGTATGCACATAAGAAACATATTGCCCGCTAACATGTCTAAATAGGGGTGTGGGTGGTGTAATGTCCGGCGCGCGCGAGGCGTTCTAGCCTTCCGCGCTGCCAGGGTGCGCTAGCGCTGACGCGTGACGTCAGACGCTAGCCTGTATAAATAAAGAGGCGTGGCCTCAGCGCGGCAGTCGGGAGCCGCGTGTAAAGTATAAAATACCGGCTCCTGTAATCCTTTAGCGCGACCGCGCAAGCATGCAGATTAGAGCATTAAAAACGCTACACTGGCGACGAGGGGTGTATTGAGCCCTGCATTGATGTCTATATGCCCCACTGTGTGGTACATCGGCCACACATGTATCCTGGGCCTGTGGTTGGTGTCCCATCCTAGTGGTAACCTGGCTGAGCATGCTGGTGGTTCCTGTGGGAGACACTGAGAGAGCCCTGGAGGCCCATCCTGCAGCCTGTGGAGAGACTGTGAGAGTCTTGGAGCCCCATCCTGCAGCCTGTGAGGGGTATGTCCCGCCTGGGTGGTGGCAGGCCTCATGCCACGAGGAGCCTGAAGACGGCCGCACCCTGCCCCAGAGCAGGCCCAAGCCTGGTGGCATCGCCCAAGCCCCTGAACACCCTGAGGGCCCCGATGATGACTCCTGGAGGTATGCGCGCCCGCTGGATGGTGTAGAGGCACGGTGGGAGACCACGCGCGACGCCCACAAGGGGGTGCCCACCTATCGGTTTCGACGAAGAGGAGAGGTAGCCGGCTTCCACCGCCTGCTGCGCACGTGCCAAGATGGCGTCGATTCCCGCCATTGAGCCGTTTGTCGTTGACGGTCCCCCGTCGTCCCTCGCCCCACGCTGGAGGGATTGGACAGACCGCCTACAAATTTATTTCGAAGGGGCAGGCATCTCGAGGGAAAGGCGCAGAGCACTGCTACTCCACCTAGGAGGCAAAGACATCCACCGCATCTACAAAACCCTTGTGGAGGCAACGCCGAAGACTTACCACACGCTGCTGAACGCTCTCAACGCCCATTTCGAACCCATGGCGAATAGAGACTATGAAAGATTCATCTTTCGTCAAGCCAAACAGGAGGCAGAAGAGTCCCTTGATGCGTTCCACGGCAGACTGAAGGAGTTAGCCAGCACGTGTGGATTCCGCGATGAGCAAGAGGAGATCCGAGGGCAGATCATACAAGGGTGCTACTCGTCCAAGCTCCGGGTCACGGTCCTCCAGGAAGAAGGAAAGCCCCTTGCGGACATCCTCACCCTCGGACGGTCGAAGGAGCTCTCGCAGGCGAGGGCCTCGCACATGGAAGCAGCCCTACATCGCCCCGTGAAGACAGAACAAGTGCAGGTGGCGGAAGCGGTGAACGTGGTACGGCCCAAAGGGAGACCGGACGGAGGGAAAAGACAACCGGAGACGAAGAAGAAAGAATGTGGATACTGTGGCGGCCAGCCCCACCGCATGCAAGACTGTCCCGCCAGAGGGAAAAAGTGCAGCGCCTGCGGGTGGATGAACCACTTTGCGGCGGTGTGCCGGTCCACCAGAGTCAAGAAAGAGGCGGCCCATGCGGTGCAGGAAGGGGCGGATAGCGAAGACATGGACGATGACACCGAAGAGTACCCAGTCCATTATGTGTTTGCGATCAACCAGCCACAAAAGAAGAAGCGCAGACTTCCAAAATGTCGCATCTTGGTCCAACAACAGGAGGTAAAGGCGACAATTGATACAGGGGCATCCATTGAGCTGATGGCCGCCAATGTCTACCACCCACTGCGCACCAAGCCTCTGCCGCGAGAGGCGAAGATCCGAGTGTTCGCGTACGGCCAGAAGACACCCATCCCTCTCATCGGGTGCTTCAAGACAGAGCTGCAACATGGAGAGAGGAGGATCAGCACCACCATCTATGTCACAGAAGGCAGTGGGATGCTGCTGAGCGGGCAACTGAGACTGATCTCGTTTGCCATGGCAGTCCTAGAGGAAGAACTGGATACCATCATGGAAGAGTTCGGAGAAGTTTTCAAAGGCATCGGATGCCTGAAAGGGAAGGAAGTGTCCTTACACATCGATCCGTCGGTCCAACCAGTGGTGCTGAGGCACAGGCGAATCACGTTCCATCTGAGGCAAAAGGTCGAGGAGGAGCTGGAGGCCCTGGAGAGACAAGGCATCATTGAAAAGGTCAGCGGGCCAACCCCGTGGGTATCCCCGATCGTCATCGCCAGGAAGCCGAAACAGCCAGGACAAGTCCGCATCTGTGTGGACATGCGCCTCCCCAACGCCGCAGTAAAGAGGGAACGACACCTGATGCCCACCATTGATGACATCTTGGGAGAGCTGAACGGGGCCAGGTGGTTTTCGAAGATGGACCTACGATCAGGCTATCACCAGCTGCCACTTCATCCGGACTCGAGGTACATAACCACATTCTCCACACATGTGGGCCTCAGACGGTATCGGCGTCTCAACTTCGGCATCTCGAGTGCCGCCGAGGTATTCCAAAATACCATCAGAGAAGTCCTCAGCGGGCTCCCCGGCGTGCTCAATGTGAGCGACGACCTGCTGATATACGCGTCAACCATAGAGGAACACCACCAGCGGTTGAGAGGGGTCCTCAAAAGGATTCAGGAGTCAGGCCTGACCCTGCACCGAGAGAAGTGTCAATTCCTGCAGAACAAGATTAGCTTTTTCGGATACACCTTCTCGGATCAAGGAGTGTCCCCAGACCCGGACAAGGTGAAGGATGTCCAAGAAGCCCCAGCTCCGACAAACATCTCGGAGGCCAGAAGTTTCCTGGGCATGGTCAACTTCTGCGGCCGCTTCATTCCGGATCTCTCCAACCTCACCAAACCCCTCAGGGAGTTGACCAAGTCATCAACCACGTGGCAGTGGGGCCCGGAACAAGAGCAAGCGTTCCAAGCAACGAAGGCGGCGGTGGACGCAAGCCCTTTTGGTCTGGGAGCGGTGTTGACTCAACTCCAGAGCAACGGAGAGTGGGCCCCCATCGCCTACGCAAGCAGGTCTCTGACCGAGACAGAGCAGCGTTACTCGCAAATCGAGCGAGAAGCCATTGCCATCCACTGGGCCTGCAGGCACTTTCATGTATATGTGTACGGCCACCACTTCACGGTGGCAACCGATCACTAGCCCCTCATACCTCTTTTCCAAGGATCAGCCTCGAAGCCGCCACCCCGGATCGAAAAGTGGACACTCCAACTACAAGGGTACGACTACAGGGTGGAGTACAAACCGGGGGCCACGAACCCGGCGGATTATCTGTCAAGGCACCCGCGGAAAGCCACAACGGAAGAAAAGGAAGAGGCAGAGGACACAGAGGAGTACGTCCGGTATGTGACAGAGCGGTCACGACCCCTCCCGATGAGCCTAGCCGCCATCATAGAAGCGTCGAGAGGCGATGAATGCTTGAGAGCAGCGGCGGAGGCCGTCAGGTCGGGGGATTGGAGAACAATCCAAGAGTCGCTAAGTCGGAGGACTCCCCAAGCCAAGCTGACACTGGAATCCATCTTGAGAGTGAAGGGTGAACTGTCCGTCGACGCCCAAGGATGTCTTCTACGTGGCCCGAGACTGGTCATGCCGGCCAGCCTTGCCCAACAGGCGGTAGACCTCGCCCACAGGGGGCATCAAGGAATGGGGAAAATGAAGGGCAGGCTCCGAGCCAAAGTATGGTTCCCTGGCATGGATGGGATGGTTGAGCAGGCGGTGAGAACCTGCACGTGGTGCCAAGCGGCAGGACAGCCGGATCACCCTCACCCGGTGGCGACCGAAGAAAACTCCCTGAGGCCGTGGGAGTGCGTGAGCGCCGACTTAGGACACCTCCCGGATGGACGGTACGCGTTAGACATCATCGATGACTTCACCAAATACCCAGAGGTCCAAATCGTGGGGAGCCAGACAGCCACCGAAGTAATAGCGAAGTTTGAGAAAACCATCGCCACTCATGGCATATTCGGGGTGGTCAAGACTGACAATGGACCCCCCTTCCAGGGACAGGACTTTGCAGAATATCTCAAGAGCTGGGGTATCCATCATCACAAGGTGACACCACGATGGCCCCAAGCCAATGGAGAGGTGGAGAGGTTTATGAGGACACTCAACAAAACCATACGCATAGCCATGGCTGACGGATCTCCACTGGAGAGGGCGATCTACAGTTTCCTGAGGGAATACCGGATGACCCCCCATGTCACAACAGAGGCAGCGCCAGGAACAGCCACCATGGGAAGAATAGTGAGTGACACGATCCCTCACCACCCGACTTGGATTCCGGCACAAGCCACTAATAAAACGACTCTAGCCAATCGGACGCGCTCGATTGACCAAGCCAGCCGACGAAGGGGAGCTAAGGAGTCCACGATACAATGGCAGGATCAAGTGTATGTGAAGGACCGCTACCCAGGCAGCAAGTTCAGACTTCCTTTCGAACCACAACCGTGGATCGTCACCCGCCATGTGTCCTTCTTCAAAAAAGTCCATCCAGGGACACCTTCACGTCCCGGGGCCGAACCAGAGGGACCCGGCCCCGACCAGCTGAGCGGAGACCAGGAGGGGTAGGACGGTCTGGGCGAAGATTGTGACTCCCAGTCTATACCAGCCACACCTGGGGGTAACCTGCCCGGCTGCTCCCCGTCCCGGGAGGAGCATAACACCCCAAGGCGCAGAACCCCCGAGGTGGCCCTACCCAGAGGCGGCCAATCCCGCTACAGCCTGCGGAAGAACCCGGCACCGTCGACCCAGTTGGCGGACTATATGGTGTAACCTGAAAGGACTGGCAGACTGGTAACAGACTCATCGTTGGTTTTGATTTTGTGTTTTTGATTTAATGTTTTATAAAGGTTGGAAGGAGTGTAATGTCCGGCGCGCGCGAGGCGTTCTAGCCTTCCGCGCTGCCGGGGTGTGCTAGTGCTGACGCATGACGTCAGACGCTAGCCTGTATAAATAAAGAGGCGTGGCCTCGGCGCGGCAGTCGGGAGCCGCGTGTAAAGTATAAAATACCGGCTCCTGTAATCCTTTAGCGCGACCGCGCAAGCATGCAGATTAGAGCATTAGAAACGCTACAGGTGGGTACGAACAGTAAGGGACAGTGCAGATGACTTCGAGCCAGGCGCGCAACGCACATTGGGATCAAAGTGCTTCAGCCCCACTCCCCTCACGTCGTGTGTGGCAACCCAGGCTGAGTTTCCAGCACCAAAGTCGGCAGTTTAGCCGACGGACCACATCCTCTTCCCCAAGAAACTTAACAAACCCCAAATCATAACTAAACAAATCATTTAATATCACCGCGCCTCAAAATGAATGGGTCTGTAATGCAACTGGTGCCCATGTAAAGCGCTGTTATACCCTCGGGTCGCGTTCGCGCTATATAAAACTTCAACAGCAAAAAAACTCAGAAAAAATGAAAACCATCCGAAGCAGTGCTTCCAGTATTTTAAACGAGTCATTTCGAAACCACGAGGGGCTTTCGAGGCTCTTGCTCCGGAGGGGTGTAGACGAGTATGCACATAAGAAACATATTGCCCGTTAACATGTCTAAATAGGGGTGTGGGTGGGTACGAACAGTAAGGGACAGTGCAGATGACTTCGAGCCAGGCGCGCAACGCACATTGGGATCAAAGGGCTTCAGCCCCACTCCCCTCACGTCGTGTGTGGCAACCCAGGCTGAGATGGCTTCCTGGGCACCCGAGTACTTCACAGGTCTTTAAAAGACCATTTGCTTGTGAATGAGGCTTTGCTGTTTTTCACCCCTTCTCAGAGCCCCTGCATCTCCACTCTTAACTACTGCTGGAAGAGTCAGCCCCCCACCCGAAATTTTTTCTTAGCCCCCTCAAAATTTGGCTCTAGTTGCGCCCCTGCTACGAGTGTATCTAAAGGGTGATGGTGACCAAGCGTGCACCACTGAGCGCCGCTCCTCTAGATGTGTGCACGAGGGTGCTGCTGCTCTCATGTCTGTGTAAACAAGTCTGGTGCCCGCCCAGCGCGGGCTCAACAACCGTCCTTTGTGGAGGGTGCCGAAGCCACCCGAGTCTGCGCACATCAGTAGTCCAAGTGTGTGTGTGTGTGTGTGGGGAGGGAGGGGTCTGATGGGCACGACGTGCCCATAATTGTAACAAGCATTGGCATAGCCAATAGGTCTCGCTTTTTTGGACCTTATAAGTATTTAGTTTTGCAGCACAATATCTTTTGCGCAACACCATCAGCTGTTGAATGGCTAAACCTTGTACCTTATAGGTGTTTAGCCATGCAACAGTTGATGTTGTTGCACCAACGATATTGTGCTGCATAACTAAATACTTATAAGGTCCCAAAAGCGAGACCTATTGGCAATGCCAATGCTTGTTAATCAGGGTGGCTGACCTCCTGCTGCCAAGGCCAATCCCACCACTGGGGAGAGGAGTTGGCCAAACGGTTAGGGCGCTCGACTTCGGACCTGGGGGAACTGGGTTCGAGTCTCGGTAATGACACTGAACATCCTGTGATTCTGGGCAAATCACTTAATCTCCCCGTGCCTAACAAAAAACAAGCATTTGCAATGCAATAGGTCTCGCACTTACGCAAGTTTGAGCTCTTGGCATTGTAAATGAAAATGCCTCTTATTTATGTTTTGGTATTTAAAACATAAATAAAAGCATTGCCATTTACAATGCTAAAAGCTTAAAGTCTCGCAAATGCGATACATATTGCTTTGCAAATGCTTGTTTTAGAAAGCTGCGTTGTAATTGGCTAAAAACGTAATGCTGCCTTTAGGCTATTCTATCAGTTCAGTCTGTTTTAAATGTATTCACACCTTGTGCTTCAAAAAAGAAAGAAAGATGTGCCAAGCAGTGTGGCGTGGTGTGAAATGTTGCAATTGTTTTTTAAATGTACTTCTGTTAGAGACTGCGGCAGCACACTTAAAAGTTGGGATATAAGGATGTAGGGTATAACAAAGCTGCATGTTCCTTTGTCGTGACCCGTGGCTTAATGTGTGAGCAGTAACTGAGCCAGTGTACAACTGTTGACTGTTATCAGTTCCTCCTGTTGACTGTTATCAGTTCCTCCCTGCCCCAAGAAGTCTGACGTGGTGTCAAAAGTTCCAATTGTTTAGACTGTGGCAGCATAATAAAAGACATGTGGCCTGGCACTTAAGATTGCTATCTCCTTGAGAAGTGGCTGTTCTGTCCCATAGGAGCAGTGAAAAGAGAATTCCATTTAGGTAGAAGGAAAACGGAAGGTTTATAAGGAGGTGCATTTTCGTATTGTACCGTATGAAAAAATGTGTAGATTTCTGTTATCAGAATTAAGTGTTTATAATTTGGAATAAATGAAAGCATTTTTTGTAGATGTTTTCCTATATGTTAGACGAGGCAGGGTAGCCATGTGTTAGGTGTGGCCAGAGTCACACTGATTTATGGTGGGGCTCCCATTCACCAAACTTTAAAGTGTTTAATCCACTATAGAAATATTGTACAAAGAAAATTGTATAGTTCTTAGTATATTTGTGTAACGTTTATGTTGTACAATAGCATGCAGGTTTCTAACAACGCACCTTTATTAAAACTCCTTTTTTTGTAATTTCAATTTTGACAGTTGTTCCCTCTTACTTCTATGTATCACACCATATCCGTTTCTTCTGGCACCCTGCGTGTGGGAGCAGTGAAATATTAAGCGCTGGAAGCCAAACCAGAATTTTAAATGTGACCTTATTAACCTCGCAGGCTCCTTAAGTATATGCAGCACGGACTCCGCTGAGGGGAAACAGCAATCAAGGAGGATGGTTCTGTCTGGCTTCTGCCCTGGTGGCGCCTCTGGTCTGTTTCCTGCTGACACTTGTTAATTTAGCGTTTCTAATGTAATTGCAAAGAAGTCCGCTGTCTGCATGCTTGAACCACAGTTACTATTTCCCATATCTCTAGTGTCAAGTAGGCAATATTTACTTCATTTTAATGTACTTGCTTTCGGCCTTGATTCCTTTATATGTGTAACTGTAGTATACTTCGATCACACTACAAAAGGATGCAACAAGGATACTGTAAAGAAAGTTTTTATTTGCCTGTGGAACATTCCGGTGGTATGGTGAGCCAGTGAGAGTGAGTCAATGAGTGAGTGAGAGTGAGTCAGTGAGAGTGAGTCAATGGGTGAGTGAGTGAGAGTGAGTCAGTGAGAGTGAGTCAATTAGTGAGTGAGTCAATCAGTAAGAGCGAGTCAATTAGTGAGAGAGTGAGTCAGTGAGAGTGAGTCAATTAGTGAGAGAGTGACTCAGTGAGAGTGAGTTAATTAGTGAGCAAGTGAGCCAGTGAGAGTGAGTCAATTAGTGAGAGCGAGTGATTCAGTGAGAGTGAGTCAATTAGTGAGTCATTGAGAGTGAGTCAATTAGTAAGTGAGTCTGTGAGAGTGAGTCAATTAGTGAGAGTGAGTCAGTGAGAGTGAGTCATAAGAGAGAGTGACTCAGTGACAGTGAGTCAATTAGTGAGTCATTGAGATTGAGTCAATTAGTGAGTGAGTCAGTGAGACTAAGTCAATTTGTGAGAGTGAGTCAGTGAGAGTGAGTCATAAGAGAGAGAGTGACTCAGTGACAGTGAGTCAATTAGTGAGTCATTGAGAGTGAGTCAATTAGTGAGTGAGTCAGTGAGACTGAGTCAATTAGTGAGAGTGAGTCAGTGAGAGTGAGTCAATTAGTGAGTCAGTGAGAGTAAGTCACTGAGAGTCAGCCAATGAGAGTGAGTCAATGAGTGAGTGAGTGAGTCAGTGAGAGTGAGTCTGTGAGAGTGAGTCTGTGAGAGTGTGGAAATTAGTGAGAGAGTGAGTCAATTAGTGAGAGAGTGACTCAGTGAGTGAGTCAATTAATGAGTGAGTCAGTGAGAGTGAGTCAATTAGTGATAGTGAGTCAGTGAGAGTAAGTCATGAGAGAGAGAGTGAGTCAGTGTGAGTGAGTCAATTAGTGAGAGAGTGACTCAGTGAGTGAGTCAATCAGCGAGTGAGTCAGTGAGAGTGAGTCAATTAGTGAGAGAGTGACTCAGTGAGAGTGAGTAAACTAGTGAGCAAGTGAGCCAGTGAGAGTGAGTCAATTAGTGAGAGAGAGAGAGAGTCAGTGAGAGTGAGTCAATTAGTGAGTCATTGAGAGTGAGTCAATTAGTGAGTGAGTCAGTGAGAGCGAGTCAATTAGTGAGATTGAGTCAGTGAGAGTGAGTCATGAGAGAGAGAGAGTGAGTCAGTGAGAGTGAGTCAATTAGTGAGTCATTGAGAGTGAGTCAATTAGTGAGTGTGTCAGTGAGAGTGAGTCAATTCGTGAGAGTGTGTCAGTGAGAGTGAGTCAATTAGTGAGTCCGTGAGAGTAAGGCAGTGAGAGTGAGTTAATTAGTGAGAGAGTGAGTGAGTCAGTGAGAGTGAGTCAATTAGTGAGTCATTGAGAGTGAGTCAATTAGTGAGTGAGTCAGTGAGAGCGAGTTAATTAGTGAGCTTGAGTCAGTGAGAGTGAGTCATGAGAGAGAGAGTGAGTCAGTGAGAGTGAGAGTGAGTCAATTAGTGAGAGAGTGACTCAGTGAGAGTGAGTAAATTTGTGAGCAAGTGAGCCAGTGAGAGCGAGTCAATTAGTGAGAGAGAAAGTGAGTCAGTGAGAGTGAGTCAATTAGTGAGTCATTGAGAGCGAGTCAATTAGTAAGTGAGTCTTTGAGAGTGAGTCAATTAGTGAGAGTGAGTCAGTGAGAGTGAGTCATGAGAGAGAGAGTGAGTCAGTGAGAGTGAGTCAATTAGTGAGTCATTGAGAGTGAGTCAATTAGTGAGTGAGTCAGTGAGAGTGAGTCAATTAGTGAGAGTTAGTCAGTGAGAGTGAGTCAATTAGTGAGTCAGTGAGAGTAAGTCAGTGAGAATGAGCCAGTGAGAGTGAGCCAGTAAAAGTGAGTCAATGAGTGAGTGAGTGAGTCAGTGAAAGTGAGTCTGTGAGAGTGAATCAGTGAGAGTGCGGCAATTAGTGAGAGAGTGAGTCAATTAGTGAGAGAGTGACTCAGTGAGTGAGTCAATTAGTGAGTCAGTGAGAGTGAGTCAATTAGTGATAGTGAGTCAGTGAGAGTGAGTCATGAGAGAGAGAGTGAGTCAGTGTGAGTGAGTCAACGTATGGCATAAGTGGTCTTTTTTTCAAGTCACTGCTTATGGCACGGAGCAAGGGAAAAGAGTAACTAAAGTAACCATTAATCGCCACTTAATGTGAATAGATTATATAAATTAATTTTTAATCACAATATATGCCGAATACATTACACTGCATGTCTTCCAGTCGCAGCTGCTTATGTCAAAGTGCAGGTTACAGAGCAGAGCCAGGACTGTGTACTACCTTTACTAGAACACTGGAAAACTAAAATAAAAAAAAACGTGCAGTGTTAGCATTGACATCACCAAATTTCTTTAGGATCCATCAATCCAGGGCATTTTTTTCCCCCTTTAATCAACGGAATGGTGACGGGCTAGGCACTCGTGGAGGAGGGGGCAATGCCGGAGCGGGTAGCAGCCAGGGAAGGGGGTGAAGGAGTGCAACAAAGGATCTTTGAGAACGAGGGGGGGTGGGGGGGTTGTTAAACAAACGAAAAGACAGACTGGTAGAAGCAGAAGTCTCAACGGAGCAGGGAGGTTGGGAGCAACACTGAAGGCAAGTAGGCAGTGCAATGTTTTAGGATGGGGGAGCTAGGAAGGAACAGTCGCCACCTGAGTGGGGAGCAGCAGAAGGGGGTGGGGAAAACAACAAAGGAGTGTGAAGGCAGAGGGTTTATACAAGTGGGTGCGTGCAGTAAATAAGAAAAGCACGCTGCCTCCTGAACTTGCTGCCATGCTTAACTAGGTGGAGTGGGAGGGGCTGCAATGCCTCATGTGCTCATGGAAATTTGGAAGAGCAGCATAGTAAAGATTTATTTATTTTTTTAAACTAACGCAACGTGGGTGGTTAAATAAAGAAATCTATTGATCACAAGAGTATGGAATCCGAAGCTTCTGAGCGGAATTTACGGGCTTCTGCCTTGTTGGTGATCAACCGTTTCTACATAGAGTGCCACGAGTATAGCCGCTGCTGGGGGCCAGCACATATTGCTTTGTGACCATAGACATTTGGGGTGCCTGCCATGCGTGTGGCGATTCTTTAATGCCCGCTTAGTGCTGCTGATTGAAGGATGCAAGTGTACTTGGCCGAGGAACGGCTTAAGGATGGCAGTGGGGGAGGCACAAGAAACTGCTTAAGGAGAGGAGGAGGTGCATGAAGCAAATTACTGCTGCTGTCTGAAGTGCACAAACGTACATGCGTGTGTAACAGCTTACGGAGAACAGGGGGTGGAGGCAGGAGAATTCTTGCAGGCAGTTATTCGTTATAGCCCGTCTGGTGCTGGCTGAGCTGTGACCACCCCTGGGCTGGGTGCTGCATGGTTGAGAAACAAGCCCGGCGGAGCGAGGCGCGCGCGCTGGGGGCGGGGGAGCGGACCCTTTGTAGTGCTCCCAAAAGGCGGATTGCATGGCGGCACGATGCGCGTGATTGTGCGCGTGCTAGCCATGCAATCCACTTTTTGGGAGCACTTTTCAAACCCACTTTCAATAGTCTCGCTTTGCGATCGCTTACACGATAGCAAGGTGAGACCTAATGAATGTGTGTGAATGTGTGTCCTCATGTAACGTAACTGGTGCTATGTAAAGCGCTCTGATACCTGATTGGATTCAGGTCCAGTTCGCGCTATACAAAACTCTGCAAAAAATAAAAGAATATCGCATGCACTCGTGCTGTGGGTTCTGGTCTCCTTGGCCCTCAAGCATGGATCTTCTGAGACAGAGACCATTTGAGGCAGCCATGCAGCTATATAAGTAAATTAATGGGAATAGATGTTATCTTGTTAGCCAAAGGGTTCTAGTGATGAGACTTTGAGATAATTGTTGGGGAAGGGCTTTGGGATAAGCGCTAAAGTTTAAGCTGAGAGGCTGCTTAGTGCTTACGTTTTAGCAGCCTTTGATGCACTTCATTGCCTTTCAGTAAAAGGCTTTAATGCAACTGTGGCCCAGGGGTATAACAGAGGCCCCTGCGGCCCCCGTGGTGCAGGACGGCACCCAGGGTTTGCTGTTTTGGAGGGGGCCCCCTCTCCCTGTAAGCCATTCCATTGCATGCCTTGCAGAATGGGTTAAACATTAGTTAAGCACTCAAGAGAGCCATTCTGCTTGACTAAGCAGGCCCCTGCAGTGTAGGGGGCGCAAGCATTCAGGGGCCCTCCATTGAGCCCATTCCAAGGGGGGCATCATTTTGCATAAGACTACTGCTGTGGCCGCAAGGCATTAAGGGCTGTTGAAACAGCTTTCCGCCACTGCTTCATCCAATCAGGATAGATGGCCTCTCTGGTCTTCTTTCCCTTTAACCTGATTTCCCGCATGATCCTGCAGGGGCGGTCCCTCCTGCCCAAACCGCGGGGCAGATTTACAAGGAACTGACGCATCAACACAGATGCATCAGTTTCCTTGCGTCAGCGACAAATGTCCTTGCACCACTATGGCTGCGCTGTATTTACAATACAGTGCTCCATGGCGCAAGGATTAACAGATGCATCAGAAATTCTGACGCATCTGTTGGCACAAAAGTGAGGCATTGCAGGAGTTGCTCATGAAAGTGACACAACTCCAGCAATGCGCCACAATAGATAGGTGAGTCCCATTCAAAAAGCCCTGCGCCATTCCTTACGCCCGGTCTCAGCAGGCGTAGGGATTTTGACACAGTGAAGGGGTAGAGTGATGCAGTGAAATCTTGTAGATTTCACTGCGTCACTTTTATGAGGCTTCCTTGCGACGGAACGCCCACCCTGCATACATTATACCTGACGTAGGTATAATGTAACGCAGGGCTTTACAACGTGACGCATCGCCCTAGATGCGTCACATTGTAAATGGGCCACAACATTTACGCCGTGGCTGCATCACAAAAGTCACGTAAGGAGCTTGTAAATCTGCCCCTTTATCCTCACCGGATCACCAGATTGCTCTCCCAGTGCCAGTGTGACTGTGTGGCCACACGCCTCCGTTCCTTGGTCACCTCCAGTCACTGACCTCAGGCGGCCATGCACGCTGGCAGACTAAGAGGTGGGCGAGCCAACAAATGAAATGGGAGAGTCAAGCCCTGAAAATATTTGGCATGTAAATCATGCAACTAACATGTTAGACTATGATATGGTGTCTTCAAAATTCAAAAAAGTGTGTTTCTTTAACACACAAATCTGTGTTATCGAAGTACATCATATTTTATCTGTGGGTTGAGAAGTATTTATTAAAAGTGAGTGTTTTATAAGGGAAACTTAGAAACGATCCTGTCAACGCCATAATGACAATAATATTAGTAAACTAAAAGGCATGCCAGTTGCCATGTGTACCCTATATGTAGGCTGGATTCTTATTAGAAGTGGAATCACATTAAAGGTTATTAAATTAAACATATTTTTTAGGAGTAGCAATTAAATAAAACATTTGCCAAGGAACACACAATTTGGTCAAACAAGTAAGCCGGGATTGATCCCAGATTTTCAGTTTCGCGCAGCTGAAGTCTGTGCAGGTAAGAGCGGTGGGGCGGGGGTGGGGGGGGGGGTGAAGAGGTAGTCGATAAATTACAACGAGGTAAAGTAAAATTAAACAAGTGGTTTTCTTTTTTTAAATTTCTATTTTACCTCGTCATCGTCTGTCGACTCCCCACTACCTCACCCCCCTCCCCAACGCTCTTACCTGCACCGGCCGCCACTGGTTTCACACAGTGGAATTCAGCCACTAGATGGGGTATAACACACAGACTATGTTACATGTTATATTTGGCACAGCAAGATTTGCCAGGATTCACAAGATATAGGGCAGAGGCTAATTCCCCTTGTTACATGGTTGTGTGCAGCCAACAAACAACGCAGCCTCCCATGTGAGCTCGGCTCCATAGGGGCTCAAAGTTCCAATCAGTTCTCGAGCTGAGCCCCAGCCAGGCATCTGCCTCGAGGTTTCGTGGCCCACCCACCACTAGGCAGACCACAAAGAGGACTGCTCTAAAAATCCAAGCCGCGCTGGGCGCTCTGCGCATGCCCGAATCGCTACAACGCAGGAGTCTGCAGCCAGTCACTGCTTGTTTTGAGGGGCATCACACTGCAGGACTGTAGAGCGCATCTGCCCTGCTGCAGGCTGGACTAAGGCACCACGGTCTGACTTGGATTGGTTTTTTACCCTGCCTATCCTGAGTCCTAGTGTGCTGGACTGGACAACTAGTGCTCTCAGGGGTGCACACCTTCATGCCACAGCGGCGCTGTCAGTACTGCTGCGCGTTGACCTCATTGCAGAGTTATAAGCCCGCCCTGACTCCCAAGACTTGTCTGCTTGGTCTCCAATGGCCAGCCTCTGACTGGACTCTTCTGCCCAAGTAAGGACACCCCGTCACCACCCGGCTCTGCATGCAGCCTGGCATTGGGTGAGACGTGCGCCACTCTTAGCCCCAGCGCATGCATCACTCCAAAAGGAGAGGAAACTCACAAATAGCAGCAATAATATTACACAGTTGCACTGGAACTGCAACACAACCTGTGCTGTCACTCAGCACCGTAAGCAGCCATGCCCATTTGATGAGCTCCTCTGAGTGCCACTGTACCAGCCTGTCCTCCTGAGTGCAGTGGTGTGGACTGGGGTCTCCACCTGTGACTTGCACTCTGAAGCCCACTTACCAACCCCAACTACACTACAGAACAGTAGGGGACATTACATCCAGATAGACAAACCAATACCACCCACAATATTGTGCAGCAGTATGAATGCATAAGCTAGCAAGCCGAAGGGTGAGATTCAGACTGCAGTGCTTATGGCTCACTGTGAGCCTTGACCCAGCCTCTGCTTACTGGCTGCATCCAGCACAGCCTTTGTGAGCCTTATGGGAGTGTGAAGTAAGAGCTGATGACTTTACAAAGCCAAGCTCGTTTGATGGGCAGAATGCAGGAATGACTTTGAAAAGCAACACCCATTTTGTGTAGGAAATGTAAACAGTGCCTGGTCTGAAATGTCACCGTTACATCTGGGGGAGGCTTATGCCTCCAATGTGATGTTCTTAGGAATGCTCCTAAGTCAAGGCATCATCTTCTAGCAGGTCCTGTTTTATATATTTTTTAAATAACTTACCAAAAATGTTACAATATACATGTGATATAAGACTGGGGCTCACTGTATAATGTGTAACTTGCAGCATTTGAATACCTTGTTGTAAAGAGCTGTCAGTCATATTTTGGACACTTTGGGAATAAGCTCCTGGCATTAACCACATTCTGGATGAAGAAGTTCTCATTTTGCAATGGCCTCTGAACTATTATCTAGGAATGTCATCTCTTTTTTTTACTTACATAATATATTGTGTCCCAAAAAACCAACGTACAACTCATATTCACTTATCGAAAGGGGCCATCGATGACCCAGTATTTGCCAGCAAGGCCGGCCTTGCTGCAAGACTCAAAGGGTCATACTTCTCACACCACTTACATGCCTAGCTTATTTTATATGATATAAAATGAATACAGTTGATCAGCTAATCATTGCACCATCTTGGAGAATGAAAGAAGATTGCAGATCAAATGTTTAAGACCTGATATCAAGCCTGATATCAAGCTTGAACATTCTGCAAAAGATCAAGGTACACATTATACTAGGAAATGTAGTTCTACTTGGTTTTCAAAGAAAATGTGGTTTGTTGCTAACACTACTAAGAATACACTGGCCTGCGTCCACCACTTGCTGTTTGGTGGTGAAGCACCATGGCCAAAAACAGGAATTACAGATTTAAAACACCTCTCTGAAACAATTAAGACACCGGAGGCATGTAAATCTCACCTTGACAACTCACTAAAGCTTGCCATGTTTGGAAGACTGAATATTGCTGCACAGCTGGAAGACGGCTATCGTTTTGGAATAAGAAACCATAACCTAGAAGTTGACTAAAAACTCACAACTTTCATTTAAACTGTTGGGTTCGGGAACTTAAGAATGTCTTCCCAGAGTCCAGTGACAAACAGACCTTTATTGCAAAAAACTATGATGGGGCTAGCCTAATGAGTCTAATGAGTGGAGCCTCTAGGAGCGTCCAGTGCAATAAATGCATTGCTATATTTTTGCTATTTTGTGTGACTTTCCAGCATTTTTTCAAGGTCTCCAAAAAACCTGAAGTTCTCCATCACATAGTCATGAGAAGCCTCCCAAAAGAGGGCCCAGCTCACTGGAACATCCATACCCACGCTGTTAACATGATCTAGGAGTACAGAGAAGACTGAATAAAATGCTTTATGACCACTGAAAGCAGCAATGTTTTTCAATCTGTTCATGTAAGTGAGGCCTTTGGAGTCATCAGAACATTGAAGACAGGGAGAATCTTTTTTAGGTTTCGCTTGCACAGCGCTTGCACTGTCCTTGCAAAGTCTTTATTTTAAAAAGGACTCCTTACTCACCTGAACCTGTGATTCATGGATTCCAACATCGTTCTAATTTCTCATTGGCCAGCACGCCGTCAGCTTTCACTTCCTGCCCTGCTTTTGCGGTTTATGCTGTTGTGTGGGGCGTGGACCAAGTACAGCTTCCAGACACTGACTACTGGCTACTGGCCAGTGTCCTTCTACTGACCACTTCACTGTGAAGGTATTTTGTTTAGCATTTCTTAATGAGCACTCCTTATAAGTGCATCTGCAGGTCTTCTCTCTCCTCCCTATGGTCTTGCAGCCTATTCCTGGGTCACACCTCGTTGCTTCCCCCCTCGTTATACAGAAAAGAAGCTGATCTGGCATGTTTTGAGAACTTATCAGATTTCTCCCTATCTCGTGTGCAGACCATTTCAGAACAGTAGGGGGATGTGGTTAGTGACACCCGGACATCTTCACTTCAGAGAATGTGCTGATCGTGCCACGTCACCGGATGTAACATTTCTCGGGCACGTGGTGAGAAAGTGGAGCGAGCAGTGTGGGTATTAATCGGTCCGGTATATCTGCTTAAGCAGCACATTTCATGAAAGTGTATTTTTACATTTTAAATGAATAAGAATTGTGTCAATGTCAAAGGAAATTGCAGCAGGAGGGAAATCTGAGGAGCACGGCAAGGGGCATGAAAGGTTAACATAGGACTTTGCCTTGTAGCCTCCACAATTGAGTTATTGTATCTTTGAGGTTTCACTCCTCTCTATATAACTCCAGATAACTCACTGTTGTATCTCTCTGCAGTTCCTCTCCTAAACCCCCTGCCCCCTTTCAAACCACTGTGCCAACTCCATGTTGCCTTTCCCACTGCTGCCTGTATGCTTTCCAGCACACTACAATTCCCATATGTAATGGATACCAACCTAGTTAGTTACTGCTTGTTGTACAAAGTGTTCAGTATTAAGAGAAGAACCTTGAATAAATAGATGAATTTATGTTTTTATTCTAGTAACTTGCTCAGTAGTCCCAGATGAGCGTGACTGAATTAACCCCTTCAGTGCCCATGACGAGCTGGACTCGTCATGGGCTGCGGTGGCGCTGTGCCCATGACGAGTCCAGCTCGTCATGAACTCCGCCCGCTAATAAAAAGCGCGGCACTGGGCGGGGAAAGGGGCGGGCATGCAAGGGGTTAAAGTAACATTTTCAGCTTGCCTTTAACCTCTTTGCGTACTGCAAGTGCTGCCAGCAGAAGCATAAATTCCTGCTGTGTCCCACAAAAGAGCTTCTGCAAGGGGTTGTTGCAGTATCTCACCATCATTCATGGGCAGAGAGTCGCCTTTCCCGCTCCATCGTTTCTTGTGCATTGCCTGAGACTCAGAGCCTTTCACACACTGGGAAACATACTGACCATTATAAATGAGGTCTGTACAAATCCCAGAGCTGAGACAAAACCTCACATCCCAAAACTCAAGTGGCGTATGGTGGGAAATCCTTAATTTTATTTGGGATCTGCAACAGATTCACCTTAGAGTCTGTCTAGGTTTACTACAGGCAGCATGTCTGCGTGTTGCCAGACAACCCATATAGAGGCACTGGCTTTCTCTATCCAACAACAATGCTATAAAAAAAAGCCATCACTCCCATTCATGCTTACATTGAATAACAAGCATTAACAAAGCCAATGGATTTTGCCTACGCAAAATGTTTTAGCTTTGTCAACTTTTTTTTACATGCTGCACAGCAGTTGAGCTGCTGTGGAACATGCCCTAAAAAAATAAAAAACACCATAATGTGGTCAAAGCTGGCCATGTCATAGCTCTTTTTTTTACTTTGATCCATGCTGCACAGCAGATCAACTGCTGTCCACCATGTAAAAAAACATTGACAAAGACAATAGATTTTGCATTGGTGAAGCCTATAGGCTTAACCAGTGCTTGTTTTCTTTCTTAATGTCATGATATAATGCCCTATGTGGACATACTGTGCGGCCAGCTTCAAAAGGAAGACATAAATGGTTTAAAGGTACAAAGAGCCACAACAGATGTTGTCAGTCGTATCACTCATGTCAGGGAATATATCGACAAGCTAGAGGATAGATTCTCAATTTAATCTACGTTTCAAGCCACGGAACTGATATAAAGTTCTTGGTCCAAGATGTTTGTGATGCTGTCATTGTCCGTGCCAAAGAACGCTTTGCATTTACAAAACATCTTGAAGATGCTACTTTACTCCAAGGTGGGCACTCTGACAGACATGACAGAACATGTCCAGATGAAATACTCATGGAAATTATAAATTAATATCCCTCGCTGAACACAGAAAAATAAGGCACTGAACTATCAATCATATACAGCAGCCCTGAATGCCGAAGAGCTAGTGGTGCCATGCCTTAATTTTGTTTACTTGTTAAAAACAATCCATTAGAACCATTTTCAGAGACTATGAATCTGTTGAAGATTCTGATCATCATAGCAATTACAACAGCAGACTCTCAGCAGAATGGAGAGATTCCTAAGAAACACCATGATAGAGACTAGTCTGAGCGCAATGGCCTTGTTGTCTAGAGAAAAAGAACTTATTAGAGACATTCCAGACATCAACAAGCATACAATAGTGAAGTTTGACACTCTTAAAGAGTGACAAATTACTGTCCAAAAAGTGAACAGGATTGGCACTCTGTAACCTTTTTTTTGCTCTTGACATACTGCTAAATAAGAACAACACATTTTTCAGCATTTTTTATCAAGTGTTTTATACACCTAATTCAGTTGCTGTTGCATGTTTCATTTTATTCCTCAAAAGATTTTGACACTTATTTTTTCCTTACTTTGGGATTGTGTAGTTATTGTGTGTGTGTGTGGGGGGGGGGGGGGGTTGTGTTGTTTTTCTTGTGGAGACTGGGGTGCAATAAAACACTCATGCTGTTGGGTCATGATTGCAATATGGGAACCTGAAAACAGGTCCCTACAAGGCAATGTCTTTTAATTGATAATGGCTTCAGGACCATCTGTGTCAATATTTAAAACGTTTTTAAAAATTGCCTTGTGGGGACGTGTGTTTCCTAAAGAGAATTTATATTTTTGTTCAGCTCTGTTCCTGTAGACAGGAGGTGGTACTGCAGTTTTAAACACATTTTGCATTTAAACACTCTTTGTGCACCAGGAACAAATGCTAGCAGCAGAAAGCTGCACAACCCTGTGTTAAAAATATTTGTCATGCAAAGTAACCTTTTCTCTATTTAATAAAGTAAAACTTTCTTGACATGAAACTTTTGAATTTAGACAATTTGTGTCTAAACATTGTTACTGGTTTTATAAACATTGTTAAAAGCAATTTGGGTCAGTTTCGAATCCCAGATTATTTTACTATTGTAGTTTGATCCTTATCTGCAATTAAAGAATGACAGTGCATTAAACCGTGATACAATATAAACTTATCTGATTGTTTTTGTTTCACAAATAACCTAGAGGTATCAATAGCTATTGTGACATTTTAATGCTTTTATCAGAAATTCAGAGCCTTTGTTTTGCTTTGCCTTTGATTACATATTAATATGCACTTTGGAATAAGTTTTGAAGATGTTGGCTAGATGAGTGAGCGGCTAGAGTTGCATTGCTACGTTCTTGCAGACACCGAACTGCAGTACTTTTTTTCCAACAGCATGGGGAAATTTAATTTTAACAGAAAAATCATGTTCTTAGAAAATTAGTGCTGTTCTTAGAATATAAATTCAAATATTGCCATAATATGTAATTTCATTTAAATCCTTTGAATTGCCTAATTTCAAAACTATTCCCAACGTTTACAAATTAAGAACAGTCATGTAACAAGCATTGGCAAAGTCAACAGGTGACATCTATGACAGAGCCACTGGCTTTGTCAAAGTTTTTTTGCCATGTTGTACAGCAGTGTGCCTGCTCTGCTGCATGGATGAAATTAAAATATATTTTTTTTAAAGCACTGTGACGCAGCCAAACCTGAGCACATCATGACACTTATTTTTATTGCTGGTGGGATGGTGGGGGCGTGTGAGGGGTCAACACTAACAAAGGACAAGGAAGACAAATCGCTGACACAGCCACTACTGATCACAGTATATAAAGCAGTCGCAGAGCATCCTTGGCGGTATTCAATTATAAAAAGCAGACACTGATATATATCAAGCTTAGGGAAGTAGGTACAGAGACACAGCTTCCTAGTTCACCCTAATTAGTGGCTATTTTGTTGAAGGCAAAACAGAGGAGATGGATAGGAGACCAAATCCCTATCTTGCATTATGGCTCATGGTGCCATTACTACTGCATTGGTACCCACACTTAATACCTTTGGGACTTAGCTCTTCAGCTGAGGTGCAAAGTTCTGCTGTAAAATAGGCCACCTTATGTAGGTGTCCACTTCATTTTGCCCTTCCTGTGTATTTAAATATAGTTTGCCTTCCTAGACCACACTAGTTTAACTACAACATACTGCAGTAGCATAGGCTGTGCTCAACCACCTGCCTTATGAGTGAGATGGTTTTAAAACCGGAAGTGTGGAGAGGATGTGGCGTTATGCTAGAGCTGCAAACTTGGAGCTCGATTCTTGGCGTTGGTTTAACATCCTGTGATTCTGGTCAAATCACTTAAAGTCCCTGTCGTTTTTTCCCGCTCCCCTTCCCCTCGCTGCCTTGGTTCCCGCCCCCTTCCCTTGTTGCCTGGTTTCCCGCCGCTGCTCCCCTGCGGCCCCGCCCCCGAGCATCCCATTTGCCACCCCGATCCCGCCTCCCAGCTGCCCCTCCCTCCCTCAGCCCCTCTTATGGAGGCCGCGCAGTGGGCGCACCGCCGGCGTGCCGAAGGCGCGCCAAAGGCAACCCCGTCTGCGCCCGTCCGCGCCTGGACCACGCCCAGCGCCAGAACCCCTAGACCCCACGCTCGCCGCAACGCCAGACTCAGATACGACGCTGACTCCCTCCATGCACTCAATGCCGGCCGACACAACACCTGCTTCCAGGCCGCCCCGAAACGGACCCACGCATCCTTTTCCTGCCGCACCTGCAGCTTCACCTGTAACAGACCCACCAAACCTCCAAGAACGGGACCAACCACCTCCGCTGCATTCTACTCAACACCCGCTCCGCACGCAAACACGCCGTCGAGATCTGGGACCTGCTCGACACCTTCGCCCCAGACGTGGCCTTCCTCACCGAGACGTGGTGGAACGACTCCTCGGCACCCGACATCGCCATAGCCATCCCGGAGGGCTACAAGATCACCCACAGGGACCGCGCCAACGGAATCGGAGGAGGAATAGCCATCGTCTACAAGTCCACCCTCAAGGTCACCACCCACGCAGACGACACCCTCAACACCGCCGAACACCTGCACTTCCGGATCCACTCCGACCCCAACACCACCCTCAGAGGAACACTCATCTACAGACCCCCCGGGCCCCGGGCTCAGTTCAGCGACTCCATCGCCGACCTCGCCAGCACCCACGCACTCGCCTCCACGGACTACATCCTCCTCGGGGACCTGAATTTCCACCTCGAGAACAACAACGACGCCAACTCCGCCACACTGATCGAAAACCTCGCAACCTTGGCCTCAGACAACTTGTCACCGCACCCACCCACGCCGCAGGCCACACGCTGGACGCCGTCTTCTCCACAAGCACCCACGTCACCTTCGACCACACCTCCGAACCCCACTGGACCGGCCACCGCTGCATCCACTTCACCTTCAAAAAACCAACCACGCACCATCGCACCCAACAGCTGCCGCGCCGCTGCTGAAACAAAGTCACCGAAGACCAGCTAACCACCACCCTCACCCAGAACCCACCTATCAACCCCACCTGCCCTGACGCCGCAGCCCGCAACCTCAGACAGTGGATCGACAACTGTGCCAACACCCTCGCCCCACTCAAGAGACCATCCAACAGCCACGCCAGCAGGAGAGCCACCTGGTTCACCGACGAGCTCCTGGCCTCCAAACGCACCTGCCGTAAGCTGGAGAAGAAATGGCTCCACAAACGAACGCCAGAAAACCACGGAGCCCACAAGGACTCCAGCCGCAGACATCACCACCTCATCAGACTAGCCAAGAGATCATCCTTCAAAGACCGCCTGGATAACAACGCACACGACAGCAAAGAGCTCTTCCACATCGTGAAAGAAGTCTCCAGGCCCAACGCCAGCGCCAACGACATACCGCCCTCACAAGAACTGTGCGACTCACTGGCCATCTTCTTCCACCGCAAGATCGCTGACATCCACGACAGCTTCAACTCCACAACCGCACCAACGATGCCCGACTCCACCCCCCCCCCCGCGGTCACCAACAGCGCCAACCGCCTGACCTCCTGGGCCAACACCAACGACGACGAGACACGCAAGATCATGAACTCCATCCACTCAGGATCTGCGTCAGACCCATGCCTACACCACGTATTCAACAAAGCAGACATGGCCATCGCACCCCAACTACGGAAGGTCATCAACATCTCCTTCGAAAAAGCGACATTTCCGGAAAGCTGGAAACACGCCGAAATCAACGTCCTCCTCAAAAAGCCCAAGGCGGACCCCAAGGACCTCAAGAACTTCCGAACCATCTCCCTGCTCCCGTTCCAGGCAAAGGTCACCGAGAAAATCGTCAACATTCAACTGACCCGCCACCTCGAAGACAACAACATCCTGGACCCGTCCCAATCCGGATTCAGACGAAACCACAGCACCGAGACAGCCCTCATCGCCGCCACAAATGACATCAGACGCCAACTGGACAACGGCGAAACATCAGCCCTCATCCTCCTGGACCTGTCAGCCGCATTCGACACGGTCTGCCACCGCACCCTAAAGACACGCCTCCAAGAAGCCAGAATCCAAGAGAAGGACCTTGACTGGACCACGTCCTTCCTCTCCGGCAGAACCCAAAGCGTCCGCCTCCCACCTTTCCGGTCAGAAGCCACCGATATAATCTGCGGAGTCCCCTAGGGCTCATCCCTCAGCCCGACACTGTTCAACATCTACATGGCCCCCCTCGCACAAGTGGCCCGCCACCACAACCTCAACATCATCTCCTACGCCGACGACACCCAGCTCATCCTCTCCCTCACCAAGGACCCTCACACCGCCAAAACCAACATTCATGAGGGCATGAAGGCCATCGCCGACTGGATGAGGAGCAGCCGCCTGAAACTGAACTCGGACAAGATGGAGGTCCTCATCCTCGGACCCACCCCCTCAGCCTGGGACGACTCCTGGTGGCCGACCGCTCTGGGGACAGCACCGACACCAACCGACCACACACGCAACCTAGGATTCATCCTCGACTCCTCCCTCTCCATGTCCAAGCAAGTCAATGCCGTCTCCTCCTCCTGCTACAACACCCTACGCATGCTCCGCCGGATCTACTAATGGATCCAGACCGAAACAAGAAGAACAGTGACACAGGCCCTCGTCAGCAGCAGACTGGACTACGGCAACGCACTCTACGCAGGAATCCCAGCCAAACACCAACGGCGGCTACAACACATCCAAAACGCCTCCGCCCGACTATCGTCAACGCCCCCCGCCGCAGCCACATCACCCCCCTCCTGAGAGACCTCCACTGGCTCCCCATCGACAAGAGGATCACCTTCAAGCTCCTCACCCACGCACACAAAGCACTCCACAACGCCGGACCAGCCTACCTGAACAGCAGACTCAGCTTCTACACCCCCACCCACCAGCTCCGCTCCACCAGCCTCGCCCTCGCAGACGTCCCCCGCATCCAACGAACGACCGGCGGCGGCAGATCGTTCTCCTACCTAGCCGCCAAAACCTGGAACATCCTCCCAACCCACCTACGACAGACCCAAGACCTACTCGCCTTCAGAAGACTCCTCAAGACATGGCTCTTCGAGCAGTAGCGGCAAACCCAACCCCCCCACCCCACCCCCAGCGCCTTGAGACACTCACGGGTAAGTAGCACGCTTTACAAGTTCCCCTGATTGATTGATTGATTTAAAATATAGAAAAAGACAGTATTCTTATCATATTAACAATTAAAAGCAAAGCATGATTCTCTATCGTAGAGTTGTTGACGGAATTAGTGTTTCATCAGATATTGACATTAAAAACATTTAACATTTTAAAATTTCAATGGGGTTGCTGGACATTAGTGGATTGGAAGTGTCTGATTCCTTCGGCCGTTTGTTTTTTTCATAAAGTAATAGAATTTTCATCATCTTACAGGTCAACTCGCCTCAACAGGGACTACGCTCCTGGCTGTAATGGACGATATCCGAATGCAGGTCGATAAAGGCAAAACGGTCGCCCTGATACTCCTTGATTTATCAGCGGCGTTTGATACCGTGTCCCATAAACTGTTAATTCACATGCTTGCCGCAAAAGGAATACAAGGTAAAGCCCTAAATTGGCTGGAGTCCTTTCTATCAAACAGATCCCAGTCCATCTGTTTAGGTAACTTTACCTCTACCCCTCGAAAGATTAAATATGGAGTGCCCCAAGGGGCAGCATTGAGCCCAACATTGTTCAATGTATACGTCTCCTCATTGGCGTCGATTGGCAAGAAATGGGGCATTAATATCTGCTCCTACGCTGACGATACTCAGCTGATGGTAACCCTAAATGGGGAAAATGACGCCAAAAGTAGACTGCAAAACTGCCTGTCAGAGCTATCCAATTGGATGCATGGTCATTATTTAAAACTAAATGCTGACAAGTCAGAAATTCTCCTCTTCGTGGGACTAAACAGCTCTGGGATAACACCTGGTGGCCAATTTCCTTAGGTTCCCCACCTAAGCCCACATCGTCCGCAAGAAACTTAGGAATTCAGATGGACACCACTCTATCGATGAAATGCCATGTCACCTCAATATGTGGCAAAGGATTTGCCATACTAAAAAGGTTGAAACGGGTCTTCCCCTGGATACCACTGGAATGCAGACAGATCCTAGTCCAGTCGCTACTAGTTAGCAGGCTGGACTATGGCAATTCTCTATTTGTGGGTATGTCGGACTACTTATTTAGAAAACTACAACTGGTCCAGAATGCTGCTGCTAAAGCTGTTTGCAATAAGAGAAAGTATGATTCAGCCACAAGCTGCCTGAGAGCCTTACACTGGCTGCCTATGAGGCAAAGAGCCACGTTCAAAATGCTATGCATCGCCCATAAAATAATATACAATACTGGCCCTTTTATTCTACGGAATAGAATTAAGTTCTATGCTCCAGCACGAAACTTGCTTTCACAAGCCTCAGCCAAAGCAGCCACCACACGGATCAAGCTATCCAGGATGGGCGGACGTGCCTTTTCACACATTGCTGCTAAATGTTGGAATGATCTGCCCATTAACCTCCGACTCACGGACTCCTACCCCATCTTTAAGAAAAAACTAAAAACTGCATTATTCCCCATATCAGAATAATCAACAAGTCCCAGGAAACTGCCTTAGGTTTTACTGCTCAATATTGCAGCGCCGTGATATCCTGGTAGGATGAATGTTGCGCTTTACAAGTACACTTAACAATAACAATAACAATAACAACAACTGAGAATTTGTTGTACCAAGTCCTTTGATGATGGTCGATCTGCAAGTTCGAATGCCCCTATCATTGACAGCTTTTTTTAGAAGCAATACTCGGTTCGATTTTAAGGTGGGGCAGACACAGATAAGATGGATGAAATCTTGCCATGCTGCACCACATAAGCTACATGTTTTGACGCCTTTATACTTCCATTCAGGTTGATCGGCCAAACTTGGTAATACCCCAAATCAAATCACCATTAATTATCGTTTTAAGTGAGGCGAATATGTTGTACTGAGGTATTCCACCAGTCGTAGTAATGTATAGGATTGGAGAACCATCCAAGCATGGGATCTTTTGTCTAAGTGCGATTGTCTTCTAATGATGATTGTAGCGTAGCCGCTTTGTTTATCATTCAGCAGAAGGCTTGGAAGGAGGGGCTCTGCGCCCAAATTCTGTTGTGTTGGTTTCCTTCAGTGCAGTTTCAGGAATATGCCGAAACTTGAGCTTGGATCGTCTTCCTGGGCACACTACAGGACCTTATTTAAAATATTGGATCAGTTCTTCCAAAGTTTGTACCAGGTTTTAATAGCGGCATATTTTCTCCCTATCTCCTGTTTGATAAGGCCGAATTCCAGTCAGACCTGCTGTGATCCATACGGTCCTGGGTAATCTGATAGACCGGGGATCTGTCGGGCCGATGCTGTCGGGAACACAGGGTACTGTGCCTTTCCTCCCACCAGCTGCACAGCGTTGACATTTAAAGTGGATTCAGCAAATGTACAAGTAAACATTATAGAGGTACGGTTAGACTGCGATCCTAATGGCAGAAAATACCCCATGGGACACTATCAATAGAGAGTGTAATATAGGCCTATAAAATTACTATCACTCCATGCACCCAACATCTTGTAATTCAACTAACAATATTTACATGGCAGGAACTGATGTGCTAAATGGTGCTCTAGTGACCACACACAGAGAGGAAATCTCTGCCAACTGCATGGATGATCTGCAGTGATTGGATCTTGATGTGAAATGACTAGAAAGCACCTCATGGATGATATGAAGGTGGAGAAGAGAATCTGGTGGAGCCGGAGTGCAAATGATGAGTGTCTCAGGGTATAAATGATAGCAATGCAGCAGACCTTTGAATGAGTAAAATGTTTAACAACCTAAGTGGTAAATGCGTGGAAATATGAGACAAGAATCCTTGCATATATCGCATAATATTACGCAAAATGTATTGGGGCAGTGATTTCTTTTTTTAGCAATATCACCTTCAATCTAGGAGAAATCAAACAAGACACAGAGTGAGATATACCCTGATCCAGAGGAAATTGGGAGACATAAAGGAGTCTTACATAATCAACTGATATTAACCACTTTTAACATGCAGCCCGATTTGATATCTGTTTTAAATTCAAGACACAGGTCCGTCCTCACACGCTTTAGGTTGGATATATTCCATAGGCTCTGCACCTTTCCTATTATAAATGATTGGTCCATAGATTTAATAAACTGTCCCTCTGATCAGAAAATGCCCCAGAATACAATGCACGTGGTCCTCTTTTGTGAATTTTATTCTGAATACAGGAAGCAACATATTTTACCAATAATAAGACAGTTCAATTTTACACAATGTCGCCCTGTATATTTTTATCTTCAATCACTGCCGTCGTTAGAAATTTGTTGCAGAATGTCATCCTTTTTATGGGTCGTGTTTTATGCGAAGAAGAGGATGAACTTAGATACTGCTTGAGGACACGGCACAGGGAATATACGTTTAAGGTGGCACGGTAATAACTGGCATGGGGGAGGACTGAACCAGGAAACTTACAGGAAAAACATTCTACTAGAACACCAAAAGCACTTTAGGAAGACATTAGTATAAACATAATATAGAGGTTCTGGGAGGGAGGTAAATTTCAGTGAAGTGTTGACATTTTTATAAAGTATATTTAATGAATTTTGGAAGATTGACCACAAATAACTGCTATTTGTGGCTTTTATGATTATATTCTCTTAGATGTAATGATATGAAACTGATATGTGCTGTCTTTTTTATGTAAATGCTTTTACGGTGATCAGTTATGACTCCGAATAAAGCTAAATATGACTATGACATAAAGGAGTCTGTTCCAACTCTCTAAGGTCCAAATTCAGAGCAGGGAAGCTTCCTGTGACTTCCCATCAGGAACTGACAGGCTTTGGCAATTAAAGCATAAAACTACCACAAGTCTTCAGCCCTGGAGCCATTGGGTGCTGGATAGATCCAGAGGGAAGGAAACACCAAGAACCACACTCTAGAACTCTGAGATCTATGGGTGAGAAAATGGGATTGAAGAATGCATTGAAACATGTCAAACTTTAAGGAAAAAGAAGAGTTCTCCCCATGTCCATCACACCTAGAGGTGCCTTGATTACCTTACTGAAAGTAGCTGATTTCTAAGGGACTGGACCAACGTGGCCATTGCAATGTATTACCATATCGGACCATACTGCAGTACAAGTCCACATGCTTCTTAACAAACCGGTATGTAAGTACAACAATATCTCAACAGGTATTATTTCAGAGGCTAGTAAATAAACATGCACATTTAGTTGCAAATGAAGCATTTAGGGAGACGCAACGATTTAGAAGGAGTGCCAGAGGCATCATGTATTGAGAATACATAAAGTGTAAACATTGTACTGGGAATAACAAATTGGGAACATTTGTATGAGCACTGTTGACAATGAGTATGAAAGTAACCTGCCGGAACTTTGTGCACATAAGTGCTTGTGACACACATGGTGGACGGCGCAAGTGACAAGTGGAACAGCGATAGGCGGCACAAGGGGAGAGAGGTGACAATAATTAAAAGGTACTTAAGGTTCATAGGTAGGTATTTACAAAGAATTGTAAAAAATTGGGCATTTAGGTGAACCAGAGTATAAGGTGCCACAAGTTGCGCTGGAATGTCAACGACGCTTCGATCCTCTAACAGTTAGGCTCATCATCAGGACCAGGTTACAATTTGGAAAGTGCTGAAGGAGGATAGAAGGAATTCTAGAGGAGGAAGGTACGAAAAATTCACTTCTGGGGGACTGAGGAGCCAGGGGTCAGTGGTCCCTGGAGGGCCACCAGGAGGAGATAGGCAATGAATGCTGTCAGTGAGAAAACCGGTAAATGCGGGGAAGAGTAGGGGCCCTGTGTTGAGAAAATGACGGGTACGTTATGAGGCACGATGCATCCAATGGGTGGAGGGGAAGGTGAGAAACAACCGGCGAGTGAGATGAAGGACCGTGTGATCCAATGTCCGGGAGGGGTGGTTGGCGGGAGCTAAGGGCTTGAATTCGTGATGTTGCGGAATCCCAGAGGATCTTTCCATGTCCTCCTACAACATCACAAATTCCAGTCCTTAGTTCCTGCCAAGTACAGGGTGGACGTTTTAGCTGGAGATTTCACCTGAAGCTGCAGTAATCTCTCAGTGAAAATCTAGCTCAAAATAAGGAACTAATGGGAGAATCCATCCCAGAACAATCAATTTCTCAGGTAATATTTGCTAAGTTCTTACTGGACATGATGCTCATTTCTTAAGGACCACCCTTAACTCAGCTTCCTCTTAACTGGAAGTTAGTCTTAGCTTGAGATGGTGATGTCTGCCCTCTTGTCCCTAGACATGTAATCTGTTGAGCTGTCACAAGCCGCCAGATCCATAGTATTTGCCACAGAGCCCTGAATATACTCTCTTGAAGAACTTTACAGTTCCCAGCATTGTATTTCTACCACTGCAAGAGAGCAGAGTATTCCTTTAAGAAAAAGAAGGTGGTTAAAGTAAGGGTTTCGAGTTATGTCATGCATTATGTGGACAAATTGTATAATTGCAGGATAGAATGTAGTGCTGTACCTTTAAAAATAAACTCCGCCTCCTTACAGTTGTGATGCAGCCACTCCAGGAAGCAGCGTTCCTTCAGCGACAGGTTGTGGTGGCTTTCAGTAAAGTCCCACAGCAGAATGTCCTGGAACTCCTTGACCTCTTCTTTTACCAGCCTCATGTACCCCAGACTAGGGGATACGGCCATTAAAAAGAGACGTTTCACCCAGTAGCCCGACACCTCCCCTTCCACCGCCCAGGTCTGGCGCAGGGCCGCTCTCCTCTCGCTTGATGCCGGGTGGGACTTTACGGCCAGCAGCAGCAGTGGTTTACCACCAGGAGTGTTGCAGTGGCCTTTCCTGTCCTGCAGGATGGTGCAGTTGTAGCCTTGTAGTTGTGGGAACTCTGCCACATGCTGAGTGAGGTTGAGGTGGTAGGTGACTGTTCCATACGTCAGCGTAGTCGAGTGCCTCATTTGAAGTGTCTGGCACTGCTGGACTGGTGATTGCCGACTGATGCCCACGCAGCGAAAGGGCCCACATCTCTTCCCATTGTTTGAGAACAGCCAAATACTTATAAATGTGAACAGGGACAATCCCAGCAGGCTCTTCATCTTTCTGTTCATGTTTCCCTCTGTTCTACAAGAAATACAACACAACAGAGTAAGAAAAACTCATAGAACACAGAGGATCACAAAATGCAAGTGTTGGGAATTACCAACATTACAAAAAAGTGTTGGGGTAATGTGCATGAAGCAAACATACGAAACAACTATGGAACTGTGTCCAGTCCCCTTCCTAAAAAGCCTAAGTAAGGACCCAGCAAACAAAATAATTTTGCGGTTGTGATTTTAAAAATTGCGGGCTTCGAAACCAAAAACCTCAAACTCACAATGTACCAAAATATGTGACTCATAACAACTCTTCAGGAAAAAGGGGGCCAAAAGCGCATCTCCCCTTCCTTGCAATTCCTTATGGAATGCATCAGTGGTTGCTGACCGCAATTGAGGTTGCCAACCATTCATTGGATACCAACACCTGAAAGGTGATAGTATCCAGGCAAAACGTTGAAGCCTAAACTTTAGGAATGTGTCCCCTGTGGTGTAGCAAGGATGCTGTGAGCCATAATGCAAACAAAGAAATTAGACCATACTGCCCAGATTAGGTAGCAACAAATACCCGTAACTGGCAAGCAGTGGTACGCTTACACCACAGTGCCCAGGGTCACCACACCTCATGCACTAATATTAGCTATGACCACTTCGCTCCCTTATCCCTTCATCCTTCCTGAACAACTTCAATTCCTTCTTCTCTTGCTTTCCCTTTGTACCATGGTACCTTTCAACTTTCATTCTTCTCCTATCTCTCCATTGCCCCTTCTATTCTCCTTTCCTATTTCCATTCCCCAAAGTATCTCTCCTAAGTTGTTTCTACCTTTATCCTCCTCTTTTCCGCTCTTTCCTTTAATGTGTGAATATTTACTTCCCAGTACTCTTCTTCATTCTTCCCATGTCTACATCCTTCCTTTTCTATCTCAACGCTCCCCTTTTCCTATTTGTTTTATTTTAAACAAAATTATATTGTTTGTATATAACAAAAAACAGTAGTTGCCAGGACACAGAACATCAGAAACAAACAGTTGTCTATGCACTGTGGTAGTACAGAGTAAAGAAACAGGTTACAGGTGTCATTCTAACATGTACAGCCCGAGTGCATAATATAATAAAACATGGCGTTTGTCCAATTCAGCTAAGAACTAACAAACACCACCACCCAACTGCCCCATCTTCAGTTACCGCTTGCCAAGCTGCCATACGTAGAGTTCCCTAATGGCCAGTCAAATCTTGAGTTCACCACTGTAATTCCAAATCCCACCCAAGGCGTCCCATGCTGGGTCATTTGCTTCCACCCTCTGAATCCTCCACTGAAAGAAGGAAGCTGTTAGGTGTATTTGTGTCAACATCCGGGGCCAATAAGCTATCTACTGGATGCTCTAGCCCTATCAATTGTTCCCCACCCTCTCTTCAATTCCTGAAACAATACAGCACTTCCAAGCCCTTCTAGCCATTTAATCAGTTGTGGGCTCCCAGAGGCTATCCAATGCATTGTCAATTCTTGTGTTGCTAGTATCAATGACAGGTCAGGAAATCTAGTAGTGTTTTTTCACTTTTTTGGGTATGGGTGACCCCCAAGGAGGCAGGCCAGGAGTGTGCAAGGGATTGCTCATAGGGTAATATCAATAACACAATCCATTACCACCTCTTAGAACCCCGCTAAAGAGAGACAGGACCCTACCATATGGAACACTTCTGCCCCAAGCTCCCCTCATCTTGAACACGCTCCCCTCTTCTTTCATCCTTTCAATCCCATCACTTTCCACCTTCCACTCTTACCAAACTCTCTCCTGCTTCTCTTTACTGCCCCTCGCTGTCACTCAATTCTACAGTAATGTTCCCATACTACACAGCACTTGGGTCTCCCCCTCTCATTTTTCTCCTGCATCACTCAAATCCTTTTTATTCCCTCTTCTTTCTCCCCTATTTTTCCCCATTCTCTCCTGCATTTCTGCATCCATCGGTATCAAACTGTCTTCCACTTTTCAATCTCCTATCTCTAGACCAGTGTTCCGCTCTTTCCAGCCTCCCAGCATCTCTACATCTTTTCTTGTATAACTGTGGTGGAGCAGGTAAAACAACATTTTGTGTACCTTCTCTATTTTGCATGATAAAATACTAATTACGTAACTTTCTAACTATTAACCTATATTAACTGTTTGGAGTGTTGACATTAACCAATGTATGTTTTTGTATTTTTGGACATTAACCAATACTACACCTTGATGAAGTGCATGGCAAATAACGCTAATGAATAACTGTGGTACGCATATTAACTATAGAGAGTGTTTTGATAGTAATCGCATGATTTATGTTGCTTTGTGATGTTTGCGTTTCTGATAGGACGAAATGGTGAGTATTATTGCTTTAAACGTTGCTATAAGCTAGGAAAATACTAATATATAAAGGGATTAGTGTGGGTCTAAACATTAGAATCTTCATTTCCGTATATTAATTATTCTTTATGTCTGTTTTGCTTAAGTTGGCATTTGGGTCTACTAGGCCATGATATTCAAAATGGAGTTCGGAAGTGGCCACCGTCGTGTGAGCGCGATGTCTACTGCGCAGACTCGGATAGCTCTGAAGATCTCCAGGCGTCCTCTGACCAGGGCACAGTGTTCCTCGCCAAGGATAGGAACGTGGAGGGCTGCCAGAACTCAACTAGTGTGAAAGACAGAGAGGACAAAGGAAACCTGTCCTTAGAGGCCAGCATATTGATACTTCGGACCCTTTCGCATGAGAACTGTCCAAACCATGGGATGACATCTTCGGTCCCATGAGAACCAAGGAACTCTACGAATCACGTCCGATATTGCAAAATTTGGTGGCTTAGCCAATCACAGTCATTCCCAATTCAGCAAATGTAGCATGTTACCCAAAATTTATTATAAAAGGGGGGGTTGGTAGAAGGGTGTTGGGTTGTTGCGTTCCAGGAGTGTGATCCGAATTCTCTATGACCGATTTGCTTGCACGATTGTCGGGTCCCCCGGAGATCTTTGGGACTGTGCCGTGCCGAGCGAAAGAACTTTTTCCCGGACTCATTTGGGTCGCAGCCTGCATTCGATTTGGAGGGTCACAACCGAAGGGATTTGATTTATGCAGGGCTGATAGGTTGCAAGAGAATGGTCATCAAAATCAGAAATTAGGTAAATATAATTGTCATACTGATTTATGCCCATGTTATTGAAATTCAATTGATTATAATGTCGATTATGCCAATGAGTATGGATTTAATTAGATAAAACTAAACATTTATTAACAGAAAACGAGGTGTGATTCTTTAAAGGGTGTTGATTAAAGATTCTGAGACTTTAAATGTGTTATAGCTGGTTCTAAATCACCATCAACCAGTCCAACTAATTGGTCCATCGACCAAGTGGTGGAGTGCCTTGATGTTAAAGTTAGGATTCTGTAAGTGCAGATGTATAATATGTAAATACTGTAAATATTTCTTTCTATAGGTAATAAGGTACCCCCCACATGTCCAGCGCTTCTTTCCTCCTGTGTGCAGACTTGAAGTGAGATGTATGAGTGTTGGTGTTATGGGCCCTACCAATGGATGCGTGTGTGAATGAGTTAGTGTGACGACGGGTCTGTGACGCAGGGAGGATATGTAAATTTGCCCTTTTCCCGCTGGAGCAACTGCATGGCCCCAAATTCCTCTCAGTACAAGCTATTTTTAATCCCCTCTTCAGTTTCCATTGCACCATCCTATTCGTCTTTACCTTTTACCATTCTCTCTTCTGTCTTTTTTATCTGATGCATCTCTCCTCTTTTCCCTCTGTTTTTTATCCAGTATTTCGGTACTCCACCCTCACTTTCGCTCCTCTTTCCTTTCTTTAAGTGTCTCGCCACTCTCCGAACGTTTTATTCCTCTCTTTATATCTCTCTCTCTTTGCATTTGCTCCCACTCTACCTGTCAATTTTCTCTTGTATCTATGCTCTACTCTATCACTTTCTCTCCTGTATATTTCCTCCTCTCTTGATTTTCTCCTCTGCACCTCTTCGTTCACCCC
This sequence comes from Triturus cristatus, assembly GCF_964204655.1. Lineage (NCBI taxonomy): Eukaryota > Metazoa > Chordata > Amphibia > Caudata > Salamandridae > Triturus > Triturus cristatus. The sequence continues at coordinate 803,118,816 of NC_140595.1, forward strand.
TGTCTCCTTCTTTTCTGTCATGTATCTCTATATTTCTCTCCAACACCCTCTTGTGCTTATACTCAGCATCTAGAATCCCCTTCTTTACCTCTCCAATCTGCATTGACTCCATAATCTCTTTTCTCTTCCCTGTCTCTTGTCTTACCCTTGTTTTGCTCCTTCCTAATTCATTCACTGTGCACTCCCTCTTGTCTCTCGCTCCTCTATATTACAGTCTCTCTGTTCACTCCTCCACCCGCCATTCTCCCTTGTACCTGACCACTGCCACTCAATTCTACTTCCCTCAGTGGTTGTTGTTTTTGACACTACACAATAAATGCTGTATGAGCACTTCTGGCCGAGGGAGGGGTGTCCTTACTTGCTGCTGTGACATCTCACAAATGTCAGGATTCATAAACTGCTCAATGCGCTGCAAGGGGCCACCAATGGACACAGCTAAAGTACAGCAGTTTTACAGCGCTCAAGGTCTATCCATGACTCGTCCAGTCCAGGTTTTTGCTTTGCATTTTGGGAGCTGTAGTCCTATTTAACCCCTTATAAAATGAAGACAGGGTACCAAAATAGAAAGCAAAAAACCCTGAATGTATGAGCTAGCCATGCATGGACCTGGGAAACTGGAGAGCGCTGCCCTTTCATTTTTCTGCCAATTACCATTTCCTACTGTCACGCAATCTGTGAATCTGGGTTCCTATTGTTGTGCTGTGAGCAACGTCCACTCTTTCAACAGTGCACAACTCTGTGTTTCCTCCAGTGCTAAATTTGTAAAAGAAAAATGTGCTGCGGCTCTCGTCAGGAGGCTCCTGCAGTTTGCGCCACACCTTGCCCCTGCCATGCTGCCAGTGATAGTAACAACACAACTACTAACCATCACACTCCTGCAAGTGTGAAGAGTCAGACTATATCAGGCCCCCAAAGCTATAAGAGTGACTTGAGCGGTAGGTAATAGTAATTTTTATTGCATATTGAATGAATAATTGCCTGTTGATTTGGTTATCGTTAAATTAGCCAGACAGCGCCACATTGTGGCAGACTATCACAAGCGCCGGTGTTGAAAAGTGCCAGTGCCGAGAAACGGAAACCACCGGCTCAAATTAAGCACTTCCACAAAGTGCCCTCACAGCATGCTTCCCCTTATAGCACCTGCCCTTCCAGCGCTTCCTGTCACTGCGACTCCAGTACCATGTTTTCCTTCTGATAATACCACTAGCCCAAGCTTCGAGTACTTATTTGACATAAATGCTCTTTCTATGAGCACCCAATGTTATTTTTCTGGTGCAGACCTTGTTTTTTATTTAACTGGATCATGAATTCTTTTTATTTTGGCAATTTCTGTGCCGAGAGAATACGCCTGATTTTTTATAATGTATTCATTTTTGCGGTCTATATTACCGATGTAATTCAGCGATTAAATCTAGTGATAAAAAGTAAAGCCGAGCCTTTTTGGTGAACATTTCTAACTCTGTTTTTGAATTCACTTTGTTTTCCTCTGGTCCTGCGTGTTGAGCCCTTCGGGTGTGGGAAGCCTCACAGTCATTGTGGTGGAGAATGCAATTCACATGTAACATTTTTCACTTTTGAAGAAGGGCAGGAGCAACAGTTTTTGATAGAAAACTCCTTTTCAATGAATTAGGAATGGAGCATTCCATGGGCAGTACACACCGTCCTGTGCATCCTGCCTTGAAGGGCAGTGCCTGCTGTCCTGAGATGCTCTGCTGAGCTGGTGCACTGGGTCCTATGGAGGGGGGTCCAGTGTAGCACTGGGAGCAGAAGAGGCTTTCATGGGAGTGGTATAGTGTGTGCCTAGCACGGTTTAAGGTTGTGGATTCTTTTTTGCAGATGGCATTGTGTTATTATTGAGAAGATGTTTTATATCTCAGATCTTGATCACCTTAGGCCCAGATCCAGCGGACACCAAGCTACGCTTCAAAAATTGTATGACCCACATTGACAGGTGGATGAATCTAAATCATCTACAATTAAACGGAGGAAAATCCGACATAGACCTTTTTGGCAAAGCCCATGAACACTGGTCAAATGACTGGTGGCCTCAATCCCTAGAATTTTGTCCAGTGCCAAAACTATCAGTTCGGAATCTAGGCATCCTAATAGATAATCAATTGTCTATGAAAGACCAGGTTAACCACCTAATTGGTTCCTGTTTTGGCATTAAGCGAAATTTACGCAAAGTTTTTAAATAGCTTCCATTGGAAGCCAGGAAGCTACTAGTCCAAGGCCTAATTATTAACCGCATGGACTATGGTAATGATTTGCTGTCTTCAATAAACGAAGACCTTCTCACCCGACTTCAGGTTCTGCAGAATACTGCCGCCAGACTGATGTTGAATTTACCTCCAAGAGCCCCTTCAGCCCCCAGTTTGAGACTTCTTCACTGGCTTCCCGTCAGGAAACGGACCCATTTTAAAATTCTCTGCCTAACTCATAAGAATTTACACGGCAATGGCCCCGGATATTGGAAAAAGAAACTTACCTGGTACCTCCCAAGCAGGACTCTGAGATTTAACAGCAAATTCCTTCTAACACCCATCAAAATTCAGGCCACGAGAATGGGAGGGAGATCTTTCTCTTTTCTTGCACCTGCCCTCTGGAATAAACTACCCTTATACTTGCGTGTCATCTCAGACCATCATAGTTTCCGTAAGGAATTAAAAACCTGGTTATTTGACGCCTAACTAGCTTCCACCTAAACCATACTTTTGAACCTCTACAAAGCGCCATGAGACTTTCGGGTGATATGTTTGCGCTAAAAAAATATTCCTGATTTGATATGATATACCATCGTTGTTCATTAAATGGTGACTCGAGACATATTATCTATGTTGATATTTCGGTAGACCATGAGTTCCGGAGTCAGGTTTAGTATCTGTGAGTAATTAAGGTGTGGCCTGCCAGGTTTCCAAAGTTTATGATGTTGTGTGATCTCTTTAACGGTTTAGGTGTAAGTGTGTACTAATTTAGGATAGAATAATGGTTGTAGCTTATGTGCGGAAAAAGTGTCAAGTATTTCTGGTCTTGAGTAGGTTATCCCAGGTCGAGACTACCTCTCGGTTTGTTTCTGTAGCACTCTTAAGTGATGGTGGTACTTGTGGTGAGTCTGAGTTTCCGTCCTGTTCCCCAGTAATCACAGCCACATTTGGTAATTCTTTTTTTCTAAAGTATAGTGTTTTAAAACATACTGCTTCGAATTCATATGCATTTTGTGTGTATTTGTTTTGCATTTTGAAGTTTGTTTGCATTTGTGATTTTAACCCCTTCGCTGCCAGGCCTTTTCCCCCTCCTGTGCCACGCCCTTTTTTGGCTATTTGAGCTAGTGCGCGCTGAGGCCCCTGTAACTTTTTGACCACATAAGTTATCCACGCCAAATTTGCGTCCTTTTCTTCCAACATCATGGGGATTCTGAAGGTTTTCAGGGTTTGTGGATTCCCCTGGAGGGGTCACAGAAATGAGCCAAAATACAGCAAAATTTAGTTTTTTGGGGGGGAAATGGCTGCAAATGAAAGCATCTGGGTTTTTCTCTGCAAATGTTATCAAAAAAGGGTTTGTTGGGCTTAAATCACAATTTTCCCAGCTTTTAGGGGATACCAGACTTTTGTCAGAAGCCCAACTTTTTTTACACAGTTTTGGCATTTTTCTGGGACACAGCCTATTTTTGCTATTTTTTGTGCTTTCAACCTCCTTCCAGTTAATGGTAGAAATGGGTACAACAGCAATAATGGATCCTGGAAAGCTATACATTTTAGAGAAGTAGACAAAATTCTGAATTCAGCACGGGGGTCATTTGTGTAGATCCATCAAGGTTTCTTTATTGAAACTAACAGTTAAATATAGGATAAATTGAACATTTGTTGAAAAATAAGCCTTTTGTGTCAACGTTTTCACCTGTAACTTCTTCTAATTATGACAGCTCTTTGAAATCAATATACCGTTACATCCGCTGGACATTACTGGTTGTGGGGATATATAGAGCCCGACGAACCCAGAGCCAAAAACTGAGCAGCAACTTGCAATGGTTTTTTATTATGTACCGGGTAAATAGTAATTATTCTGTAAAAATGTGTACATGGAAAAATCGGTATGAAAGACACCTATGTATTTCTGAAATGGGAACAAAATATAGAGTTTAGAAACAGTAGATATTTGCACATTTCCGAAATTGGGAATACTCATACTAGCATGAGAATAATCAGTCGTTTTTTAGAATGACTTTCATTTGGAAGGCAGAAATGCATCGGAAGTCAATAGGTACTAACAGTTCCTTTACAAATCTGAATTACGCTAAGTCTCCCGATAAAAATGGTACCTCACTTGCAGGGGTAGGCATAGTGCCCACGACAGGAAATGGCTCGAAACCCAACATGAACACACCACATTTTCACAATGCAAAATTACCCTTTTTTAGCAAAGTGCCTAGCTGTAGTTTTTTAACCCTAGCTCTGCCGGCACCTAGTGAAACCTAGCAAACCTATACATTTTTGAAAACTAGACACCCAGGGAAATCCAGGATGGGGTGACTTGACTGCCTCCCACCAGGTTTCGTTACCCAGAATCCCTTGCAAACTTAAAAAATTGCCAAAACAAACACTTTTCCCCCACATTTCTCTGGTGGAAAGTTCTGGAATCTGCGTGGATCCACAAATTTCCACCCACCCCGCGTTCCCCAAAGTCTTCCGAGAAAAATGGTACCTCACTTGTGTGGGTCAGCCTAGTCCCGCGACAGGAAACGGCGCAAAACGTAACTTGGACACAACTCAATTTCGTAGCGAAAAATGACCCTTTTTTTTGGCAAAGTGCCTAGCTGTAGTTTTTGAACCATAGCTCTGCCGGCACCTAGGGAAACCTAGCAAACCTATACATTTTTAAAAACTAGACACCCAGGGGAATCCAGGATGGGGTGACTTGACTGCCTGCCACCAGGTTCTGTTACCCAGAATTCCTTGCAAACCTAAAAAATTGCCCAAAAAAACACATTTTCCCCATATTTCTGTGGTGGAAAGTTCTGGAATCTACTTGGATCCACAAATTTCCACCCACCCAGTGGGTACCGTTTTTATCGGGAGACCCGGGGGAACGCTGGGTAGTAGGAAATTTGTGTCAGACCGGTGATGCCACAACTTTCCCACACAAAAATGTGTGAAAAAGGTGATTTTTTCAGCTAAATTTGAGGTTTGCAGGGCATTCTGGGTAAGGAAACGTTGGGGGATCCACGCAAGCCATACCTTCCTGGAATCCCCCGGGTGTCTAGTTTTCAGAAATGTGTAGGTTTGGTAGGTTCCCCTAGGTGGCCGCCGAGCACCGGGCCGAAAACCCAGGTGACCCCCCTTGCAAAACCAGGTCGTTTTGAGGTAGGCAATTTTCATGTCGCCTCACTACGTTGTGGGCCCTTGCCTGTCGCGGGTACTTGGGCCTCCCACACGAGTGAGGCACTGTTTTTATCAGGAGACCCGGGAGAACGCTGGGTGGTAGGAAATTTATGTCAGCCCGGTGATGCCACAACTTTCCCCCACAAAAATGTGCTAAAAAGGTGATTTTTCAGCTAAATTTGAGGTTTGCAGGGCATTCTGGGTAAGGAAACGTTGGGGGATCCACGCAAGCCATACCTCCCTGGAATCCCCCTGGTGTCTAGTTTTCAGAAATGTGTGGGTTTGGTAGGTTTCCCTAGATGGCCGCCAAGCCCGGGGCCAAAAACTCATGGGACCCCCTTTGCAAAACTAGGTTGTTTTGTGAGAGGTAATTTTGATGTCTCCTCAATAGGTTTTGGGCCCTTGCCTGACGCGGGCACTAGGCCTACCCATGCAAGTGAGGTACCATTTTTCTCTGAAGACTTTAGGGAAAGCAGGGTGGGTGGAATTTTGTGGACCCACGCAGATTCCAGAACTTTCCACCACAGAAATGTGAGGAAAATGTGTTATTTTGGACACATTTTTAGGTTTGCAATGGATTCTGGTTAACAGAACCTGGTGAGAGCCAGTGAAGTCACCCCATCCTGGATTCCCTCGGTGTCTAGTTTTCAAAAATGTATAGGTTTGCTAGGTTTGCCTAAGTGCCAACTGCGCTAGGGCCCAAAATCCACAGGTATGCACATTGCTAAAAAAAATTCAGAGCCCAGTGGGTTTTCTGCCGCCCTGGGGGGAAATCGGGGAAGGGGGTTTCATCCCGATATGCCCCTAAAGGGGCAGAAAGACTGTGGCTATTTTTTGTGGGGGTGGGGGCATTGGTATGACCATTTTGGGCAGCCCCCACGCATAAAAAAGCCTGCGTACTCGCTGGCGCCAAGTGGGCTTTCTGCCCCCCCAAGGGGCAGATCAGGGGCCACTGCCACCATCTGCCCTCCCGGGGGGGCAGAAAGACTGGAATTTCTCTGGGGGTGGGATGGAGTATTGTCATGCCCATTTTGGGGAGCCCCTACCCCTACACTAATAAAACAAAAAAATACATGGTCTCTAGTGGGCATTCTGCGCCCCCAGGGGGGGCAAGATTGGGGGCTACAGCTCCCATCTGCCTCCTGGGGGGTCATTTTTGTGGGGGGGAGGGTGGGGGCATTGGCGTGCCCGTTTCGGGCAGCCCACACCCTAAAAACAATTGCGCAAAAAAAATCCCTGGTGGATAGTGGGCTTTCTGCCCCTCTGGGGAGGGGGGGCAGAAAGTCTGTAATGGTGGCGGGGGGGTGGGGGCATTGACGTGCCCGTTTCGGGCAGCCTCCACCCTAAATAAAATCCATCACCCTAAATAAAATTGAGCGAAAAAAATCCCTGGCGTCAAGTAGGCTTTGTGCCCCCCCGAAGGGGCAGATTAGGGGCCAATGCCCCATCTGCCCCCCAGGGGGTTAGAAAGGCTGTAATGATGGCAGGGGGTGGGGACATGGGCGTGCCCGTTTCGGGCAGCCCCCACCCTAAAAAAAAACGAAAAACAAATCCCTGGTGTTTAGTGGGCTTTCTGCCCCACCGAAGGGGGAGATTAGGGGCCAATGCCCCATCTGCACCCCGGGGGGGGCCAGAAAGACTGTAATAATTGGGGGTGGGGTGGGGGCATGGGCCTGCCCGTTTTGGGCAGCCCCCACCACTATTTTTATTTTTAAAAACATTCCCTGGTGTCTAGTGGTCTTTTTGCCCCCCCGGGGGGGCAGATTGGGGGCCAATGCCCCATCTGCCCCCCAGGGGGGGGGCAGAAAGGCTGTAATGGTGGCGGGTGGGTGGGGGCATTGGCGTGCCCGTTTCGGGCAGCCCCCACCCTAAAAAAAACCTGAAAACAAATCCCTGGTGTATAGTGGGTTTTCTGCCCCCCCGAAGGGGCCGATTAGGGGCCAATGCCCCATCTGCCCCCCGGGGGGCAGAAAGACTGTGATAATTGGGGGGTGGAGTGGGGGCATGGGCGTGCCCGTTTTGGGCAGCCCCCACCGTATTTTTATTTTTTTTCAAATTCTCTGGTGTCTAGTGGGCTTTTTGCTCCCCCGGGGGTGGGCAGATTGGGGGCTACTGCCCCCATCTGACCCCCAGGGGGGGCAAAAAGAATCCATGGTGCCAAAATATTTAGGGGGGAGCAAAGGCCCTTGCCCAAGGGGCCGCTCACCCCTCCCTGGTGTCTAGTGGGTGGATCCCTGCTTGGGGATCGCCCTCCTGTGGCAATCCCCAAGCAGAGAGCCACTGGGGTACCATTGGAAAGGGGAGAATCTCCCCTTTCCAACAACACCTCTCCCGTCTTTCTACGTGCTCAGGGGGCTGAGATAACCCCCTGAGCACGTAGAAAGTGAAACTGAAATGAGCCTCTTGGCTCATTTCAGTTTCAGTTTCAGTGTAATGACGTCGGCGCGACGTGCGCGACGATCGTCATTACACTGAAAGCAGGGGGGGGCCTCGGGAGCTGGGGAAGCTCTTCCCCAGCTCCCGAGGCTATTCTTAGTGAAAGGGAATCCCTCTGGTGCCCGCACCAGAGGGATTCCCCAGGGAATGCCTCATGACGAGCTTGACTCGTCATGGGCACAGCGCGACTGTGCTCCATGACGAGTCCAGCTCCTCATGGGCACAGAAGGGGTTAATAATTGGGTGAAAAATATGGTAGGTGTGAAAAGATACTCGATGAGACACAAGCCTCTCCCTTGCTTGGAATCCCATCCCACAAAATGCTTCTTAGGATTGGTATGCATACATGAAGTATGCATACCAAGAGAGCAGTAAAACGTTAGAGTTTCCTGAGAATTTATTTTTCTGCTGGAACATCAATTCAAAATGGACCACGAATTGTTGATTTATTATACTCTTAAAGATCGCCTCCTAAAATTGTAGTTGTAAAATGTTCAGCACATGGACGTGAAAGTGATGATGTGACTGAAGGAAATAAATATGCAAATGCAGTTGCCGTTATTACTTGAAAAGGGCCACTGAATTGTCAATACAGGCTGATATTCATCGTGCACCTGTTCTTACTAGTGTGTCAATACAAATGTTGGTTGTGTTGAGGGAAATACAAGATGCAATGTCAGATGAGTAAAAGAAAGAATGGGAAAAAGCACACCCCGCCCTCCCTGTGGGGCCACTTCACAGCAGGCTGTGGTATGATGACTTTCTTTAGTTGTTTCGAGAAGTAAACAAGTCTTTTCGTCTTTCAATGACTTGATAAGGAGATAAAGTTTTGATATTCAATTGGCTTTGCGCTTAAATGTCTCTTCATAAACACCTGGTTAATCTCTGCATCATTGCACGTCAAATTGCAGTTTAACTAGAACTGGATAATCACAATACGTAGCTTTTCAGAATCAAAACCTGGCTGCATCCTCCTTTACGGTTGTCACTTCATATGACTAGCATTCATTTGCGTAGTACTGCTGTATCTTTGTTTTCAGCCTTTGCATTTGATTCTTGGACACCGATGTGTGGATTTTTAATGAGGCGTTCTTTATCCTCGAAAGATTTACACATGTTGGCATTGTGCTTAGACTCCACAAGTGCCAGTCAATTCTGCACTTCGACTGCGACACACGTAGCACACACCAGCAGTTTGCTGTATCATGGCAAACGCTCTAGGAGAGCACTGTTGATCTATGGGTTATGTATCCCCTACTCGTCGCCAGTTGTAGTTGTAGTATCCTACCCAGCCCGGGCACTGGCCAATGACTATGCCACACACAGATTGCAGTTATACACATTTTTATTCCTCAGTGTGTAAGCAAGAACTCAACGTTCTAAACCTACATTCACTTCGTTACCCTCCAAAGCCTACGTCACATGTCTACAGAGTACATCAGGAACCAAAAGAGTTCAGTTAATCTTTATTTACATGTCACTACATTGATGACAGACAAATGGTACACAAGAAATCCCAGAGAGGTGACTCCAGAAAGGGGGTGTTACGCTCACAAAATCAATGGATGGAGGTGGTAAGCCCACCAAAGAGTCTACCTCAGGGCTTAAAAGATTCTTGGAGGACAGGCTGTGCTTTCACTGCCAGCAGGTAGGTCACTACAGAGGTGATCCAGCCTCTTCCAAAAAGGTGGTTAGCACTGGTCTGTCCAGTGTAGCCATAGGGGAGGACACCTCAGATGAGGAGGTCCTCTAAGCATTTTACTGGGAGAAGGGTCAAGATGGTAAGGTGGTGATCCCTAAGGGCGGTAGAAGACACTTACACGTCATCTAGGTGAATGGAATCCTGACCACTGGCCTGGGTCCAAATGCTAAGCTGGTGATCCCTGAGGGTGGTAGAAGAGACTTCCACTACATTCAAGTGAATTGAGTCCTTACCACTGGCCTGAGAGACACAGATGACAGTTATACCATAGTGGTTGGCAGGCTGGTGTCCCCACATCAGTATGTGTCAGGAGAAACAAGGAGAGTAAGGGTAGTCCCTGGGGAGATCACTCTTAGACCTGTAGCCAGAGTGTCCCTAGAAAGGGAGGGTATCCTTAGCTGGCATAGTGTGGTAGTCAGTTCTGACCTCCCCCTAGATTGTATCCTAGTCAATGACCTCCCAGAGGTTGGTCTGATCCCAGATTGGGCAGTCGCTCAGGGCGCAGCACCACCCAAAGATCCTGGGAATCCAGTCCCTACGGGTAGGAGACTGGGGTCCCAAAAGAAAAGAACGTTGAAAAGTGCTGTTGCCGAGAAACAGAAACCACCGGCTCAAATTAAGCACTTCCACAAAGTGCCCACACAGCATGCTTCCCCTTATAGCACCTTCCCTTGCAGCGCTTCCTGTCACTGCGACTCCAGTACCATGTTTTCCTTCTGATAATACCACTAGCCCAAGCTTCGAGTACTTATTTGGCATAAATGCTCTTTCTATGAGCACACAATGTTATTTTTCTGGTGCAGACCTTGTTTTTTATTTAACTGGATCATGAATAATTTTTATTTTGGCAATTTCTGTGCCGAGAGAATACGCCTGATTTTTTATAATGTATTAATTTTTGCTGTCTATATTACCGATGTAATTCAGTGATTAAATCTAGTGATAAAAAGTAAAGCAGAGCCTTTTTGGTGAACTTTTTTAACTCTGTTTTTGAATTCACTTTGTTTTCCTCTGGTCCTGCGTGTTGAGCCCTTCGGGTGTGGGAAGCCTCATAGTTATTGTGCTGGAGAATGCAATTCACATGTAACATTTTACACTTTTGAAGAAGGGCAGGAGCAACAGTTTTTGATAGAAAACTCCTTTTCAATGAATTAGGAATGGAGCATTCCATGGGCAGTACACACCGTCCTGTGCATCCTGCCTTGAAGGGCAGTGCCTGCTGTCCTGAGATGCTCTGCTGAGCTGGTGCACTGGGTCCTATGGAGGGGGGTTCAGTGTAGCACTGGGAGCAGAAGAGGTTTTCATGGGAGTGGTATAGTGTGTGCCTAGCATGGTTTAAGGTTGTGGATTATTTTATACAGATGGCATTGTGTTATTATTGAGAAGATGTTTTATATCTCAGATCTTGATCACCTTAGGCCCAGATCCAGCGGACACCAAGCTACGCTTCACAAATTGTATGACCCACATTGACAGGTGGATGAATCTAAATCATCTACAATTAAACGGAGGAAAATCCGAAATAGTGCTTTTTGGCAAAGCCCATGAACACTGGTCAAATGACTGGTGGCCTCAATCCCTAGGACTTTGTCCAGTGCCAAAACTATCAGTTCGGAATCTAGGCATCCTAATTGATAATAAATTGTCTATGAAAGACCAGGTTAACCACCTAATTGGTTCCTGTTTTGGCATTATGCGAAATTCGGGCAAAGTTTTTAAATGGCTCCCATTGGAAGCCAGGAAGCCACTAGTCCAAGGCCTAATTATTAACTGCATAGACTATGGTAATGCTTTGCTGTCTTCAATAAACGAAGACCTTCTCACCCGACTTCAAGTTCTTCAGAATACTGCCGCCAGACTGGTGTTGAATTTACCTCCAAGAGCCCCTTCAGCCCCCAGTTTGAGACTTCTACACTGGCTTCCCATCAGGAAACAGACCCATTTTAAAATTCTCTGCCTTCTTATACACGGCAAGGGCCCCGGATATTGGAAAAAGAAACTTATCTGGTACCTCCCAAGCAGGACTCTGAGATCTAACAGAAAATTCCTTCTAACACCCATCAAAATTCGGGCCACGAGAATGGGAGGGAGATCTTTCTCTTTTCTTGCACCTGCCCTCTGGAATAAACTACCCTTATACTTGCGTGTCATCTCAGACCATCATAGTTTCGTAAGGAATTAAAAACCTGGTTATTTGACGCCTAACTAGCTTCTACCTAAACCATACTTTTGAACCTCTACAAAGTGCCATGAGACTTTCGGGTGATATGTTTGCACTAAACAAATATTCCTGATTTGATTTGATTTGATATACCATCGTTGTTCATTAAATGGTGACTCGAGGCGTATTATCTATGTTGATATTTCGGTAGACCATGAGTTCCGGATTCAGGTTTAGTATCTGTGAGTAATTAAGGTGTGGCCTGCCAGGTTTCCAAAGTTTATGATGTTTGTGATCACTTTAACGGTTTAGGTGTAAATTTGTACTAATTTAGGATAGAATAATGGTTGTAGCTTATGTGCGGAAAAAGTGTCAAGTATTTCTGGTCTTGAGTAGGTTGTCCCAGGTCGAGACTACCTCTCGGTTTGTTTCTGTAGCACTCTTAAGTGATGGTGGTACTTGTGGTGAGTCTGAGATTCCTTCCTGTTCCCCAGTGATCACAGCCACATTCGGTAATTCTTTTTTTTTAAGTATAGTGTTTTAAAACATACGGCTTTGAATTCATATGCATTTTGTGTGTATTTGTTTTGCATTTTGAAGTTTGTTTGCATTTATGATTTTAACAATTGGGTGAAAATCTGGTAAGTGTGAAAAGATACTCGATGAGACACAAGCCTCTCCCTTGCTGGGAATCCCATTCCACAAAATGCTTCTTAGGATTGGTATGCATACATGAAGTATGCATACCAAGAGAGCAGTAAAACGTTAGAGTTTCCTGAAAAAATAATTTTCTGCTAGAACGTCAATTCCAAATGGACCACGAATTGTTCATTTAATATATCCTTAAAGATCGCCTCCTAAAATTGTAGTTGTAAAATGTTCAGCACATGGACGTGGAAGTGATGATGTGACTGAAGGAAATAAATATGCAAATGCAGTCGCCGTTATTACTTGGAAAGGGCCACTGAATTGTCAATACAGGCTGATATTCATCGTGCACCTGTTCCTACTAGTGTGTCAATACAAATGTTGGCTGTGTTGAGGGAAATACAAGATGCAATGTCAGATGAGTAAAAGAAAGATTGGGAAAAAGCACACCCCGGCCCTCCCTGTGGGGCCACTTCGCAGCAGGCTGTGGTATGATGACTTTCTTTAGCTTTTTCGATAAGTAAACAAGTCTTTTCGTCTTTGAATGACTTGATAAGGAGATAAAGTTTTGATATTCAATTGACTTTGCGCTTAAATGTCTCTTCATAAACACCTGGTTATCTCTGCAACATTGCACGTCAAATTGCAGCTTAACTAGCACTGGATAATCACAACACGCAGCTTTTCAGAATCAAAACCTGGTTGCATCCACCTTTACTGTTGTCACTTCATATGACTAGCATTCATTTGCGTAGTACTGCTGTATCTTTGTTTTCAGCCTTTTCATTTGATTCTTGGACACCGATGTGTGGATTTTTAATGAGGCTTTCTTTATCCTCGAAGGATTTACACATGTTGGCATTGTGCTTAGACTCCACAAGTGCCAGTCAATTCTGCACTTCGACTGCGACACACGTAGCACACCAGCAGTTTGCTGGATCATGGCAAACGCTCTAGGAGAGCGCTGTTGATCTATGGGTTATGTATCCCCTACTCGTCGCCAGTTGTAGTTGTAGTATCCTACCCAGCCCGGGCACTGGCCAATGACTATGCCACACATAGATTGCAGTTATACACATTTTTCTTCTTCAGTGTGTAAGCAAGAACTCAACGTTCTAAACCTACATTAACTTTGTTACCCTCCAAAGCCCACGTCACATGTCTACGGAGTACATCAGTAACCAAAAGAGTTCAGTTAATATTTATTTACATGTCACTACATTGATGACAAACAAATGGTACACAAGAAATCCCAGAGAGGTGACTCCAGAAAGGGGGTGTTACGCTCACAAAATCAATGGATGGAGGTGGTAAGCCCACCAAAGAGTCTACCTCAGGACCCCAGAACCCCAAAAAGGAGGAGACCAAAACCCACCCCAACTCTGGCAAGCAGAGGCAGGGGAAGAAAGGGCTTAAAGATTCTTGGAGGACAGGCTGTGCTTTCACTGCCAGCAGTTAGGTCACTACAGAGGTGATCCAGCCTCTTCCAAAAATGTGGTTAGCACTGGTCTGTCCAGTGTAGCCATAGGGGAGGACACCTCAGATGAGGAGGTCCTCTAAGCATTTTACTGGGAGAAAGGTCAAGATGGTAAGGTGGTGATCCCTAAGGGCGGTAGAAGACACTTATACGTCATCTAGGTGAATGGAATCCCTACCACTGGCCTGGGTCCAAATGGTAAGCTGGTGATCCCTGAGGGTGGTAGAAGAGACTTCCACTACATTCAAGTGAATTGAGTCCTTACCACTGGCCTGAGAGACACAGATGACAGTCATACCATAGTGGTTGGCAGGCTGGTGTCCCCATATCAGTATGTGTCAGGAGAAACAAGGAGACTAATGGTTGTCCCTGGGGAGATCACTCTTAGACCTGTAGCCAGAGTGTCCCTAGAAAGGGAGGGTATCCTTAGCTGGCATAGTGTGGTAGTCAGTTCTGACCCCCCCCCTAGATTGTATCCTAGTCAATGACCTCCCAGAGGTTGGTCTGATCCCAGATTGGGCAGTTGCTCAGGGCGCAGCACCACCCAAAGATCCTGGGAATCCAGTCCCTACAGGTAGGAGACTGGGGTCCCAAAAGAAAGGGACAAAGAAAAAGGAAAGGCAAACCACTCTTAAATAGAGTTAAACAAATGAGGTATGAGTCATACCAAATCAGTGGAGCCCTCTATATGCCAGCACCTAGGCTGCTATCCCTTCTATATGTCAATCCCTATATTCTTGCTAGGGTTAAGTGTGCACACTGAATCGCACCCACTGAAACAATGCCAGTCCAAACGGACCTAACAAACTTAATTCAAAAGCACAGGTGCACCACACTTTAAGAAAAAAAGGGAAGATAATAATATAATTCATTCCCAGCGTGAATATGATTTTGAAAAGGTCATTTTTTATTTACAACACTCATAATTAATCTCTTTCTTTTTTTAAAAAACACTGGAGTATAAATACAATCTGTTCTTGAAAATACAGCCGACGCGTTTCGTCCTTGAAGCGGACTTCTTCAGGGCATATAAAAGGTAGCACTAGACCTTAAGTCTTAAACTGCACTGAAAGGAGCACTGGTGGTGCAAAGATGACCGTGGTCGGAATCCCCAAATTCTTTATCAGAATATATGCTATAAATGGGAAAGAAATTCTTATACAGTCACTATGAGGTGTAAATGAGGGATGATCGTGTTGATCTTTCCAGAATTAAAGTGTGGTGCACCTGTGCTTTTGAATTAAGTTACACTCTTAAATAGAGATCCATTGAGCCACGGGTCTTCTAACCCAGTAAGGGGGTAGCCCAAGATTGGCCCTGGTAAGGCCTCACCTGACCCCAACAAAGTCCTGAAAAGTCAGGCAGCTGTTCAGAATCAGAGTGCCACCAGTGAACTGACAGAAGGGAGAGTGGAAGAAGGGTGTTAGCCCCCACTCCAAATAGCAAGAGAGGTTCCAAGATCCTACATTTGCCCCTAAAGCAGCTCACCCACATGTCAGTGGACTTTCTGACTGTCAGTAGCCTCTGCTGGGTGCTGGCCTTCATGGGAGGCAGAACTCATGGCCAAAAGTAAGTTAGCGCCCCTGACCCTGTTAGTTATGGTTGGGTTGCTCATGTGTTGGATGACCTTTGTGGGTAAGCTAGCTGTTGCCCTAACAAAGTTAGGGATAGAAGAGGTGGGCAGCTCACTTCCCAAGGTAAAAGGGAAGACAAGCTGTAGTGAAAGTTCAGTTTAAATTGGTCCTGTTTAGGAGTGGGCAGAACTCGTAGAGTTTTACTCCGCGGAATTCCGTGGAGTTATCTGTAAAGTCAATAAACTCCACAGAGTTATGCATGTGGTGGAATGCGGCCTCCCAATCCTACTTATTGACGAGGCAGACCGGAGGATGTCCTACCCCAGCTTGGTCACTCGATAAAGTTAGTATTAAAGACCTCTTATTCAACTGTGAGCTTGGGAACCATGGCGAAAAGTCGTCCAAAATCTGCATCTATATAATTAAATTAAACTGTCACCCTGGAATATAAAAAAAAAACTCTCGGTAGCCAAAGCAAACACACAAATAAAAAGGATACCTGCATCAATGTTACTCTGCATGGTCACAATAGAGCTCACAGCAATCAATGCTAGACCATCCCCAAAACAAAGAACAGCAATGTTCACTTGCTTGCACTTGTGTAGTACCCACTACAGTGTGTGCTGTCGTTCTGTAGCACTTAAGGAATTGGGGTGACCCTTTATGGGCAAAGGCTTGTGGTACAGCCTCAAAACGAAAGCACACTGCTCATTTGAAAACGTACATTGCTACTGACAGTCACCACAGAACACTGTTTGTCAAACTCAATGAACTTCACTGATCCGCACTCAATGAACTCCTCTGATCCACACTCAATGAACTCCTCTGATCCACACTCACTGAACTCCTCTGATCCGCACTCAATGAACTCCTCTGATCCACACTCAGTGAACTCCTCTGATCCACACTCAATGAACTCCTCTGATCCACACTCAATGAACTCCTCTGGTCCACACTCAATGAACTCCTCTGATCCACACTCAATGAACTCCTCTGGTCCACACTCAGTGAACTCCTCTTATCCACACTCAATGAACTCCTCTGATCCACACTCAATGAACTCCTCTGATCCACACTCAATGAACTCCTCTGATCCACACTCAATGAACTCCTCTGATCCACACTCAATGAACTCCTCTGGTCCACACTCAATAAACTCCTCTGATCAACACTCAATGAACTCCTCTGATCCACACTCAGTGAACTCCTCTGATCCACATGCTCGTGCACACTCAGTCCTCGCCCCTCTGTAGCACCTCAGCAGGTGCCAGCTGCAGGGACTCCAGCATCCGGTCCATCCCACTGATGGATACTGCCAGGCGCACCCGTGCAGAGTCCTCATGCCTGGGTCCTCCATGCAGTTCATTGAGGCTTCGGATTACCAAGGAATCCTGCCGATCAGACATGCCCGGAATCAAAAGAGCCCTCAGCGGCCCCCCTTCCATGCTCATGTATCTTTGTTGGGCTCTGAGCTAATTAGCTTTCGGCTGGCTGGCTGACAGGTTTGCTCCTACCACTCCTTTCTATTGAACACACCAGCCCATAGATCCGCCGGACTAGCTCATCTTGTGATATTCTCTCACGCGCATGTACATTTCAGCTGCTGGCTCCATCGTTTGCACAAACTCAGTGGAGAGCACCATGTTAGCTTGGTATGATGCATTTCCTGAGTATGACAACTTGAGCCATGCATCGATAAATTGAAGTGACCAGGGGATTGGGTTAAATGTTTATTAATTGGAATGAAAACACCAGTCAAGCCTCGCTGGGCCTGACCCCAGTCTCAGGATTACAGAGCCAGCTCATGTCCACTATAATAATGTCACTT
The DNA here is from genome assembly GCF_964204655.1 of Triturus cristatus. Classification (NCBI taxonomy): domain Eukaryota; kingdom Metazoa; phylum Chordata; class Amphibia; order Caudata; family Salamandridae; genus Triturus; species Triturus cristatus. The sequence goes on from NC_140595.1 coordinate 803,136,020, forward strand.
CATTAGCCTCAAATATAGACACAGGGGGTAAGCAGAACTGAGCACCAGTAAACTCTGACCACAGGTGAAGTAGGTGGAGTTTTTGCTGAAGTAGTCAAAACTCTGTGAACTCCACCTGCAGAGCGGAGTTTACCACCCAGGCCTAGTCCTGTTACTCTTGAGATGAGTCAAATGTGGATGTTCGGCAGAGCAGGCCCTGCAATACTACATCCTGTTTTCTTTATTTTCTTCCTCGCCTGACAAGCCAGGAAAACTCTCCCAGGGTAGGACTGAGTCTCTTGGGCGTGTTGCCTGGTGGGTGGGTTGTGCAAGAAAACAGAGCTTTTTTGCAGATGACCCCCCACTTTTTGCACCCATTTGAACTACTAGAAGCTGGTGTTTGTGTCTGAAAGTGATCTGAAGTCTACTGACCAAGCTCCAGTGCCAGTGTTCTTTCCCTGAAACTTTTATGTGTGAATTGGCAATCCTTACAGTTGGAGGAAATCCAGCTCGCGAACAATTAGATTGCTCGTAATAAAACAGCTGGCACGGATAGCCTCCCAATAGAATATTATGCTGCACATGCATTACCCTTGCAGTGAAGCTCCTAGAGGTCATTAACAAGGCCAGACAGCTGAGACAATTGCTGCATTAATTGTGGTCCTCCTTAAACTTGGTTGTGACCTCTTAGATGTCTGGTCCTACCGGCCGCGGTACCTCTTGAACCTTGTGTAAGGTGTTGGTGTTGGCAAAGGTGTTAGCTAATTGATTGGTCCCTGCTATTGCGATCTTAGTGCATGCGGATCAATCCGGATTTATACCTGGATGCAACACTTTCCTAAATATACGTAGGTTACACTGGATGATGGATAGCACCCCGGCTGAGAATCAGGGATGGAGTGTGGTGTCATTGGACACTGAGAAGGCCTTTCACACCCTTGACTGGGATTATTTGATGGCCTCCCTTGGACAAATGGACTTCGGCCCTACCTAAATTAATTGGATTCTTGCCCAATATGGTAATCCGACTGCTTAGGTGCATACAGGTGTTACGATTTCTGACATTTTTAATATCCAGTAAGGTACCAGACAAAGCTGCCCATTGTCTCCTTTGATATTCGCCTGGGCCATGGAGCCTTCAGCATGTAGTCTGCGACTGCGGGCAGCCCAATGGGCAATACTGGCCCAGGGTGAACATCATGTTATCTCCCGATACGCTAGTGTATTTACTTGATACATCATCCATGCTGATTTAATGATGCTGTTGGAAGACTTTGGTGAGGTAACTGGCCTCAAGGTGAACTGGGCCAAATCATGCATCCATCCACTGGCGCCGGTCCGGGAACCCAGAGCGGAGAATCCCCCTGGACTGCAGATTGCCTTGGTGTTGCATTTTTCAGGAACTGTATGAGATACTGCTGGGCTCATATGGGGGGGAGATGCACTGTGCCATTAGCGGGACTGGTGACCATCTAGGCTTGGTCCATGCCCTTCCCCTAAGAACTTGGTCCGAAATTTAGGATTCTACATGGACAATTGTCGGTCCATGAAGGGGCATGTGAATCATGTCATCGGCACCTGCTTTGGTGTTATGCGGAGCCTTCGTAAAGTCTTCAAATGGCTTCCCCTCGAGCTCCGCAGACCCTTAATGCAAGGCTTAATAATCAGCAGAATGGACTATGGCAACGTTCTTCTGTTATCAATTAACTCTGATCTTTTAGACAGACTCCAGGTTCTTCAGAACACTGCTTCTAGGCTGGTCCTTGAGAAAACGAACTCTTTTTAAAACCCTATGTTTAACACATAAACATATGTATGAAAAAGGCCCAAAATATTGGTTGCCAAAGTTACGATGGTACCAACCTTCTAGGGCATTGCGCTCTAGTGACTTTGCTCTGCTTAATCCTCTTAAGATTCACACTGCAAGGCAGGGGGGCGTGCTTTCTCATTCCTGGCTCCGGCATCTTGGAATAAAATGACTTACGAACTCCGCAACATGTCAGACCACAGCTGTTTCCATAAAAGGCTTAAGACCTGGCTCTTTGGAAACTAGCTTCTGGTCCCGTTTTACTTTTCAGAGCAGCCTGCTAGCGCCATGAGACTCGCAAGAGTGATATGTGCGCGATATAAGTACTCCTGACTTTACTACAGAAACTGCTACATGAGAGCGGTATGGTTGCAACAAACTATGAGTGGCACTACCCGGCGGTGCAACTACAGTGGATGTGGTGTCTTGACATGGAGACTTGCTCGAAGAGGGCACCGGTGGCAGGGTTCCTAGAGGGACTTTCCACATATACATTGATATCAATTCTGGGAGCCTGCCCACAGGTGGCGTCACAACAATGAAGGTGGCCCGTATGTGTTGGGGGTCAATATGTGACGGGCCAGAGTGACCATTTACCTTACTCTCCCCTCCATCTAATTTGGCTAATGCCAGCCCTCAATGAGATGGTATGTTGGTTTGATTTGGCACCGTAGAAGGTAGCTGACATATTTGTCCTGGGAGATCTATGGCATTAGGACAATCTTATTTACTTTCAGGATATTAGGGACACATATGTGATGGCAGCGGGACAGTCCTGGCATGTCATGTGGTTTAGCACGTACTGCATACCATTTGGGGAGTAGAAGGGAGGGAACAACCCACCCTCAGTTGTTACATGTTATGCTCTCATATGGGGGCACATGGCACGCTATCACAAACTTATATACTGCTGTGAAGTCCTTGACCCCTGGAGGGGTTGGGAATGGCAATGGGTCGATAGATGGGATTTGGTTTTACCTACTCCACTGACTGACACACAATGGGACAAGGTCTACAGAAGGTTAAGGAGGAGACCCACACCCAGCGATTCCGGTTCACACAGTTCAATTTCATACACCAGACCTACCTAACTCCTCATCACCTACGGCGCATGTATCCAGGGGCCTTCTGCGAATGTCCCAGAAGCAAGATGCCAGATGCTGGTTTTTATCACAAGATGTTGGAATATGCAGACCTACAACATGCTGGAGGTGAAGTGAATGCATTAATGGCTGGCATAGTGGCGCACTCACTACTACCCCCTTCTGAATCCTGTTTCTTGGGGATCCACACTAGGGTGAAAGGGGACAAGTACGTACATAAATCAATAGATTTGGAATTTATCCTGTTTAAATGACTCAATGCCATGCACTGGAAATTGCCAGTGACACCAGACATCATTGGGTGGCTGAGGTTGCTCTTGACCTGAACACGTTCTGAATCAGACTCACGTGCGCGAATGGCCTTGCAGTGGTGTTACTCCAGGGGGAGGTACCTGCTGGGACACAGACGTGGAAAAGATTGCGGTGAAAAATGATAACCGTCCTCCCTCAATTCCATACCCAGAGGGCTGACCGTGAACAAGAGATGTTGGCCTCGGAGCCTGGGATGTAATGCTTTCCCATGCCTGCTGCCACCAAACACAGGATGCTGACCTCCTTCCAGGCAGTGTGATCAATCCCAGGAGTCAAGAACAAAGGCTGGGCAGAAAGAAGGTCACACCTCCCTCCTCCCCAGCAGGATAGTAAAGTGACACATCAGAGCGGTGAGCTTCAAAGGCTGCACCGCTTCAGATATGCATTTGGGCTGTTCCTCTGAGGAGGTCACAGCCCTCCCCTTGCCCCATGTGCTCCTGTAGCCAGGTAAGTTGGGAAATTAGGTATGAAAGGTCTACACCTCCAAGAAGGCTGGCCACACTTCCTGGGCGAGCAGCCTGATCTGTACACCTAATAAAGTAATCTGTCATCTCTAGAAGGGTAGAAATAGTAGTTTCTGGAAAGAAAAGGTGACCTACACTACCGGATCTGGTCACCTCAGGGGTGGACTAGCTGCAGGGGCCAGCTGTCCATTGGCTACTAGCTCCTACACCCCTAACTCCCCTTAATATAGGATTTAAGGGACACCAGTTGGACAAGGCCCTTCTTAGAGGGATTTCCCTAAAACATTTTGCATTTTGTCCTCTTAGTTTTTGCCAACTCTCTTTTCCTGACCTTAGGACTCTGGGCACTTTCCCACTGTACTGCAGTGGAAAGGTGTGCAAGCCCTTCCGGCACATGTCAGGATAGGGCGCTTACTTGATTGGGTTAGGTGTCATACCCATGAGTGCCCTGTAAAAAGTGGGACCCTGGCTCCTAGGAGGACCCCTCACTGATTATACCTCCCACCTGAATAGCCTGTCAGAAATGTCTGATAGTCAGATTGGCTGGTCTCACTCCATAGCCAACCCTGGGGGGGCCATTAGCTATCACTAAACCGGGGCAGGTGCGTGGCTGGGCAGGTACAGCTGCATGAGCACTGCCCAAGAAGGGAAAAACCCCATGTGGGCTCTCCCTACCTATGGGGTCGGCTCGCCCTACAAGACATTTCCAGGGTGTGGATGATTCTCTTGATAAGGCCTTCCGCCTGGGGCACTTCCACACTGTATGTGTAGTGTGAAAGTGCACACACCCTTCTGAACCATGTTAGGAAGTGGTGCTCACCTGAGGTTTCAAAATCGTCTGTCAGATCTGCCATGACCGGCCAGTAGGGGCACACTCACCCTTATTGTGCTTTAAGCCCTGGCTCCAGCCTGCCAGTGCAGGCTGACGTGCACTCTGCGCTGAGGATGTTTTAAGCATGGGTCAGGCCTGCCATTGCAGACTGGTGTGCTCATGGTGCTTTTAAAATATGTGTTCAGCCGGCAACTACAGGCTGAGGTGCCCAATTGCACATTTACTGAGACTGGCCTGTGTGAGTCACTAGTCATCCTAAGAGGACCTTTCACTTCCACCCGAGTACCCCGAGAGTAAGTCCTAAAGGGTGAAGCTAGTGGTAGGTGAAAGGCAGTGCAGGTACACATGTGTCCCCTGCCCAGGTAGTGAGAAATAACCATGTGTAATTTCGTTACCTATGAGGTTTGCTGTTCCCATAAGCTAAAACGGGGAAATTACTTCAGGCAGCAAAAGTGGATTGCAGTGGAGCAGCCTTGTGATGTTTCCTATCATTGGATTTTCAGCAACAACCTGATCAAGGTGGGTTTTTCATGATTCACATAGAAATGCCACTACTAGAAATTGGGCATTTCTATGCTCTGAAACTCTTTGGTGCCTTGGTGCTTGGCCTATCTACAGAGATTGTAGGAGGAGGTTTTGACACTAGGCCTCCGGAGCCAGATCGTGGCCCCACTAAACATTGAGATCTGCATTCCATGGCATCATGGCAGACAGGACGGATATTTAGGGGAAACATCTGTGGTTCAAAGGGAGACCCTTGGAACCAAACCCAACTTCAAAAGCACACTCCAATATAACTACTGGTGCCATCCTGCAGCAAAGGGTGAGATACGCTTGTGGGGATGTGGGGCCAGAGAACCTGGAACCATGTGGTGCACATTGCCAGAGGGCTCTGTTGTGCACAGGCAGTAATACTGCCTTTGAAAGGTACCACATGACCTTCCTTGAATAGTAGCTGGCCTGGGCCAACTACCTGCTGCTCTGTGGCACCCCGAAGTGTGCTCTCCAAGTGCTTGTCAAGCTTGACCCCTATTCTCTTGGAGGTCTCAGGGACATTAAAGATCTCCTAAGAGGGACCCACAACATCTACATGTGACACCTGAAGCTCAGTGCCCTCACAAGTGTGCACCTCATCTGCTGGGTACTAGCTGGTAGTGGGACGTGGGCGTGTAACTTACAACAGTGCCTGGTGACCGGCTCGCCCTGTGTGGAGCCCCGCAGTCTGGCCCACATCTAAGGGGTTTGGCTCCTGCATTGTGGAGGCCTTGGCACGCATAAGCGTTTAGTTGGAGGTAAATTGATGCACCTGTTGCGGGACCCAGCATGGCCCGCTTTGTCGATCGTGCCACATCTCTCTCATGCAACACGCCGACTGCATGCTCATTGCTTGCGGTGTCCGATTCACAGGTTGCGACCTCCTGAGTGGGGCGTAACTGTAATAGTGCTTCATTCTACCTCATGAGGCATTTCTGAAGTTGCACCTGTGTATGTGACCGGAACGGTCTGGTGTGACCAATATCAACATGCACCGGACATTGTGCTTCATTTCCAGGGTGGTACGGAACTCGCAACTCTTCAATGATGTGAGTGACCGAAGCTGTCTGTTGTGGCCAAAATAGATGTGCACCGGACATTGTGTCTCATTTCCAAGGAGGTACAGATTTTGCACCTCTTGGTTTTGTGTGACCGGAACGGTCTGGTGCGACCCTTATCATTGTGCACTCGATGTAGTGCCTGGATTGCCTGGGTGCAACTCTGATCAACGTGTACCTGACTGGGTGCCTACTCCTTCCGAGAGCCACCTCTGCTTCATTCTCAATTCATCTACTGTTCCCTCACTTGTCCATCAGCGCGGCGGACCAACTGCCATCTCCTCACCCCATGCTCCTCGACGACACCTTGTTGCCAGGTAGTAGTTGAAGGTATTCTGAGAGTGGCTGACGGAGCTATAGGGATGCCTCTGATAACTACAAAAGGGTGCAGGTGGGTGTATATTAGGATCTATGCCCATGTGTGCATATTGCTAATGTCATTTGAACACAGCTGGGCCTAATAATCCTAGCAGTAATTCTGAATGTGATGTATACCCCGAAATACATGATGTTCATGTTGTGTTGATTATTATGTGTGTTGAATACAAACATTATTTACATGCACCACGTGTTAAGTCTCTTTTGCGATGCAAAATGTATTTATCGTGAGTGACTATTGAGCCATTGCTTTATACATTGCCTCTGTGGTAAGCCTGACTGCTCAGTGCCAAGCTACCCAAGGGTGAGCGCAGGTTATACAGTGTGTGTAATCACCTGACCCTGACCAAAGTGGTAGGTTCTGCCTTGCTGGTGCATCGCCTCAACCAACCAGAAAGTACCAGTTCCAACACCCTCTGACACCACAAAGGTCTGAACAACTTACTTCAAGAAAGAACCAAGAGGAGACCTGTGTCACCAACAACGGGACTTTGCCACTGCACCAAAGCAAAGGAGGGATACTTTGTCCCTGAGGCAACAGACTTGGAACTGAGAGAACGACCCTCATCCTTGGCTAAAACTCTGCACTCCCTGGCACAGGGACCCCTATAGAAGCCAGAAGCATCTTCAGTCTCCCTTGGACTAGTGGGAACAGTCACCTGCAAACCGCAGGTAAAACAACGCTCAGTAACCAAAGAATCGCTGGCCATCGGGTCCAGAGATCACCGAAGTCCAAATGGTGTAGTGCATTGTGGAAGTTGTAGTCTGGCCTTATCCAAAGTTTCAAGCCCTTATCGCACTCCCCTGGATAGCCAGATGTCAAAGTTACTTTTCGCTATTTTTACCACTACCAAGGCTTGTTGGTCACCAGTCTGGTAACCGACTCCTTAACTGTACGCTGCATTAAAAGCGCATTCCACAACACCTGTGACCGATGGCGGAAAAACCCCTGCTCTTATGTTTTTGTATTTTCTTTTCAGCAGCACCGTTCTTGGGTTAAAAAGCAGCTTCACTGTAGGTCCCATTCAGAACCAAAGACAGCCAGGACAACTCTGCACCTACACTCCACGGGATAGGTAAAATTGAACTGACTGTTGGGTCCTGGGACTAGCACCACCTTTACCCTGCAACTGTACAAGGCAACTCAACCCCTAAGTGACCAATTGTCACTGGTAGTTTTTACCACTGACTGTAATGCTATATATTTTACAGCTTGATTTTATATTCCTTTGAAAATCCTCAACTCTGGTTATATGCATGCTATTTAATTTGTTTTGGTGTCTAAATTAAGATAACAATGCATTTGATTTTCTATAAATTTGTGTCAGAGTTGTATCAAGTTGTGTCTATTACTTATGAACCATAATGGTTCTGTAAAATGCTTAACACACGTTCATCTAGTAAAGCCTAACTGCTCTTTGTCACTGTACTAGGACTGAGCTACAGAATGATCAGTGTGAATCCAAGGACAATCTTTGGGGTATTGGGATGATGTTACATAGTAAGGCGGCCCATCCATTCCACATAAGATTCTACTTTCCTTTGTAGAAACATAGCTGGGACCTGTTGAGAAGAGGGTAAGTGACAGGTCCCCAGCTTGGAACACTAAGCCTCAAAGGATTGAGCAGTGTCTCAGAGTTCCTGAAACCAGAGGGTTGGTCTGTATGACCTGGAACCCTGGTGGATGCACTACCACAATCGACAAAAGGACTTTTTAATGACATACTTGACACTTGACACTGCAAGCTCAGAGGTGCAAGAACTGTCTTTGATAGGCTAGAACCACTAAGATCATACTTACTTACGCCTGCTACCCCCGGGCTATAGACCATCAACCAGGACTCTGCAGCTATATCTGTCTTGGGCTTTTCTTGCAATCTGACTCCAGGTGTAACCCATCACCTTGCAGTTAGCCTTGAGGCCTCAACGCCAGGTGTTTCTTGGCTTTCCTCTTTTCCTTTTCTCTTGAGGGTACCAGGTGAGGGCTTGTCTGGTGGCGTTTGATGCAGGTTTCCACAGAGTGTGACCTATCCAGCCCCAGCACTGTTTCATGATTTCTTCATGAGCAGAGAGTTGGAAAGTCGGCTGCCATAGGTCATTGTTGTTAATGGGGTTTGGCCAGCTGATTTTAAGGATTTTAGTCAGACAGGTGTCGTTGTCCTGCAAGTTTCTGCTCCATACAGAGGGACTGATTTTATGTTGTTGTTAATAAACCTGATCTTGGTTGCAGTGTTAGGTCCTTAGGGCTTCAGCTGAATAAAGGGAGCCCTTGCTTTGCATATTTTTGCCTTTTGCCTTGATGTCAGCATCTGTGCCACCCTCCTTGCCTAAGACACTACCGAGGTAGGTGAAGTCCTCAATCTCTTCCAGTGCATCGCCTGCAAGAGTGACTGCAGTTGCGCTGGCCATGTTAGTCTTCATGATCTTGGTTTTTCCCCTGTGAATGTCGAGGCCAATTTTGTTCTGATGTGGCTGCCACATTGTTGGTCTTCTCTTGCATCTGCAGATGGGTATGAGAGAGTAAGACCAGGTCATCTGCAAAGTACAGGTCGTCGAGCTGCGTCCAAGGTATCCACTGGATCCCAGTTCTTCTCCTTGCTGTGGATGTCTTATAATGTAGTCTATAGCCAGCAGCGGTAGAAAACCCTGGCTGACTCCAGTCATTACTTGGAAGTGTTCTGTGAACTGTCCTCCTTAGACTATCTTGCAGGTCATTCCTTCGTAAGAGTTCCTGATGACTCTTACATGTTTGTCTGACACACCATAGTGGCGGAAGGGTTTCCAAAGGGTCTCTCTGTCCATGCTGTTGAATGCCTTCTCATAGTTGCTGAAGTTGACATAGAGGGGGAGTACCGTTCCATCGACTGCTCAATGATGATTCGCAGTGTTGCAATCTGGTGTGTGCAGGATCCATCTTTGCGGAAGCCAGCTTGCTGATCTCGCAACTGAGCATCGACTTGTTCCTTCATTCTGTTCAGGATGACTTTGTTGAACAATTTGCCTGGGGTTGATATAAGAGTTACCCCTCTGTAATGTGCAAAGTTACTCAGGTCAACTTTCTTGGGGATTTTGATGAAATATCCCTCCTTTCAGCTTGATGGCACCTTTTTCTATTCCCAGATCCTTCTAAACATGGCATAGAGCATGTCTGTCTACTGATGTTTACATGTATGCCTTCAATGCCTCTGTAGGAATGTTGTCAGGTCCTGCTGCGCTCCCATTTCTCAGATGCTTGATGACTTGCTGTCTTGCTGTATTTCTTCCTTGGTTTGTTTGCTGAGGTAAATTGGCAAGTCCTTGTCAGCTGGCTGAATGTTTGGAGGAGTCTGCGTCACCAGCTGATTCAACAGTTCTTCAAAGTGCTCCATCCATCTTCTTCGTTACCCATGATTGTCTTCCCAGCCTTTCTGGCTTGATGTATCTGCCAAAGAGTTTCCTTTTAATGTCATAGAGTTCCTTCAAGTTTCCATGTCTTGCTGCTTCCTGGGCTTCTGTGCAAGACAACTGATGAATCTTCGCTTGTCTGCTCTTAAGCTTCTCTTTGCTTTCTTTTTGGTTTTGGTGTATTTGCCCTGAGCTTTCACTTTGTCTGCTCTTGTTTGTCTACTGTTGACTGCAGCTTTCTTTTACTTTCTTTCTTGGATTTTGCGAAGAGTCTCAGTGAAAAACCATTCTTTATCCTGGCGTATCTTGGGACCCAGTACCTTCTGCGAGGTTGATGTCACTGTTTCATTGATCTTCTCCTGCTGACTTTCTACTGGGCTGCTCCCGTCCGCTAGTTCTTTCAGGAATTATTACTGAGGGTGGCTAGTATTCACTCAGTTTCTGTGCATCGTTAAGAAGGATGGTGTTATATCGCTATTACGTCGATGGTCTGACATCACGTCTGCTCCTCTTATTCCTCTCAAATATGGCAGGGGCCTCTGGAACTTTTTGGCAATGCAGACATTGTCAATCTGATTCTCTGTTTAATGTTCTGGTGACACCCATGTTGCCTTGTGTATTCTTTTGTGTGGGAATACACTACCCAACTATCACCAGACTGTTCAGGACACAGAGATCTGACAGCCTTTCATCATTCTCATTCGCATTCATGTCACCAAGGCCATGGTTACCCATCACTTCTTTGTACCCAGTGTAGTCTGAGGTCTCCGTTAGTATGGTGATGTTTCTCTCAAGACATTTCTCCAGGACGGACAGGAGTCTGTTGTAAAAGTGTTCTTTTTCCTCTTCTTTGCTGTCCATGTAAGTGCATTGCACTGGATAACATTCATGTTGCTCCACTTTTTTTTTGTGTTGAAGGCTGCTGTGATGATTCTGGGACCATGGGCTACCCATCCATTCAGTGCTCATTTGGCTGCTGGCATTAAAATCAGTGCTACTCCCTGAGTATATGGGGCGTTCTCTTCCTCATGTCCAGAATACAGCAGCATTCCACCTGGAGCCAGTATTTTCTATCCAGACTGTGTCCATCTGGTCTCGCTGATGCCAAGCAAGACAAGGTTGCATTTGTTTATCTCCACTGCAACTTGGGCTGACTTGTCTGTCTTGTACATCGGCCTCACATACATTCCATGTGTTGATGGCAGTGGTCTTAGTCGAAAGAAACTGGATCGGCTTTGTGGCTTCCCGGGATCTCTTCCTGGGATCTCCGGGCATTCAGGAGAAAGGAGATTCCTTTCTCCTGAATGCCCGGGATGTCTTCTGGCTGACATTTCTGTAGTTGTCATTTTTTTACATAGTGGGCTAGCAAGCCCCACGCATCACCCTTCTCCTTTCAGTGCAGGGTTTGGGACTGGCCACGGCGGAGTTACCGTGATCACAATGGGCCTGAACCCTTACTGATCAGACTATTGAGGAGGTTTCAGGAATGGAGGTGAAGAAGGACAATAGGCACTTAACACAAAGATGACTTCTGCATCCTACTTATGGAATTTTGAAAAAAGTGGAAGAAGGACATGAGACAGAAAAGGTGTGTAAAATTTTATGTGAGGCAGTGACCACGCTATGACTAAATGTCGGCCAAACAGGACATTGGGTGGTGAAGGTGGAGGAGTCCACTGGAACTATGGCCGAGACTATTGAGGAAAGGGGAGGCTAGGGAACCTGGAAGACTGAATAGAAACCCTACAACCAAAGTGCACTGACCTGGAGTATAAGGCACTCTGAGTCAATATTCAAGTTCGGAATATGACAGAGAGCTCAGAGGTACCCAACATCATGGATTACGTAAAGTGCCTTCTGGCCATTTCCTAAAACGGATCCACATAGAAATGGGCTACTGAGCTGGCCATAAATGACAATGTGAATCTAATTACCCAACGGATAAAATATTGGAAATTACATCTTACATCAGAAGGAGAATTTAGATGCAAAGACCCCACATTTTTCCAGGGAGGAAAAGTATTAGTGCTAGAGGGTGTATTTCAAGCCACCCTCTGCCAAAAGGAAAATGTTCTACCTAATTATATACAAGATTATGAAAAAGGGACTGCACTTTAACTGGACATTTTCTTGTGGTATTTAGTTCCAAAAGGATGCAGGAAACTGTCATGTGACAACAGCGAACAAAGGCAAGGCAATACCAGTTCTTGAAGGGGGAGTAGAGAGAGTTCAATCTCCAGTAGAAAACAAAAGGGCATATTATCAAGGGCTTTTTCGCCACATTAGCGTCACTGTTTGGCGACAAAGCGGCGATAATTTTATCGCCCTATCAACAAGGCGTCGCTAACCCCCTTTAGCGCTAATTTTTGGCGATAGTATCCGGAAATTTTATCGCCTTGCATGGCAGCGATAATCTTCGCTAATGATATGCAAACTAGGCGTTCCTGACTACAAATCCTCGTCGCTAACACAGCTTCGCATTATTAACAATGATATTGCTGACCCGCATAGCTAACCACGATTATTGCCGTAAGCGAGCATCTGCAAAAATCCAGAATTAGCTATACATATAATGGGAGGTGGATTCTATGGCTGAATCCACATCTCCCTATCATCAAGGTTTCCCCTATCGCTGCAGGAATATCGCTGGATTTTCAGCGATATTCCTGCATTTTCGCCGCTATCGCTGGATTTTTTATCGCCTTGGAGATAAGCGTTGATAATAACACGCTATCTTGGCGATGTAATCCAGCGATAGCCGGCGATAAATAAACACGCGCTAAGAGTGCTTAGTCGATAATTATCGCTGTTTGTTGATAATATGCCCCAACGCACTCAATGATATTTGAGACATGGGACATGCAGACAGAGAAGACTGGATAGAGGGAGAAGAACACTGAAACATTGTAAAGACCAAGAACAGTCCTGAGTTCATATGAATATGTCTGATAACTTTGGAACAAGAAGTGTCTCTTGGTCCCTGTCACTTGGGGCCATGACAGCTCCCTGCAGAGGGAATCAAAGAGGTATCCAACCTTAATATTGGCAGCAAAATATTGTGGTACCAGAATATATGATATATATCTTTAAAGTACATGGAAGTGCAGTAACGAATAGTAAATATATTTTTACTTCTGTGCACTTGCCTTCATTGGGGCAGATTTACAATAACTGGCGCATCCCTGCATATCAGCAGGGATGCGCCAGTTATTTTGCGTCACGGCTCCGCCACCATGGATGCGCCGCATATACAATGTGGCACACCATGGGGCAAAAATGGGAAGATGCGTGACGCATCTGTGCGGTAAAGGCGGCGCATTGCTGGAGTTGCGTCGCAAGCGCGACGCAGCTCCAGCAAGGCTCTGGGGTGCCCTATCTCCACAATGCTGCGTCAATCCTTACGCCTGCTTCAAGCAGGCGCAAGGTTTTGACGCAGCATGGGCTCAAAAGTGACTGAGTGAAATCTTGTAGATTTCACTCAGCCACTTTTAGGAGGCGTTCCTGCGACGGAACGCCCCCCCCTGTGCTGGAACGCCTACTTCTGGCTCAGGGCTTTACAACGTGACGCATCTCCCAGATGCGTCACGTTGTAAATACCCCTCAGCCTGGCGCTGGTTTTGCGCTGCCGCTGCGTCACAAAAGTGACGCAACGGCGGCATAAAAGTGGCGCAAGGCGCTTATAAATCTGCCCCTTGGTATTTTAGTCCTGATATTTTGTACATGATATTCCGGGACCACAATATGTTTGTTCTTGATATTTTGACATACATCTGTCAAAAAGGAAAACAGAAGAGTACACTAGGCAATACCTTGGAAGGGGAATGGAGGTTCCAAGGGGCTGCCTGGTGGCGTTCTGAGAATGCCAATGCAACAGACACAGTATCGGGACTGCAAGGATCAGGAATGAGGCTGTTTTGGTTAGATATAATTTAGCCTTTTTTGCTTACTGTTAAAGATTGTCATGGTTTGCTATTAGGTGAGAGGACTAGAGTGGATTGGGGGAAAGGGAAGGAGGGTTTTATAGGGACAATTTTGAAATAGGTAAAAGGACTGGAACAGGCAGAGCTCACCAGTCTCCTGGCATTAAAGGTCCTTTCATTTCAAGTTAAGAAGGACATTTGCCAACAAAAAGGTAAAGAATATAATCAAATTGGAGGAGTCTAAAATAGAAAGAGCTTTCTTACAGGAAACTCATTGGAAGTGGTTCAAACCAAACATTACACAACTCAGATTCATGCAACAACCTATTTAAAAAAGATGTGAAGTGGCTTCTTGCTCACAAATAGGCTGGGGCAGTGGTCATGGCAACTTAACTTTACAATACAAATGTTGGGGCAGATTTCCAAGCCCCCTGTGTCATTTTTGCGCTGCTGTTGCGTCACTTTTTGTGATGCAGTGGCTTCGTAAAAATGCAACCCATTTACAACGTGACGCATCTAGGGAGATGCTTTACGTTATAAAGCCCTCTGTCACATTATACTTGGGTCAGGTATAATGTATGCAGGGTGCGCATTCCCACGCACAAAAAGCCTTGTAGAAGTGACACAGTGAAATCTACAAGATTTCACTGCGCCACTTGTAGGATGCCACTGCGTCAAAACCTTACGCCTGCTTGGAGCAGGCGTAAGGAGTGACGCAGCACAATAAGGATAGGCCTCCCCACGCATTGCTGGAGTTGCACCGTGCTTGAGACACGACTCAAACAATGAGTGTCTTTTGCGCCGACAGATGCGACAGAATTTCTGACGCATCTGTCAATCCTTGAGCCATGGTGCACTGTATTGTAAATACGGTGCATCCATGCTGGCGCAAGGGTTTCTCAGGGTGGCGCAGGGAAAGTGACGTATCTCTCCAGATGTGTCACTTTCTTGTAAATGTGCCCTCCTTGGGTTCAAGGACCTACATAATACCATTTTGTTGCAAGGGTCAAGAAGGACTGCTATGTCTTGTAACTATTAGTCATCTTGTTCTGCAAGGATCCAGGAGTTATGGTTCTAGAGGGTAGGAACGGACAAAGGCAGTTGGGAGTGGTCTAGTAGGCCTGGTGATCTGTACTACACTTTGAAATAAATCAACATTATTGAATCAAATGAAGGCTACTTGATTGTTGAACTTAACATTGTCTACGAGTTGAAGAAGGATTACTCATCAGTCCCTAAATCATTAGAATCCTTCCCATAGAAGCCCAGGTTCTGGTGTGAACCTGGGCTTCTATGGGAATTCACAAGGGCATATTTTCACGCCCATTATCGCCGCTTTGGCAGCAGTTTCCTGCCGCTAAAGTGGCGATAATCTTATCGCCATTCCTTGATAATATGGCCCTGGGTTTCTTCAAAATCGGGATAATTTCAGCACTTTTGAAGGTGCTAGGGACAATACCAAGTTTAAGGGAATTATTAAGGAATGAAAGGGGAGGGTCCGGCCAAGTGAGGAAAGCTTCACCTAAAATGTGAGGCGGGCAGCAATCAGTGGGGAACCAGAACTAGCTTTTTTAAGTAAAACAAAAAAGTTTTCCTTTGAGATTAGGGGGATTTGATTAAATACAAGTGAGTTTTTACAGGGGGCTGCGGAGACCACATTGTAGCTGGGAGGAGGAATACTAGCCTTGATCGTAGCAATTTTCTCAATGAAATAGGAACTGAGCGAGTCGCATAAGGATTGCGAGGGGACAGGTTTCGCCATGACCCTGTCTGGATTAGTGATTTTGTCAACTATGGAAAAGATATCTTGGATTTATTATCCGAATTTATGATTTTTGAAGAAAAACATTCTGCTTTAGTCTGGAGAATAGCATTTTCATATTCTTTGAGCAGTGTTATATAGGATGCTTTTTTGTCCAAGGAATAGTCGTGTCTCCACCTACGTTCAGCTTGCCTTAGTGCTAGTTTCTTTAATTTTAAGTCGTTGGAGAACCAACGTTGGGCGTCGTGTGGTCGCATAGTCTTGATTTTCTTAAAGGGGGCAATCCGATCACTAGCAGATTCAAGCCAAGCTTTGATACCTTTTACCTGGATTTGGAGGGATTCTTGTGCAGCAGGGGCTGTGGCAGTTAGTAATGAGAAAAAATCGCCAGTATTTGCGTGGTTCCAGTTTCTGGCCAGGTTGTTTTTTATCCGTGAATTTTTAGTAGGGGAGATACTGGATATCACAAATGTTATAAGATGGTGATCAGACCAAGTACATGGGCAGATTGCGAACTTCGAGATATCCAGGTTGGATATCCATACTTGGTCTAGAATATGCCCCTTTATATGAGTGGCTGTCTTCACATGCTGGGTACAATTCATTCCAGTAAGGAGATCAGTAAATTCTGTTAAGTAAACACTTTCCTGTACATCGTTAGGCCAGTAGTTAAAATCTCCGATTATTAAAATTCTGGCATGATTCATAGCTAGATGAGAAATCATTTTGCCTAGCAGTTGAGGGAATGTGGGCATGTGATGAGGGGGTCTATAAAATAAAGCACAAATAAAAGAAAACAGTGAAGATTCAAATTTCAATACTAGGCTATCAACTGAGGGAATGGCTGTGATCCCCAATGAAGTGAACTGGAGTTTGTGGTGAATAATGACTGCGACCCCTCCCCCGGCTTTACCCGGGAGCATATTGGCCTGAAGAATATAATAGTTATCAGGTGCTGCTGCCAGGATATCGGGGACAGACTCGGTAGTAAGCCACGTTTCAGAGAGGAGTAGGATATCCGGTTTATCCGAGTCAAGAAGCTGGAAAATTTCAAGCTGAAGTTTTACCACTGAACGGGTGTTCAAGTAGCTAATTGTAATTCTCTTCGTTTCCTGTTGCTCAGGGATAGCTCTGAGTGGTGGTGCCTTGTCATTGACAGGAGATTCTCCACTGCTAGATATGACAGGGACTTCTGAGTAGATGTGTTCGACATGTCAGTGATAATACTGGAGAAACATTTTGGATCACATATTAATGTGATCTTAGAGAGACACACATTTTTTACAAGGTTGCAAGGTTAACAAGAGAAGACAGGTAGTTATGTTGTGGCATTGAAGACATTGGCCTGCACATGTGAGTTTGAACAGTTAGGTGATTCATTGGTGACAGATCAAATTGTGAGATGTACAAATGACATCAGGGTACAAGAAAAGAACACAAGCATGTGGGTACATGAAATGTAGAATGGAAAAGGAAAGGGCAGTAATTTGGGTTCAGATAGCACAATTAGGGCCATATGTAGGTAGCCCAATACCGGTCGGTAACGGCCGATTTTCGGTAAATATACCGTTACCGACCGGTATTTAGGCTTTTGAGATGAATTCTGCATTCGGTAATTGACCGAATCGGTAAAATTACCGAATCGGTAATTTTACCGATTCGGTAAATACCGAATACAGAAATGAGATGTAGGGGGAGTGTGTGGTGGGTGTGGGGATTCGTTATTTACCACCAACTGAAAGTTGGTGGTAAATGACGAATGTCTCTGTGAATGCATGATTTGGCCCTTAGATGTGTGCAATGTGGCAGACACACATGCCCTCAGGGCATGTATGTGTGCCACATGTGCACACATGCAGGAATCAGGGGTGCAACAGGGTGTCAATGTGACACCCTGCCACCCTTGATTGAGCTCCCCCCATTACCGATTCGGTATTTACCGATTCGGTAATGGCAACTGGCTTCCCATTGATTCCTATGGGCCTCCTGGCCCATAGGAATCAATGAGATACAGGTTACCATTACCGAATCGGTAAATACAGATTCTGAAATACCGACACTTACCGAATCGGTATTTTTTTACCTACATTACATTTACCGATTCATAAATACCGAATCGGTAAAATTCGGTATTTAAGAATCGGTAAATGTAATTTACCTACATAAGGCCCTTAGGGCCTCATGTAGGTAGCCAAATACCGGTCGGTAACGGCCGAAATTCGGTAAATATGCCGTTACCGACCGGTAGTCAGACAAGTGAGATGTAGGAGTCCAAAAACCACTGTTCGGTAAATATGAGGCGGTAAATACCGATTCATAGTTACCGAATACATAATTAACGAATCGGTAAATATGAAGTGGTAAATATGAAGTGGTAAAAATCAAAATGACATGTAGGAGCACTCGGTAATTAAGAAATCCAAGAAAATCGGTAAATAAGAGTCGGTAATTAACACGGATTGAAAGCAGGTGGTAACCAACAACAGTGCAGCTAAGCAATCCCAAAATGCAACAGCGTGGACACCCTGGCAGCTATGTACGTCATTGCAAGGCGCCTACGTCTACAGGCAGCAGGACTGAGGGTTTGGCGACGGAAGGAACGCATCCACAGACAGCGCATCACACTATTCCAGCTGACTGATGCAGAGATACATGAGAGGCACAGGCTACACCCCCAAACCATCATGGACTCAATCAGGGACCCGCACCCACTCCTGGACCAGCCAATAAGAAGGGCGCACGCCATACCCCCACATGTGCAGGTGCTCTGCAGCCCACATCTGCTGGCATCCGGCATTTCTCAGGTGGTGACAGCTGCGGTGGGTGGTGTATCCCAGAGTTGCCTGTCCCGTTCCTTCAGGAATTTCTACCACCATTATATTGGCTGCATTGATGGGACACACATCCCACTCTGTCCACCAGCTGACACAGAGCACATCTACAGGATCAGGAAGTCCACCCACTCCATCAATGTGCATACCGAATGGAATGATGTTGTGAATGGTCCCGTGGGTGGCAGAACCAAAAGGTGCGCGTATGCTATTTACAACGAGGTCTGCAAGTTGTCGCACAGTGAGGCGGCTTCCAGACTGAGAGCTATTGACCAAGCAAACATGGAGAAGGCCTAAGCCGTTATAGATATTGGCTCTAGCACTCTCACTTCTAGGATTCATACATGAGACAATAGGCACATGCAAGTACACGGCGCATGCAATGTACAAGCCCCGATTTTGGCGTGCGTCCTACGAGGTATCCCAGTGCCTGTGATTACACCTTCTTTCACTGTGCTTGCAAACGGTATTCATTTAATTATGAATAATGAAGTTTGCTGCGGGATGTGAGTGGTAATCCCGTACATAACTGTCTCGCATGAAGTTGTCTGCTGCTATACTGTTCTTTTTCCACCCCCGCATGGGCGGCGGGATGTTTCCATCTGGCCTTCGATTCCAACCTTGAAAGCAGAGTCCAACAAGTTGAGCAGAATAGAGCGCCATTGTCCCACAAAGAGGTGCCTTTGACTTCCTCTCGTGAAATATTTGTCCTTCACGTTGCTACTACGCGCACTGAGGAACAGGCGCCTCTGAATACTGACCTCCCCCTGCATTTCGGCTCTTTGATCCAAAGTATTATCAATGCCTCGTCCACGACCGGCCTGGCTCAATTTTTTTTAACATGTGGGGCTCGGGTCTCGTGACCTCTTTCCAAACTATTTTTGGTGTAATTCCGGCATTTGTTCATTCACTGTTCTCGAGCATCTTTGGAGGTGTTCCGCTGCTTCTGGCGCTGGTGGCAGGTGTGCTGCTTTCACTCTTCATACTCCGGAATGGCTGCTCCTTCTGTGCCACACGAGCACCTGTCCCGTCTGCATCTTCTTCGTGATAGGATGCTTGACTTCTATGGTACTTTGCCATTGGCGACTTTGAGCCTGGCTTATGGATTATCCTTCAGGTATTCCTACTTCACCTGCGTACAACCTGTATTACACTGCCTGGATTGTCCCTTTGAATGGCCTCTGGATTTGTGCTTGACCAACATGGTGTCTCCGGTGCCGGATTTCGATCGACTGATGCGGCCCTTAGTGTCTCACGAGTTGTCCTGTTCTGGTGTCCGGATCATGGCGTGTGGAGCGGCGCATGGTATCCTGGGTAATTGGGACATCTCAGCGGCAGCCTACGACTTCTTGTCCATGAGCTATTTGGAGGAACATTCCGGGTGCCCTCTGATTGTGCTGGAGGCTCCGTTGGTTGGAGAACACGTATGTTCCTTTTCTTTACTCAATTGGATGGCTGAGACTTTTAGTGGCCCTGGAAACGATTGCTTGTTGGAAGCCGTGGCCACATATGCTGCCTATACATTCATGGATTAACTGGATTGTCGTCCATTGCGCCTGTGCTACTGGACAGCACCCTGGCGCAACATTTATATCTTTTATTTCTCGTGTTTCTCTTCCTAATGGTCTGCTTGAGTTTTTTACTATACTTGCATTGTGTTTTATGGAATTGTATGCTGCAATTAATTGGACTGTAGGACTTTGGCGCTGCATTGGTTACGCCCTGTTCTGCTCTGACGAAACTGAACTCTGCGTTCTCTCTTTTCTTGCCTATTACATATTGCTTCGCTCAAGGGGGCGTGTAGTGAGTTCTCCCTGAATACGTACATGCATTGTTCAGTTGGCATAACCACGTTGAATGTTATGTAGCCATATTTGTGTCTTTGCACACGACACTGCGTTTACATGTTCTTTCTTGAATAAACTGCTGACTCGAGACTTCCTTCAGACGAGTGCATTCTGTTGTTCCCATCCCAAGCTCTGCGCAGCGACCTTGGTCTGTACATGCTGTGACACACAGTCTGGAATGTTACACGATGCATGTTTTCCACTCTAGGTTGTTCGACCCACGATTTAGCCATGGCACACGCGCAGCTGCACATACCTGACAGTTGGTGCTTTTCATAGCTCAGACATCATGTTTATTATTCAGACCGAAGACGAGCCTTCCTGCGAGGAGACTCCTGATGCTCCTGTGATGTGATTTCACTAAGCTGATCTTTGTGGTATGGGGTCCCCTATTCACGCCTGAGAGACCTTCTGTAATGACATGATTGTGATATTGGCTACTCAGTTAAGGGAAGGTGGTAGTATCCTCGGTATTTTCCGATTCGCTAAATACCACCTCGGTATTTACCGATTCGGTGGATACCACCTCGGTATTTACCGATTCGGTGGATACCACCTCGGTATTTACCGATTCGGTGGATACCACCTCGGTATTTACCGATTCGGTGAATTCCGATTCGTATTTACCGACTGTTACCGAATCGGTAACTGTTACCGAATTTTTACCTACATATAACTTACCGGTTCTAATTTACCGATTCGGTACAGCTCGGTATTTATGAACCGGTAAAATTTATTTACCTACATGAGGCCCTTAATGAGGTAAAAATTTTATGTAAACACGTAGACAAGGAAGGGGACACAGGTTTTCGTACTAAAAACAAGGCAGGTGATAAGAGATTTGAGAAAAAAAATGTTCAAAATGATTCTAAAAATAGAGGAATTAAGTGAATTAGATGTGGAAGTGAAGGACATCTCTCCAACAGTTGTGGATGCTTTGCACGGTTTGCTCTTTTTAAAAAAAACGAGACAAGAAAGAATATTATGCTTGTGTGTGTATAGGACTAAACAACCGGGTGTGAACAGTGTGGAAGAGGAAGAAAAGTACATGTTGAGTGTAAGGAATGATGGGCATGTAGATGCTGATCCAATTGACATGCCAGAATGTGAAACTGTGGTTGATGGGAAAAGTGTACTAGCTGACTCAAACTCGAAGGAGGAGGAGCCAAATCCATCATGGCTGTTCGGAGCTTTTGCTCCATAGAACCCCCGAGCTCTTCAACCTAGCGCGGTGCTTATACTCCACCAAACCAGCTGATAGAGCCTTCTCCTGACATCAGACGTTTGGGAGCGTCAACTGGACGCTGCATCGTCGGGATATCGGTTAAAGCCTTGCCAGGCGATATCGCCTCAAGATGGCGCCTGGGATGGAGTGGGGGCTGCGACATCGGGAGCTGAATCCTGGGAACCTACTCATGTTTAGCGACGTACTCGGGGGCTCCCCTACCCGCTTGCCTTGTGGACGCCCGCAACGGAAATTGTTCAGTTCACCGCAGGCACAGTCCTGAACATCGGACCTACACCTAATTCGATCCTGGCATATGGTGAGCCTCCATCCGCTTGTGTGGCCCGACCGCGGCATGTGGAAAGCATCCTACGGCCGCAGCGGACATGCCGGAAAGTTTTCCTGGAACCCAGAGGCACTTGTTGCTGAAGATTGAGGTTAACGGCATTCCCATCCCCAGTGCGAGGTTATATGGCGGCTCCTACCGCGCAGCTTACCGTATTGGGAGATGTGTCCTAGTGCGCTTACAGGGACTGCGCTACTCCCGAGCGCCTGGGGATGCCTGGGAGATCTTGTATCCTTTTTTAAGAACTAAGGGAGACTGGCACTTCCTTCCCTGTAAAGTTCTGTCGCACTCTCACGATGTGGAAAAGTGTCCCAGGATGCCTGACCCCAACATGGCGCGAGTGGTGACTTTCTTTTTTTCCCCTTGCTGAACTTTTTCCTTGCTTAACCCCTTACCAGGAATGTGCCTGACCTCAAGATGACGTCTGGATTTCTTTTGGCCCATGGCCCCCCCCGCACTAATCTGACAATCCCTGAGTTCACATGATCTCTATCCCAACAGCGGAGTCTGAGCATTATGTCCGACGCCCGGTGGAGCTGCTCTGTTCAGCTATTGAGGAGATTGGCCTTGGTTCATCCCCTGACCGTCATCAGCCCAGCCGGACCTTGGGCACAGTTTCTCCCCATCTCCCTGTCTCGCCCACCCTGACCTCAAGATAAACGTCTGGATTTCTTTGGGACCATGGCTCCCCCACACCCCCGCACTAATCTGACAATACCTGAGTTCACATGATCTCTATCCTGACAGCGGAGTCCGAACATTATGTCCGACACCCAGTGGTGCTGCTCTGTTCAGCTATTGAGGAGATTGGACTTGGTTCATCCCCTGACCGTCACCTACCCAGCCGGACCTTGGGCACAGTTTCTCCCCGTCTCCCCCACCCCCCCCCCTTCGTATTTCTGCTATTCAGCTTTTTCCTTATCTCCTTTCTATCTATCTTTCTGACCGATGCCCGTTGGAGCTACCTTGAGAGCTATAGGGGAGATTGGCTGTGGATTACCTCCTCGGCCGTCACCTACCTATTCGGTCTTTGGGCTGACTTTCCCTTTGTCTCTCATTCCTTCTTACCCCTCTTCCTCTCCCCTCTCACTCCCCCTCTCCTCCTTTCCTCTCTACTTGTCTGTCTCTCCTTCTCTCCCTTTAAGGTGTCGCATATATTTGATGTAACGCGTAATTATCATCATTGTTGTAACATTGTTGACCTTATGTAAAGCGCTCTGATACCTCCGGGTCTAGCCAGTGCTATATAAAACTCTTTAAATAAATAAACTCTTTAAATAATCACTATACACTATGAATGGTGATACAAATTGGGAGATGTTATGTTGTGGCGTTGAAGACCTTGGCCTGCACATGTGAGTTTGAACAGTTAGTTGATTCTTTGGTGACAGATCGAATTGTGAGATGTACAAATGACATCAGGGTACAAGAAAAGAACACAAGCTTGTGGGTACATGAAATGTAGAATGAACAAGCATTGGCATAGCCAATAGGTGTCGCTTTTGGGACCTTATAAGTATTTAGTTATGCAGCACAATATCCTTGGTGCAACAACATCAACTGTTGCATGGCTAAGCACTTATAAGGTCCCAAAGTGGAGACCTATTGGCTATGCCAATGTTTCTTTTTTTTGCGCTTCAGTCGCTGATTCTTTTTTTTTGCTGTTCCAAAAAGGCTTTGGCTGTCTTGGAATGCTAAATTAAAGTTAAAACAAAAACCTACTAAATGGCTATGAGTGCATCTGTGTGTACATGAACTCACAGCAACCATCTTGGAATTCATTTTTTTCTTCGCTGAAGAAACCATTTAAAGATGAACGTTCCATGTATGCATGGTTCACATATTTGAATTGATTTTCTTCATGCAAAACATTAATTCAGAAATGGCTACTACACCTGTGTACACATACATTCCAGCCATCAAGGTGGGAAAATAAGTGTTGGCAAAGCCATCCGGTTTCACAGGTGAGGCCTATTGTCTTTGCTAATGCTTGTTTTGTGATGTTACTGCTTTTGAAAAGTGCTGCATATGTTGTTTGCATGGTCTTTTAATACGATGTAGCTTGTTGCAGCTGAAGATTCGTCTGTGGGAGAGGAGAGCTTCCATCAATCCAGTATGTGCAAGTGTAAGAACCAAGGGGCATATTATCAAGCCAGGCAATAAAATTATCGCCGCTTTAGCGGCAAAAAAACTGCCACTAAAACGGCGATAATGGGCTTGATAACATGCTCTATAGAATTCCAATTGACGCCCATGTTAGATGTGAAGGACATCTAACCTGAGCTTCAATTGGAATTCCATAGAGCATATTATCAAGCCCATTATCGCCGTTTTAGCGGCAGCTTTTTGCCGCTAAAGCGGCGATAATTTTATCGCCTGGCTTGATAATATGCCCCTAATTCCGTTTTAGTGCTTAATATTGTAATTTTCTTTAATTTCATCTGTTAATGCAGTAATATGATGTGATCAGTGGGGCACATGAGTTTTGGGTGCCTGAAGTTAATTGACGTGCTATGCTATCCATGTTGGTGTAGCGCCACCCACTATTGTGAAGGCTTCTAAGAGCGTTCTCTATCTGGGCGCCATGTCGTGCGACTCTAGGAAGACCTTCAGCTGGACTGGAAGAATTATCTCTTGATGGTGTCCCTGCTCTGGCTGTGTGCGACTGTGCATAGTTGGAAATAAATTACACAGCAGTAAGATTTTAAATACTTGGTGTGAGTTACCAGGCAAAGGGAGTTTCATTCAAGAAGATCTTTGTGATATTGTCTGGGACGGCGTCTTTTTTTTTTTTTGGTTGACCGGGCTTTCCCTGTAGGTGCTGCTTTCATTGTGCTTGTTTACTAGTTATGCAGTTTTTGAATCAAACTAAAATGGATGCTGTGTGTGAGCTCCTGGCTGACCTGAAACACACTGTCAAAGTTGTCATTTACAGTCGCAGGGATCACATCTGCATGATCTCAGTGGACTGTGGCACCTCCATAAGGCAGTGCGAGATCTTCAACTGAACAAGCATTGCTTCTTTTGTGGATAAACACAAAGCAGTACCGTAATTATTTATTTTAATACCGATAGGGCTGCAGCTTGGAGCAGAAGGGACTTTCAGATGCAGAGTATGCAGAAGTCGGCAGGTTTCAGCAGCAAATTATAGACTTTTAAGTGTGTGTACAATCTAAGTCGGGAGAGGAGTTGGCCAAACGGCTAGGGCGCTCGACCTCGGACCTGGGGAAGTGGGTTCGAGTCTCGGTAAAGACGCTGAACATCCTGTGCTTCTGGGCACATCATATATCTCCCCGTGCCGAACAATAGATGAATGTGTGTCCTCATGTAACGTAACTGGAGCTGTGTAAAGCGCTCTGATACCTGATTGGATTCGGGTCAAGTTCGCGCTATATGAAAATCACTACCCTGCAGACATTTTATTTGGCAGAGTTTTTATATAGCGCGAACTTTACCCAAATGTGCTGTAAATTGCATCAGTTCGCGCTATATAAAAGTCCGTGCTTTAGTTAGGTTACATGAGGACACACATTGATGGTGTGCATGGACTTGTCCAGTGCAAAGTGCCCTTGGTGGAGATGGTAACATGAATTCCCATGAGGCTATATGTATTCTTTCCGCTTAGTCAGTTCCTAGTAGAAATGTGTTAAATTTAAACACAAGTGGATGCTTTTGATTGTTTTATCCATTCATGAGTGACTATAATCGCGCAAGAATGGAGCATACGTAAATGTTCCTCTCGCGAGACCAGAGCCTGCAGTG
Organism: Triturus cristatus; assembly: GCF_964204655.1. Classification (NCBI taxonomy): domain Eukaryota; kingdom Metazoa; phylum Chordata; class Amphibia; order Caudata; family Salamandridae; genus Triturus; species Triturus cristatus. The sequence continues at coordinate 803,161,564 of NC_140595.1, forward strand.
TGTTGATTCTGGTTAGCCCTGCTCCTTGGCCCCCATCCTGGGATTGTTATCCAATCCAAGAATCTTGTCTGAAGGTTATTATTTTTTGCTGCACTGGAAATATAATTGGCGTTTCTTTCTTGTTTGTGGAACCAGTTTTGCTTCTTCTCACATAAGAGGCGTAAAAGCTATGGAAAAACCTCCAGTATGTATTGCGAAAGTAGGAAGCAAGTGGAAGGATAAAATACAAACAAAGGGAAAGGTAAAAAACTTCTTCTAACTGGACAAATATTGAATTGCCTTGTGAGAATGGTAGGCCGATTGAATTAGGCCTGGAAGTAAGCGAAAGGTCGTTAATTTTGCTGGCATTTGCGAAATTATAACTTTAACCTGGTACTGAACATAAGACCTATGGATAAATATCCGAAGGTGGCACTTCGCTGCTTAGAGGATTCCTGAAATAAACAAGATGTGTACTCTGTACTCCCTTTTAGAGAATGTGTTTGTATAGTTGCTGTTTTATTTAGCGCTGTAACAAACAAAAAAAAAATTCGAACTGGAAGGTACCCTTGTGTATTAGTGACTGTGAGTATACTGCGCACTATATGTAACAGGCATGCAAAATACCGACGTAATCCATCTTGAAAATAACTTTCTTGAGTAGAGAAAAATAAAAACAGACTATTGTTCAAATATAACATCAGAAACTGCATTGCTTTGTGGCGCGTGAATAATATGCAATCCTGTTACAAGATCACAATGGTATTCGTTTTATCAACCTCAGAAGGATGAAAGGCGGAGTCTAGTCTGCCAGGAAGGAAACCTGTGACCAACAGGTTACGCACAGGGCTGGCTGCTACTCGTTTATCTTAAAGCACACCTCCCACCCAACAAGGGCTCCAGTGAATGTAGCTTTTGAACTCAGCATTTAGTGCAGAAAAGGGTGAAACTGAAATGAGCTCGGATTTATTGAAGTATACTAACTATTCAGTAAAATAACGCAAAATGTAATGCTAAAGCAAGTTCAAGTGTTCATAGGAAAGACATACACTCTAGGGCTGTTTGGAGCATGTAGCGACGAGCTGGCTGTTTCAAAAAGGCATTTTTACTGAGCAGCGCGGAAACAGCCGGTCAGCTATTTTGCCGCTCCCTCACACAAAACAAGCATTTGCAATGCAATAGGTCTCGCATTAGGAACGTTTTAGCTTTTTGTATTGTAAATTGACCAATTTTTTATTTATGTGGGTTGTTTGAGATGCAGGGGTGCGTGTCATCAGTGCCTGTGTGTGTGAGCAGTGGGGCTGTGTGTGTGAAGTGCCTAAAGTTGCAAGAAAACATATGGTTATTTAAATCCTCAGATGCAGAATTAATGGAGCTAATGTTATCAACCTTAGAAGGATGAAAAGGGAATGAGCGCGGCATATGTTAACTTTGTAAGCGCAGAAAGCGTGCAGGGCAAACTTATTATTTTGGTTGTTTGAGACTCAGATCTGGGCAAAGTTGCAAGAAAACACGGAGGGGGGAGGGCGGGGGAGAGATAGGCGAGAGGCATGTGTGTGTGTGGCAAACACTGGTGGGGCTCAGAGCGTTCTGTTGCTGCCTTGCCTTGTATTTCTATGGTTCCTTAAACCCTTAGAGGCAATTCTTTTATTTTAACTAAAAGGATGGTAGTTAAATGGTGTTTACGGCAGGATGGTCGTTAAATGGTCGCACCCACTGACAGTTTTCCCATCACTGCCTCCCTCAGATGCCTCTCACTCAAGTTATGCTCCTCCTCCAACATTCATGCTGAGGTACAAATTTCCCAGTTGAAGATGTGGCTTATTATTTTATGTATCCATCATGCCCTTTGGATTGCTAGGTTAGATTTTCTAAGACCATAAAACACAGAAAGGAAGGGAGGTCAGACGGCACCTCATGCGTAATGAGCTCTCAGAGCTAAAGAGCTTGTGGGTTGATGGACTAACTAGATAGAGGTCTGGTGTCATGCTCTGGGTTTTCAGCAGTGGAATCTCTCTTCCCCTTCAACTCTTTCTTTGTTCAACCTTGTTCAGTGTATGCCACCCAAACCCTAAAACCATACGGTGAATTAAGCCTTCCTCAGGCCTTACATTTTAAGCTTATCACACACTTTGAAGACACAATGAGATATTCCAGAAGTCACAAAACATCTTCAGATGGCCTCTGAAAGATCAGCAATTGAACAAGAAGATGTGGAAGAGTGTTTAACCTCAGAGCAAGAGAAAGGGTATATTGATGAAGCCGGGGGAACAAATGTCAGTGATAGCTCTCCAGACTGTATCAGTAATTCATCCTGCGCTGACAATGCCAGGCCTACGTCCAGTCCAGAAACCTTCAGCCAAGAAAAGCCTTTGTGTTCTGGTGACAAAGATGTGACCTATTCAGTATTGCAACCCTCTCTCCATTTTCAACACCATCAAATGCAGCCAAGAAAGAATACTCGTTGGAAAACTTTGACAACAGCCACAGGAAACGTTTTGTGAGAGAAGCAAAATGACTCCCATTACTGGCCTTGGGTTTTTGTTTTCATGAATCGCCTAAGATATTCTTGTTACTTACAAGTACTATCTTTTATGACACACAAACCTAGTGATGTGTATACGAAGGATCAGGGACCCGGTGCCCCCGTGCAATCTCCATGCGCCCTCCTGTATGTCTTCCCCTAACTTCATAGTGCTACTATGGTGCCAGCCATTTTAGAGGTTCGTCTCCATAGTCGTGGCTCCTGTCCTGCTTCCTGCACAGAGGCACTGTGGGACACAAATTGTCCAGCATTTGGATGCTGGGATTAAAAACTAAGTTGGAAGATTCCATAGTTGTCAACTCATCCACTAGACTACAAATGGGGTGGCACTGATTCATACTCTCCCTGTGCCTCGGTCCACTAATCTGACAAAATGGAAGCTGTAAACACATGTGACAAAGAAGTGATGCAGGGTCTGTAGAAAGGTTGAACAGAGAAGAGATGCCAAGACTGGATAGACGAGACAGCGAATACATGCTGGAAATGTGGAGGGATGGGCCGAGTGAAGAGATATAGAGGCTATCAAGAGATGTGGCAGTGATAAGATGCAGGAGCAGTGGAGAAATGAGGGGTGTTTGAAGTGATGCTAGGGCTGCAGAGGGACAGGGCAGTCAAGGGATGCAGGGACTGTGAAGGCATGGGGCAGTGAAGAGGTGCAGAGGATGTTACAAGATGTGACAATTAAGACATATAGGGGCCGTGAAGAGATGGGGCAGTGAAAAGTTGAGACAGTAGAGAGATGCATCAGTGGAGAGATACAGTGGATGTGCAGAGAGAAATTAGGGAAAAGATGCTGGGTTTATAGAGCAGTGTTAAAGTGTAGAGAAGTAGGGACAAGAGAATAAAAATAACGGCATGACTGTCCTATAAAGTTGCTCTGGCATTTTGTATAATGAAGTTGTGATGCTTTGTAATGTTTTCATTTTTGATTTCAGACACTGCAGTTCTCCCTAACATGTCACTTCTCCCCAATCAAAAATGGCAGAAGCGCAAACAGTCATGCCCTGTCCTAAACACCCACCCACTAAATGAACTCACCTAGACATCTTGAGGTGACCCAGTGCTCACTATACAAGGGTAAAATATTGCTTGAATATACTCTTAGGGAATGCACGATGGAACAAAACAAGAAATGTGAACAGGAACTGCATGGATGACAAGGGTTACATTAACGCCTTTTATTGTCGTTGTTAAGAAATCGATCATTTGTTTTTGATTGTAGAGTTCAGTGTTTGACACAATAGACAGGAAAGCCTTATATAAAATTATGATTTTGACTAGATATCTATATGCATTACAAAATTATACCTTCCACAAACATGGTTCGACTAGTCCTAGCCATGAGCCGCAGTTTTATTTGGGCTGGAGGCGTATACCCAGCAGTGTTGTACCCTACAATTCTTGAAACATTTTATTCACATCCCACTGTCGCGGAGCAAGGCTTTCCTCCGTTCAGCACTCACCATCTACACCAAACAAGACAAATTGGTCCGGACACGAGCGAGCGCCCGCCGCGCGAAAGTGAAAGCAAGCGCGTGCGCTTGGCAGGGCGGGGGAGCGCATTCCAGGCTGGGGAGCGGACCCTTTGAAGTATGATGCCGAGGGCGCCAGTGGGCTGAAGCGCTTCCCAAAACGGATTGCATGGCGGCACGATGCACGTGATTGTGCGCATGCTCGTCATGCAATCCACTTTTGGAAGCTCTTTGAAATGCCCCTCTTACTAGAGTCTCGCATAGCGATTGCGTAAACGCAATAGCTAGGCGAGACCTAAAAAATGTACACTTCACTCAGCCAGGCAAATGAAAAGAAGCGGCTGCTGCACCGACTCAACATGCATGAAATCAATATACCATCAAGCAAATCAGATTCTTGGGTGGTGGGAATAACTGCGCCAACTATAAGTTAATAATATAGGATAGCAATCAGCATTGTTCGGAAGTCACCAGACGGGAGGTGAAGCGGGCGCTTCCCTGAGATGGAGAGCGTCTGGACCCCTTGCTGCTTCTCGTTGTCGGCCAGCCTGCAAGAGGGAGGAGGCTGTGAATGGAGATCATTCTTCCCGCACACACACGCACACACTGACTGCACTCACTCAAACAGGGCACCTACTGTCATCGCCGGGCGCGAGCCGCTGCAGGCAGGGGAGGGCGTGGGGTGGGGAGGGAAGTACCACTGGCAGCCTTCGGAGGGGAGCGGGCTGTAAGAGTTGAAAGGCAGGCCGCGGCAGATGGGGAAGTTGTGCAACACGTGTCTAGGGCCGGTTTCTATGCACCCTCAACAAACAAGCGTTGGCCACGCGCGAGCGGCCGGAGACGCAATATGTGGTGGGGGAGGGGGAGAAGCGGGAGTTGTGTGTGCGCATGCGTCATCGTGTTCGCGATCGCTCTGAAAGTGAAAGCGATCGCGATGACGCATGAGTTTTCAAAGTGCTGCTGGCGGCCGGCTGCGCGCGTGCACGATTGCGTGAACGCAAGCGTTAGGCCAGCCAGCAGCACTTTGAAAAGCCCACATACAAAATGTCTCTCAGAGCCAGCGCATGCGCTGGGCTCAGCGAGACCTAAAAAGTAAAGGGCAGTAATTTGGGTTCAGATAGCACAATTAATGAGGTAACATGTTTATGTAAACATGTAGAAAAGGAAGGGGACACAGGTTTTTGTACTAAAAACAAGGAAGGTGATAAGAGATTTGAGAAAAAAAATGTTCAAAATGATTAAAAAGATAGATGAATTAAGTGAATTAGATGTGGAAGTTAAGGACATCTCTCCAACATTTGTGGATGCTTTGCACGGTTTGCTCTTTTGCAAAAAAACGAGACAAGAAAGGACATTATGCTTGTGTGTGTAGAGGGCTAAACAACCGGGTGTGAACTTGAAGAGGAAGAAAAGTACATGTTGAGTGTAAGGAATGATGGGCATGTAGATGCTGATCCAGTTGATGGTAAACAACCATTACCACAAATCTTTTATCCCGCATACCAACACCCTGCATACCATGACAACGCAAATTCCATTACTCCGCAATGCCATTACAACGCATGGCATTACATTTTATATGCTTTTACCACGCATGCTTTTACAAAATGCATGAATGGTAAAAGCATATGTTTTTTAAATGTAAGTATAAGGTAAGTAAAGGGTTTGGGGTTGGGGTGTAGGGGTATATGTTATGGGGGTTCAGGGGTAATTTTAGGGTTATCTGTATGTTTGGGTTTTGGGGTGCTGGGGTATTTTTAGAGTTTAGGGTAGGTTTAGGTTTTGGGGTAATTTTAGGGGTCAGGGTGGGTTAGGGTGTAGGGGTGTAGGGGTAATTTTAGGGTTCATGGTGCATTTAGGTTTTGGGGTACTGGGGTATTTTTAGGGGTAAGGGTGGGTTGGGGTTTTGGGGTGTAGGGGGTATTTTTAGGGTTCAGGGTGCGTTTATGGTTTTGGGGTGCTGGGGTATTTTTGGGGTTCAGGGTGTGTTTAGGTTTTGGGGTGCTGGGGTTATTTTAGGGGTCAGGGTGGGTTAGGGTTTTGGGGTGTAGGGGGTAATTTTAGGGTTTAGGGTGCGTTTAGGTTTAGGGGTGCTGGGGTAATTTGGGGGTTAGGGTGGGTTTAGGTTTTGGGGTGCAGGGGTATTTATGGCGTTAAGGGTGCGTTTAAGGTTTTGAAGTGCAAGGGTATTTTTGGGGTTCAGGGTGCGTTTAGGTTTTGGGGTGCAGGGGTAATTTTAGGGGTCAAGGTGGGTTAGGGTTTTGGGGTGTAGGGTGATTTTTTAGGGTTAAGGGTGCATTTAAGGTTTTGGGGTGCAGGGGTATTTTTGAGGTTCAGGGTGCGTTTAGGTTTTGGGGTGCTGGGGTATATTTAGGGGTCAGGGTGGGTTAGGGTTTTGGGGTGTAGGGGTATTTTTAGGATTCAGGGTGTGTTTAGGTTTTGGGGTACTGGGGTATCTTTAGGGGTAGGGGTGGGTAAGGGTTTTGGGGTGTAGGGGGTATTTTTAGGGTTCTGGGTGCATTTAAGGTTTTAGGGTGCTAGGGTATTTTTGGGGTTCAGGGTGCGTTTAGGTTTTGGGGTGCTGGGGTAATTTAAAGGGTCAGGGTGGGTTAGGGTTTTGGGGTGTAAGGGGAAATTATAGGGTTCTGGTTGCATTTAGGTTTTGGGGTGAAGGGGTAATTTTAGGGATCAGGGTGGGTTTTGTTTTTGGGCTGAATAAACACACAAAAAAAAAAGATATATATATATATATATATATATATATATATATATATATATATATATATTCACTGAAAAAACCATAGGTTTCAGGGGCGTTATAGTTAGCTGGACTTTTCACTCGTACAAAACCATTGAAATTCCCCCGTTATAGTTAGTTCAGCTAACTATAACTCGCGCGCCCGCAATGCACTGCTGATGACATCACATATTACATCACTCATGACATGGTCAGTGACATCACTCATGACATCACTGATGACATCTCAAATGACATCACTGATGACATCTCAAATGACATCACTGATGACATCATCCAGTAAATGTGTGTTTTTCTGAAAATTACATATGGTTTATATATGTATATCTCAAGGTCGATGGAAGAATAAATGGAGATCCAGGGGGGAACATGGCGGCCGCAAGCTAAACGGCCGCAGCTGCAGCTCTGCTCAGGCCGTCAATGAGTGTTACAGATATGCGCTGATATGGGTCTCGGGAAGCACCCCCATTGAAGTCCGGCCCCCCCTCTCCCTCTACCTCCTTTCACCCCCACCGTCTCCTCTTACCCGCGTTAGGAGTTCTTAGCGGCGCGGGGGGATCTGTATGGCCCCGGACCTCAGAGACACGCCGGCAACGCCGAGTGGATCCTTGCGGTGGGAGGAGGCATTCCGCGAGTGGAGGCGAGGCGGTGCTGTCTGTAAACGGATCCAGGTCGCAGGTGGCAGAGTCAGCACAACCAGCGCTGGAGTCTATTCAAGTGCCTGGGCTGGAGGTAGTAAGTCTAAAGTAAATGAAGAGACTACCAACCAGGTAGGCGATACAAACGTCAATTGGTTTAGCAGGGTGGCAGTAGTCACTTGGAGAAGAGGAAAGGGTGAGTCGGGTGAGGCTGGCACTCCCAAAAAATGTGTTAGCGTCCATGTCTATGTGCTTGATGTTCCTCGCATGTTTAAGCAAAATAAGGGACAAACAAGTTCGACTTATTTCTCGTGTATGGAGATAAGTGCGTTACAGATTGCAGCCATAGCCATTGGGCCCCCATATGCCCTATAGTCTCCCCTGCTGTTAATAGATACACTCTGCGGGCAAGAGCCGCCCACTCCTTGTCTAACACTGATATTACCCAATCTATCCTCCCCCCTAGAATCTCTCCCCCGATCTCAGAGGTTAGAACTTCAGTTAGACCTCATGATTATAAAGGGGTGAGCGTAGATGTTAGTGCAGCCATAGAAGGAGGTAGAGGAGGGGGTAGGGGTAGGGGTAGAAGGGTACTTACCTCTAAGGTAAAGATTACTCCTTCGTTGAAAACATTCGACAAGGTGATGTCTTCCTCGACCACTCGAAACCCCAAAAAAAGAGGGTCCCAACCGGGCACCCTGGACACCTCTTTGGGGGACACCAGTAGTTTGTGTGAAGAAGTTCAGGTGCCACCTGGTTCGAATAAGCCGCCTGACGCGCCGGTAATCACACAGAAAGACACACAGAAAGACACAAAGCAATTAAATGCTCTGAAAATGCAAAAGGGTAGTCCTGTCTCTAAGTAAGCTTTACTCATTTTGTTTCTCGTTTTTTTTTTTTGTTGTCTTTTTAAATGCCTGAGCGGGCTAAGGCCAAATAGGCTAGCCTATTAGTAGGGAGGGTTTCCCATGGGGTGAGGGGTTCACTGGGTGGGTGGTAGGAAAGTGGGGGCGGGCACGGGGTGGGGAGCAGTGGGTTAAAATAAAAAAATAAAAATACATATATCCTCATTCGCCTGTTAATATTAGTTCGTCATTCCTGGGGGCTGGATTACAAAAAAAAAAAGGAAGAATAAATGGGTATATAAGTGTCTAAATGGATGATTTGTTTTTGAAAAATTGATTGTATAACTGACTGATTAAGTGTATCTTAGTGAATACATGGCTTAGTGAGTAATGTTTAAATGTGTAAATATCTGTATCAGTCTCTCACTTTGTGTATAAGTGGCTGCATGGGTTGGTGAGTAGCTACATGAGTGTCTATATAGGTTATTAGTTGTTTTTTTGAGTATCAGTATGAGTGTCTGAGTGTCTGTATGGTTCGGTGGGGGGTATTACGTAGTGCATAGGTGCATGAATGAGTGACTCACTGTTTGTATGTGTTGAAGACAGCATGTGTGCAGGACTGTATGGGTGGATGAGTGTGTGCATGGGTGTGTTAGTGAGTGATAGACTGTCTCAATAGTGTCTTTATGAGTAACTACATATGTTTTAAACTAGTTTATGTGACTATTGGTGTATATAAGTGAGTATATGTGAGAGTGAGAGATTGAAAGAGTTCCTGTATGAATAAGTATGTGTTTCTATAATGATTGTTTAAAAGACTAAGTATGTGTATGTTTCTGTAGAAGTAAGTGTGGTGGTGTGTGTATAACTGTATATGCAAGTAAATGGATGTTTGATTCTTTATTAGCATGAGTGACTATGTGTGTGAGTAACTCTATGGATGAGTGGCGTTGTGTAACAGGATGTATAGGTGTGTGAGTACATATGATGAGTGAGTACATGTATGAGTGACTATATAGGACTGTTGGTGAATGAGTGGATGTGTATGTGGATCTTAGAATTACTGAATAGATTGTCGTAACTGGTATTGGTATGTCCATTGTTTTGAACATTGTAGTTTCTATTTTTGAATGTGTGTATCAAAGGTTATATTAGGGGAAGAGGAGGTCTGCCACTCTCTCACAAGGATGATGTCATCAGTGATGTCATTAGTGATGTCATTTGAGATGTCATCAGTGATGTCATGAGTGATGTCACTGACCATGTCATGAGTGATGTAATATGTGACGTCATCAGCAGTGCATTGCGGGCGCGCGAGTTATAGTTAGCTGAACTAACTATAACGGGGGAATTTCAATGGTTTTGTACGAGTGAAAAGTCCAGCTAACTATAACGCCCCTGAAACCTATGGTTTTTTCAGTGAATTTCTAAGGTTTTTTAAATGCTAATTCCTAACTATAACGTGCCTGAAACCTTTTTTTTTTCAGTGAATTTCAAAGGTTTTTTAAATGCTAATTTCTAACTATGCCTACAGAGATAGGACATGTGAAGAAAGAAGAAAAAATGCACAGAAAGAAAAAAAAGAAATGCAGAAAGAAGCAACAGAAGTCCTCAAAGACGAAGAAAAGTGCAGGATGAAGGATAACGTGCAGAAAGAACAAGCAGAAGAGCAGAAAGAAGCCTTGTTGCAAAATCATCCTGTACCCTCAACTTTTTCAGACGGATACTGGTGGTAACTAGTCCTAGAGCCAGTGCTATGTTAAAAGACACTCAGAATACAGTGAAAACACCTACATACACTAGGGAACACTATGCGTTGGGGTCCCCCTGTGATCAGCATGTCCTCCTCTGTAAGCCCCTAGTATATCATAGGGCAGGGGATTAAAACTACCTCTTAAAACGCGCCACAGGGCGTGTTTGCACACGTCACCTCAAGCCCCGTCCCCTCACTTCCCCACTGTGTAAACATGCCCTGTGGCCGTTTTAAGTTGGGAGATTAAGTCCCCTTGAATCCTGAGGGTCCCTAGGGTCCAACTAGACCACTAGGTACCTCCAGTAAGCGCCACAGAGCTGCGTTGCAGAGAGATGTCAAAAGGGGCACGGCCTAGACCACCTCTCTGCAACGCAGCGAAGTGGTGCTTACTGGAAGCACCTGGTGGGCTAGTTGGCCCCCAGGGTCCCTCAGGATTGAAGGGGAATTATTTCCCCAACTTAAAACGCGCCACAGGGCTTGTTTGCACACGTTAACTCAGGCCCCGTCCCCTCCCTTCACCACTGTGTAAACACGCACTGTGGCCGTTTTTAGTTGGGAGATTAAGTTCATTTGAATCCTGGGGTCCCTAGGGTCCAACTAGCCCACTAGGTACCTCCAGAATGCGCCACAGAGCTGCGTTGCAGAGAGGTGTAAAAAGTGGCATGGCCTGGACCACCTCTGCAACGCAGCTCAGTGGTGCTTACTGGAAGCACCTGGTGGGCTAGTTGGCCCCCAGGGTCCCTCAGGATTGAAGGGGAATTATTTCCCCAACTTAAAACGCGCCACAGGGCTTGTTTGCACACGATAACTCAGGCCCCGTCCCCTCCCTTCACCACTGTGTAAACACGCACTGTGGACGTTTTTAGTTGGGAGATTAAGTTCATTTGAATCCTGGGGTCCCTAGGGTCCAACTAGCCCACTAGGTACCTCCAGAATGCGCCACAGAGCTGCGTTGCAGAGAGGTGTAAAAAGTGGCATGGCCTGGACCACCTCTGCAACGCAGCTCAGTGGTGCTTACTGGAAGCACCTGGTGGGCTAGTTGGCCCCCAGGGTCCCTCAGGATTGAAGGGGAATTATTTCCCCAACTTAAAACGCGCCACAGGGCTTGTTTGCACACGATAACTCAGGTCCCGTCCCCTCCCTTCACCACTGTGTAAACACGCACTGTGGCCGTTTTTAGTTGGGAGATTAAGTTCATTTGAATCCTGGGGTCCCTAGGGTCCAACTAGCCCACTAGGTACCTCCAGAATGCGCCACAGAGCTGCGTTGCAGAGAGGTGTAAAAAGTGGCATGGCCTGGACCACCTCTGCAACGCAGCTCAGTGGCGCTTACTGGAAGCACCTGGTGGGCTAGTTAGCCCCCAGGGGCCCTCAGGATTGAAGGGGAATTATTTCCCCAACTTAAAACGCGCCACAGGGCTTGTTTGCACACGTTAACTCAGGCCCGTCCCCTCCCTTCACCGCTGTGTAAACACGCCCTGTGGCCATTTTTAGTTGGGAGATTAAGTTAATTTGAATCCTGAGGGTCCCTAGGGTCCAACTAGCCCACTAGGTACCTTCAGTATGCGCCACAGAGCTGCGTTGCAGAGAGGTGTAAAAAGTGGCACGGCCTGGACCACCTCTCTGCAACGCAGCTTAGTGGCACTTACTGGAAGCACCTGGTGGGCTAGTTAGCCCCCAGGGGCCCTCAGGATTGAAAGGGAATTATTTCCCCAACTTAAAACGCGCCATAGGGCGTGTTTGCACACGTCACCTCAGGCCCCGTCCCCTTCCTTCCCCACTGTGTAAACATGCCATGTGGCCGTTTTTTAAGTTGGGAGATTAAGTCCCGTTGAATCCTGAGGATCCCTAGGGGCAAAATAGCCCACTAGGTACGTCCAGTAAGCGCCATTGCAGAGAGGTGTAAAAAGGGGCACGGCCTGCACCACCTCTCTGCAACGCTGAGCAGTGGCACTTAGTGGAAGCACCTGGTGGGCTAGTTGGCCCCCAGGGTCCCTCAGGATTGAAAGGGAATTATTTCCCCAACTTAAAAGGGCGTGTTTGCACACGTCACCTCAGGCCCTGTCCCCTCCCTTCACCACTGTGTAAACGCGCCCTGTGGCCGTTCTAAGTTGAGAGATTAAGTCCCCTTGAATCCTAAGGGTCCCTAGGGTCAAACTAGCCCACTAGGTACCTCCAGTAGGCGCCACAGAGCTGCGTTGCATAGAGGTGTAAAAAGGGGCGTGGCCTCAGAACACCTGTCTGCCACGCAGCTCCCCGGCGCACACTGGAGATACCTGTTGAGCTAGTTGGCCCTCAGGGACCCTCAGTAATGAAGGGAAATTAATTCCGCAACTTACAACTGGCCAGGGGGCGCGTTTGCAGAGTGCTGCAAGGAGGGGGCGTGGCCTCCAGCGCGATGCCGGTCTTTTATTTATTTTATTTTTTTAAGAAGGAGGGCTGTGTGGCCCCCCTTCTTTTTCTAATTTACTGGCCCTGGGGACCCCATCCCCCAGGGCCTGCACCCTAATTTTTTTTGTCGGGTCATGGCCTTTTTTTTAATTTAAATTCTTTAGGAGGGGGCTGCGTTGCCCCCCTCCTCAGGCCACTTATGGCTCCGGGGACCCCATCCCCCGGGGCCGGCCTTTGTTTTTTATTATTTTAAAAATATATATATTTATAGAAACACCTAGGACATGCTGGACAAACCGTATGTACCTATCACCATGACGATTTGCGTGATATTCATTAAAAGTCGACTATGCATAGAATGAATCCACATGGAATGTATTTACACTGCTAGTGAAGCTCTGACGTGTCTGATGCCCTACCGTGCCTAATCCCGGTGCCCCCGCCGGTGGGTTCTCTCCAAGTAGACACCCTTGTCGTTTATTTATACAAACATGGGTAGCTATTGACGGGCACATTTAATATACACGCACACCAAGCCATTCAAAGGGGATTCGACAAAAATTCTACCAAACTATGCAAGAAACCCTCCTCACAGTTAATAAAAAACACATCCACCGCCGGATGTGTAATACTTTTTATTTTACTCTCTGGAAAGGAGACGAACCTCACTTGAGAATCACAGCGTGCTGCTGGCTGAGCCCAATGCTGTGTTACACCCGCCAGGGCCCGCCGATTGCCTCACACCTCTGTGTTGTATTCCACCAGCTAGTGCGTATGCTATGACACTCTCTAGCCCATGTGCACTGTAACACCACCCCGTGAATATGTCATGCCACACTTGCCTTCACACGGGTTATATTGCCGCATCTAACGTGCCTTCCTCGATGTGTATGTTTTAACGCACAGCGCTATGCCATACATATTACATTCTGGGATCCATATCTTTGTCACAGTGCATATGCAACGTTACACTCCCCAGTACATATTTTATATTACAACTTTAGAGACTAGTTATGTTACACAACACTGCCCTGTGCATATTACACTCCAAGGCGCATATCGCATAGCACGCGCTAGTGCCTGTGCTATCTCGCGCTCTCTAATGAATCTGTCATTGCGCACAATGTATTGCATATTATATTTCACGCCCCGGTTCATCTTATATCACACTTTTTGGTGCATAGTTTATACCATATACTACATCTAGTTTTCATTTTTAATCGTGCTCTCAGGACTATGTTCTATATAACACTGCGTCCACCTACCCTTTTCACGGGCATTACATTTTGCGATGGGGGTGGAGTGTCAGGGGGTGTTTCTGCCAAGTGAGCCCAGAGTCACAGTCACAAACGTCCTCTTCTTCCTGAATAAAAGTGAGATTATGCTGCATACTTGTTCATATTTTAAGTAGTTTGCACAGACACACATTTTAAAAACAATAAAGTTCCTAATACCCACCTTCTCTGAACAGTTAGCTTGCTGCCCCATCCACCTCCTCCCTATCCTCTGTTGTCTGAATCCATGGACTAGCCTCCTCCCTCCTGCCATGCATGGTCTGATGTGCTGCCACTGCCCTCCATTTAGCATGATGTACCAGTCCACTCCTCCTGCCCTCCATTGCCCAATTCTATGGCCCATCATTGACCTCCTGCTTAGCCTCTGTGCTTAGCTTGCTGCCCCTATTCTTCTTCCCCCTGCCCTCTGATGTCTTTGTGCATGCCCCTGCTCCATCCTTTTTGCCCACTATGTTCCATGGACCTGCCACTCCTATCTACTCTGAGTGTTCTGTTGAGCTGCCACTCCCCTGCCACCTGCCTAGCATTGTCAGATGACTGTAACCTGTCCCTATCCCCTTCCTCCTGTCCTCCATGGTCCATTTTACTGCCACACCCTTCTGCCCTCCCTGATCTGTTGTGCTGCAACTGCTCCTCCTGCCTGCCCCGCGCGGTCTGTTGTGAGGCCCCTTCCCCTGAACTCTCTTGCCTGTGCCCAGGTCCTGACCCTCCCTTCTATCCTCCATGGTCCTTTGTGCATGCCCCTGCACCCTCCTTCTTGCCCATCATAGCCATTGTGCTGCCACCAACCCTCCCGCTTGCCATGCATGGTCTTCTGTGCTGCCATGGCCCCTCCCACCTTCCCTGTGTGGTCAGCTAGCTGCCCCTGACCCCCTCCCACCTTCCCTCCATGGTCTGTGTATATGCCACCATACATTTTGTGTTTTAATATGTACTGTATCAATTCAATTTTTAAAGATTGTAGATTGTAACCCAACATTGGGAGCTGTAGATATATGTGTTTATTTGCTATTTTATGATTTGTAATAAATGATGTTTTTAACAATATGTCTCTTATAGAGCTTTCCTAAAAGTGCCTTTGATATATACAGTGTGTCTTGGGAGATTCCAACAGTCTTTTTAACGACATTAATACTTTGTCTCTGCCCATGGGCATGTTGATTAGTTAAATGAGGGACACTCTGTAAACGTTCTACCACTTATCCCCGTCCCGCTGTGTGTTGCACACTGGGGTAGCTCCCCCTTTCCTTTTTTGATTATGCCACCATAGTCTCATTGTTGCGCTCCATGGTGTGTCTTGTTTCTAGTGCCCATCCTGCCTGACCTCCATGGTCATCTTGCTGCTCCTGCCCTGCCACCTTGCCCCCAGCCCTCTGTTTCCATGTGCAGACCCCCTATTCCCTCCCTCCTGGCTTGTCTGTTCCATTGTAATGCCCCTGATCCGTCCCTCCTGCCCTTTATGGTCTGCTATGCTGCAGCTTTCTCTCCTGTCTGTCCATTATGGTCAGCTAGCTACCATTGCCTCTTTCCCATCTGTTCTCTGTTGTCCATGTGCATGGTCCTGTCCCCTCCCTATTGCTTTCTATGGATTGTTGTGCTGCACTCCCGTCCCGCATGCGCTGTGTGGTGTATTGTGCTGCTGCAAACCCTGATGCCTGCCCTGTAGGGTCAGTTTGGTGCACCTCTCCATGTTCCTCCTGTCCTCTGTTATCCGAGTCCATGTACCTACCCCAATTTCTCCTGCCTACCATGATTCAATGTACCATACTTGCGAACATTTTGAACTTGGTAAGAGGGAGATTTAAAAAAAAAAAACTGGGGTATTGATTTTCCCCTTTGAGTTACATTGAAAAAGAGGAGATTGTAGACAGGAGACAGATCAAATAAAGCCCATTTGAGCTTAAAAACATTGGACGTTTCCTGGCTGAAAAGGGTCTGTTGGCATGTATGGTTATACTACCACTGCCTCTTCCTTCTGCCCACAATGGTCTATTATATTGCCACAGCCTCTCTTGCCAGTCCTGTATTGTTGGTTTGTTGCCCCCGCCCCCCTTTCCACTGCCCTCTATAGTCTGTTGTGCTGCCACTGCCCTTCCTGCCTGCCCAGTGTGGTCAAATTGTTGCCTCTGCACTCTCCTACCTGCCTTCAATTTTCAGAGTCCGTGCCCCTGGCCTCTGCCTCTCAACAGTATCCCAATGAACAACTAGATTGCTAACATTCTATATTTATTACAAAAGTGTGGAACGCCTGACATCATCTTGATGTAATCAAAACTGTAATACCTAGAGTATTTCCTTTAGAAATTACATATATGAGAGGGTCTTATTTGCATCAAAATTATGGTTAGTGCTCTAAAAAACTAAAATGAGGACATATTTTCTGAGTTTTCAAATAGCGACAAAGAACTTTTAAATTATTTGTAATCTTTATGTTTTTTTATCCAGTTGACCACTTGATTAAATGTTGCACCTTGGCGAGAGGATGTGGTGTTACTTCCAGAGCTGCAGACTTTGCAACTGGGGAACCAGGTTGGAGTTTCTGCTTCAGCTCAACATTCTGTGATTGTGGTCAAATCACTTAATCTCCCCATTGTGTGATGTAACCAATGCTCATGTACGCGCTGGGGGTACGCACCGTACATACACGGGTGGGGGTACGACTCGAACGTACACGGGGGGGTCCGACTCGAGCGTACACGGGGGGGTTCGACTCGAGCGTACACGGGGGGGTACGCACCGTACATACACGGGTGGGGGTACGACTCGAGCGTACACGGGGGGGTTCGACTCGAACGTACACGGGGGGTACGCACCGTACACGGGTGTACACACAGGGCTGGTCGGTGCGTACCTACGGGGGCTGGGGGGGGGTCCGCGCGTACCTACGGGGGCTGGGGGGGGGTCGGCGCGTACCTACGGGGGCTGGGGGGGGGTCGGCGCGTACCTACGGGGGCTGGGGGGGGGTCAGCGCGTACCTACAGGGGCTGGGGGGGGTCGGCGCGTACCTACGGGGGCTGGGGGGGGTCGGCGCGTACCGGGCCACCTACTCTGGTCGATTCGCGCCGTACTTCGCTTTTGCGGCACTTTTTGGGTGCCGTGAAAATATTGCCGTCCGGACTGCTGTCGGTTCGAATCGTAATTCCTGGTTCGTGAAACGCTGCCTGAAAGCGTCCCGACGTCACGTCGCAGCATTCCCGGATCACATTCGTATGTATATTTTCGTCGGTCGGTGTTTTTTACGATTCGTACGGAAATGGTGTTTCCGTGCGAATCGTAATTCCATGTTTGTAAAGTTTTACAACCGGGTACGAGTCGGACGGGGAATTCGCTCCGACCGACGGTTCGTACGCGGTTTTTAACGGATCGTAATCGGCACCTGAATGTTTTAAGAATTACCACTTTATTCCAACCAAGATGGCTTCAGGTGTGCCATACGTTTGTCATAAGTAGGACTGTTAGCGCTCTAGTTGTTCTTTAGAACACTCTGGGAAGCTGCAGTAGAACACAAATGAATCAACTGACAGTCTCTGCCCTTGTTGGATGTACATGTTTTACTGAGAATGTCAGACTTCATTCTCACATGACTGAGAAAGATAATGTGAATTTACAGAAAATATGCTCTCAGTTAGCTTATAGATCACCTTCCAAACCTCTGTGGGAAAAGCATGAGAAAATAGTTTTCTCTCAAACATGATTCATGATATCACAGCACAAGGCTTTTTCACATGGTAAAATCACCTTAGAACACACCACAATTCCTAAAATGAGTATGGTACCACCAACAAATGATTTATAATGTAACCAAAGTCTTAAAACCTTCTATTAGCTGCAATGCTTTTTAATGAGGTGCTATCATGTATATTGGTCCCAAGATGAATGCCAACACTTCTTGGATGAAATGCTGACAGCCAATCAGATCTCACGATGAGATGTATGGTTAGGCTCCGCCCAGATATATATGTGATTTTACTTTTGATTTTCTCAGGAACTACTGAACGGATTTACACCATTTAAGCAAAAGGCACATGCTTGACTTGAGGACTACCTCTTTGCCAAATTTCAAGTAACTCTGTTCAGCCGTTCGGGCTGTACCTTCGACTAAAGGTCCTATGGGAAAATGCATGGGGAAAACGCGTTTTGGGACCCCCCTTTTTTCTCAGCCCCCGCTTGACGAATCACCCCGAGACTTTCAGGGTAATAGCTGAGCGGAGCGCCCCATTAGTTTTGAAAATTTCACGAAGATAAGTCAACCGGCGCCAAAGTTATTCAAAATAGAATTTTCAGATTTTCTATGGGAACTCGGTCCTAACTATAACTATCTACTGGCGACCGCCAGTAGATAATATATATATATATATATATATGAACAAGCACGAGAGTTCCCACTGTCATTTCCTGCAGATTGGAAAGCAAAAATTGGGACACGGACTCCAAAGTAGGTGCGTGGTTTTCTTTTATTTAATCAAGCAGATAGACGCTTCGGCATGGCGGCATGACGCGTTTCGCCCAACAAGTGGGCTTGATCAAATGATGAGATTCTCTTTCCCTTCACTATATATAGCATTTTCACAGATACCACTCATTGCGTCATGTGATGCAGTGAACACAAAAGAAATACTCTTTGCTGGGTGACTTTTCTAAAATCATTGTGATCAAATACAATTATTTTGAATCAAGTGACTGTATGTATGATATCAAATAAATGCCACAATTATTATATAAATTATATAAATAATTTAAAATAATTTGAATCATAAATTACAAAGTGCAGAATGCAATGTGCAAATCGATGGCCATTGAATGGCTGACATTTATAGGTGCAAATACCTCAATGTACCAGGAACATCATTTTTTATGCATGGCATTGAATGGCATAGATTTTATAAAATTTGGAAAGAAGGAGTATACCTATTGTCTTTAAATCTACAGCCACGAGTCATAGAGAGTCAATCCCCTGCAGGAAGATTTCCAAAAGAACGTATAAAATTATAAAAGTGTTTTAAAGTGCTGAAAATTAATATAAAAATAATCACAATAATTTTTATTGTGATTAGAAATCATAATTGTTTTAAATAAAAAAATTAAAAAAAATTCGGGTTAACTTTATCACCCTGATTATTACAAGGGAATTTGGACAAGGAAGTTGCAAGATTCATTAACCCATTAAATAAATACATTCTCAGATTACAAGCAATTTATAGATTTTTTTGAGAGAAAAATGTCTCAATACACCCTGAATTCTACATCTAAATCAACAGTTATGTTTCTTCAAATTTTACTAATAAGATTTAAGAGCCAGGGAGTCAGAAGATAGCCAAAACCTCAATGACACGATGTATGAATCACCTAAAAAGTTGGTGTCATATGGGCATGATTTGATATGAAGGGACTACATAATCAATGGCTATTATAAAACAAGGAAAATCATAATAAAGTTAAAGGGGATCCAATTGCAATGTCAGTCAAATTCCTCCAATCTGTCTGAAATTAGTGGATTTTATCAAAAAATATATATATAGATTAAATTATTCTGACAATATTATAAATAGCCTTTAAAAAGATCTATATATAAAAATACATTCTTAAAATGAGAAAATGCATAAATATATTAAAAGACTTTTTTCAAAAACCCAATAAAATGCAATCTAAAAGAAGTTCCCCTACCATAATAACATGAAAAAATTCCTTTTAAAATAAAGTGAAATGACATCAAATAAGCATCAAAAAGCATGGCCTCTTAAGAAATTGTATAGCTCTTCCCCATCATTCAGTCCATTCGGGGTACGGGTGTTCAATTCAAGTATAAACTTGGATTCTAATTGTCTAAGAGCTTTTTCCCTGTTGCCTCCCCTTCTTATGGGTGGAACAGCAGAGATAACAAAATACTTGAGGTCCTCCAATTTGTTCATGTGCACTGCCTTGAAATGTCTGGCCACAGGATATGTCATGTCAGAATTGACTATCACTCTAAGATGTTGTAAGATGCGTACATGCACCTGGAGCTTAGTGCTCCCTATGTATTGCAGATTGCAAGTTCAGCTTAATACATAGACTGCAAACTCTGTACGGCAATTGGTTAGGTTATTGGACGCACCAAATACAGTAGTGTATTGGGAGGTATTGATTCCAAACCTGCAGGCCCTACATGTGCTGCATTTCACAAAATCATTTTGTGGTTTAAGCCACATGGTACTAGTTTTGCTAGTTGGGGCTGTCAACTCTGGACTGGATTTGACTAAGGCATCATGCATAGATTTGGATTTTCTGAATGTCAGGGTTGGCGGAGCGGGAAATAACTGACTAAGAATCATGTCTGTTTGTATTATGGGCCAGTGCTTATTAATGATAGTCCTGATTTTCTGTGCTGACTACTATATGTTGGTATAAATCTCATTGGATTGTTGTCAGTGTCTTCATAGGTTACACTTCCCTTATTCCTATGTTCAATGGCAGTGGTGCAAGTCAGTAGATCATTCCTAGATTGAATGCAAACTTTAGCCAAAGCTGTGTTGATCACTTGATTATTGTATCCCCTTGCCAAGAATCTGGTCTTGCTCTCTTTGATGCATTTTTCAAAGTAGTAGTCAGTGCTACAGATTCTACGAAGTCTCAAAAATTCCCCATAAGGGATACTTTTTATCAAATGTGAGGGATGGAAACTAGATGCATGAAGCGTTGAGTTTCCAGCGGTGCTCTTTCTATGCAAAGTAGTTTCAATACTACCTTCACCAACACATACTTGTACATCTAAAAAATCAATGGACCTATTGCTAACCACTGCCGTGAACTGGAGATTGAGTTTGTTATTGTTAAGTGTATGGATAAACTCTCTGACCAGTGTTTCAGGTCCTTTCCATACAAAGAATATGTCATCGATAAAGCGCATCCATCCTGTGATGCGCTCTTCCCATATTTCCCTGTGTTCTACTTTGAGGACCTGTTCCTCCCACCGGCCCACGTGTAAACATGTGTAGCTGGGGGAAAAACAGGCCCCCATCGCTACTCCTCTGATCTGATGGTAAATATCTTTTGTGAATATAAATATTTGTTATAAAGACATAACCTAATCATTTCAACAAGCATCTTTCCATGTTGATAATATTCAATTGGCCTGTCCCCCAAAAAGGAATTAACTACATTAATACCATCTGAATGATTGATGCTGGTATATAAAGCACACACATCAAGAGACACCAATAAATATTCCGATGACCAAACAATGTCTTTGAGTTTCTCCAAAAAATGAGTGGTGTCTTTTGATATATGAAGGTAGAGTGACTACCAATTCTTGTAGGTGAAAATCAACATATTCAGAGATCTTTTCTAGAATTCCTCCTCTCGCATTGATAATAGGTCTTCCTGGCACTGGCAAGATTTCTTTGTGTATTTTTGGTATGAAATACATCACTGGGGTTATTGGGAACTCTGTTCGTAAATAATTGAATTCATCATTGGTGATCAGATTGTCTCTTTTCCATTTGAAAAGTTGCTTTGAAACTGTTGTTTTTAACACTGTTAACTGTTGTGGGGTCATTTAAATGTTTGTCTGCTTCCAACAAATATTCTTCCCTGGGCCACAACACTATGTTGCCACCTTTGTCGGATTGTTTGATAATAATCTCATTGTGGTTTTGCAGTTTAGTTATTAAATTCTGATATTGTTTGAATTTAAAGTATGTTCCGATTTTACGTTTTTTGGTGGTTAGACGTAGTTTTTTGATTTCGTCTATGATGATATCTTGATAGATAACTATCGCGTCACGTGGCATGATAGGGACAAAGGTGGATTTGGGTTTGAAGGGAGACTTAACTCTGCCACAAACATTGATACCCAATTCTGCTGCTTGCTCCTGTGTAGATCCAATAGTATTGTCATTTAGGTTACCCATAGTTAGAAGAGTAGTGATGTCTGAAGTAGTAAGATTAGATTCTGGCTCGTCGTCATTAGTTGTTCTGGGTGCTACGCTTTTTTTAGAGTTTTTTATTTCAAAATATATTTTTAGTTTCATTTTGCGGATAAATTTGTATATGTCAACACGTGTTTGGACGTAATTGAAATTGCTCTCAGGGCAAAAAGAGAGCCCCAATGTCAATAATTGAGTTTCTGTCTGATTTAATTGGATAGAAGATAAGTTTACTACCGTGTTGGGGTTGGACTTTATTTCCGGTTGATCCTTTTCTTTTTGCGCTGTTGATGTTTTTTGCGTAGTCGGGCTTTCCTTCTAGCTAACCTTCTCTTGTTTGCTCTTGTTGTGGATTTGAAGCGGGCTTCCGTGGTCTTCGCGTTTGACGCTGCGCCCGCTGTACAAAATCCAGTTCTTCTCCTGGAGTGAGGGCTCCCATGTCTTCTCTCCCTTGGATTCTAGTGGTGTCACTGCCATCCGAGTCAATATCACTTATAGTGGAATTGGATTCCGAAGGGGACTCACTCACTTGATCCTGACGAGAAGCATTTTGTATACCACTTGATATTCCTGGGAGAGGCGCTTTCATTTTTAAACTTTCATATTTTTTTGCGAAAGTGAAGATTCGCCCAGACTCATAGTCCTGTTTGTCTCGTGCATATTTAAATGCTTTTCTAGTTTTTATTGTATCTTCTTGTTATATATATATCTATCCAACAAAACCTCAAATTCAAAGAACAAAGGCACGCCGGACCGACTTCAGGATTTGCTTGTACTTTAATTCCAATACAGCAACAGCATTCTTAAATTCCTAACGCGTTTCGGCTATGTAAGTTGCCTTGTTCACAGGTGAGCTGTTAATTTTTGAATTTGCGGCGTAACTTCCCGTTTTATACTCCTAGGTCTGAATACCATAATGTTCCGTAGTCATGATATACTGCAAATCCCAACATACACTTCGAACAAAGGAGTCTCATATTAATGCAAAGTCACTGGTATTCCTTTTTCTTATTGGTCTTAATAACATATATTTTCACAGTGACAAGTAAGCAGTAAAAAGTCAGTTCAAAGTGTACTTGATATGCTCAATATTATTGGGCTGTTGCTGTTTTCACAATTCATGGCGGTACCTGCCAGTCCTGAAGTCCATACGTGAATAACAGAAGTCATTCACCTTCCCTTGATCGCGCTGATCTCCAAAATACCCGGCTGGAAACTCCGTGCCTTACTCTAAGGAAATATATATATATAGCACTTTTACACAGTTTATGGCTTCACCACGCATGCATTTGCGTTGCAAAGGCATGCGTGGTAAAGTCATATTAGGAGTGAAAGTTTGCGGGGTAATGGTATCGCGGAGCAATTGCATTTTCGTTGTGAAAAATGTGGAGTGATGGTATGCGGGATGAGAGTATGCGGGATAACGTCGTATGTTCCCAGTTGATATACCAGAATGTGAAACTGTGGTTGATGGGAAAAGCCTACTAGCTGACTCAGAATCACTATACACTATGAATGGTGATACAAATTGGTAGATGATATTTTGTGACCAAAGTATTACTATACAAGCTCCGGATATAAACCCAGTGGGGTGTGGAGGTGTGAAATTTGATGTGTTGGAATATTCAGTGATGATATTTCAATTTGCTGATTGAGAAACTATAGGGAAGGTGTATGTGGCCAGAAGAGTAGATAATCTTTTGGAGTGGAGGCATCAGAGGGATATGGGAATAACCCTTAATCCTAATTCTAAACAAAAAGTGTTGGTGATGATGAATGACGTGATACCTTATGATATTTGTTCAAGATTCCCCAAAGTATTTGGGAATGATTTGGGATCACTTAAACACTTTTAACACAAATTGTGTTGAAAACGGTGCAGTACCATGTGTGTCTAAAGCCAGGAACGTTCCTCATATGATGATGGGACCATTGGAACAAGAGATTAAAAAATTGAATGAAAGGGGTGTGATTGAAGAGTTAAGGTGCTCTGAGTGGTTGGCCCCTGTAGTCTTGGCACCTAACAATGGTGGTAAGAAGGTTCACATATGTGCCGACTTGAGAGGAATAAACAAGCATATTTGGGTGGACAGAGAGCCTCTGCTGAATACCTCAGAGACACTGGCAATGATCAGGATGCAAGGATATTCAGTGTGATGGACTTGTCCTCTGCTTACCACCAGGTAAGTTCCATTCTGATTCTAGACCTTTGATATTGTTTGTGACCCCTCTTGGAGCATTCCATTTTATTTGCATGCCTTTTGGTCTTGCTTCAGTTGTGGCATGTTTCCGGAGGGTCATGAAGAATGCGTGGAAGGTCTTGATAAAGTGTTAATCTTTCAGGATGATATACTGGTTTATGGTAAAAGTCAACTGGAAAATGATGAAGTGTTATGGAAGGTATTGGAGTGGTTGCAAGATGCTGGATTGGTCATAAAAAAAGAAAAGTGTAAATTTAGAGTATCAACTGGGTCACACTATTTCAGGTGAAGGCATTACTCCTAAAATTGATCTGAAAATAGTATAATTCAAGCTCCCAAACCAGTGAACAAGGATCAGTTATGTTCTTTTTTGGGTTTGGCTGAATTTTGTTCAAAATGTATTCAGAATTTTGCCAGCATTTCGTAACCTTTGAGGGTATTGTTGAAAAAGGGTTCTCAGTTTAGTTGGAGTGAAGAGTGTGAACAAACATTAAGGTCAATATTGGAAAATTATCTACTTTGGAACACATTGACGCTAATAAAACAATGATTCTGTCTACTGACACATTATAAAAGGTTTGAGTGTGGTTTTAGCTGAAATGGTTATTGGTGAGTAAAGAGTGCTGGCTTTTGCCTCATGTTCTTTGAAGGGTAAAGATCGGTATTCCATAATTGAGAGAGAGGCGTTAGCTGTATTTTGGGCCATACTCCATTTCAATTTTTTATCGTGGGGAATACCTTTCACAGGAAGGTCAGACCATAGATAATTGAATAGGACGTTCATGTGCAGAAAATTAAAGTATTTTTCCCCAAGGGTAAGAAGGTGGTCTGAGGGTTTAACCAGCTATAATTTCATAGTGGTGTATTGTGGTGTCTATGTTAATTTCCCATTGAAGATTATATTACGTTAGTGTTTGGAATGCTTTCTTGCCATTCTCTGATGGGAGCTTATATTATGTCATGTAGTGTTTAGAATGATTATATTAGAACTGCTGAGCTGTTGGTGCTGATCTCTTGGGCCCTCTGGACTGGCACACAATGCTCTCAATAAATCATCTTCTTTGGAGAACCTCTATGACTCGGAGTTTACTTATCAATCTGGTGACAAGCTTGGGATGGACTCCTACTTCCATAAGAAACCACAGTCAGAGGATTTCTCCGGGCTACAAAATTCAGATAATGTCCATCTTAACTTCAAGGGCCCAGGGATTACTACGTTTGGGACGCTGCTTTTCCCCAGTCAGTTTGGTTTCCCGTATGTGACACTTTTACCTGGTTTAACAACCTATGAGCCCGTGTTTGCCTTAAACTGTACTTAATGCACTGTCACGCTCACTCTATCTCGAGCCTCTTCTCGTATTTTTATTGTGGCTCTGTGCATGACGAGCACGTGGCTGACTCGAGACTACTTTCAAGTTTCTCCTCGCGCTCTCATCTCTGGCAGTGCACGCTAGCGGCAAGTGTGTCAGCCGTGAGCCCGATTTGTTTTTGAAATTATCTTCATTGCACATTTAAGGAAAGCGTGTCTGCTTCCAACGTGAGCTTCACCTTCACTCGTGCCAGTGCAAGGATTAACCCTGGCCTGTTTCATCTTCGCTGCTGCCTACGCTATTAAAACTACCACTCTTCGTAAACGCTCAAGAACCTTACCATCACTGCTTCAATCTTCGTTTCTTCAGCACTCCTTCCTCGTCTGCCTTCTGATGAAGTGCCTCTCCCCTTGGATTTGGCAAGTTTAAAGAGCAACCAACAAGTGCCCACCGGATACATTTGCTTTCTCCGTGTACTCTTCTGTGCCCCATGTGTACGGCTGCAGTACTACAACCACATAGAACATTTATTATTTTAAGCTTTATAGAATGCTCTATTATTCATATTGTGATCTAACACTGTTCACTTGACAGGCTCCTGTCATTTTTTAAATTTGTATTTCTTTCTCCTCGTCTTCTTTGCTTTCTAGGTTTCCCTGCGAAGGAAAAACTTAACATCCTTCTTTCACAATGCAAACAGTTACACCCCCTAGTCCTTTTCTGCAGGAAACAAGGCGAACCACCCTTAAAATTGAGCTTTTGGTATAGATCTTTTAATGCTTATCTAGGAGCAATTGATGGTCTTAAATTTAAAGCAGACAGGAAACGCAGCCTTTTGTATTATTATCGAAGTGTAGAAGGTCAGAATGTATTTGATCACCTACCTGAATATACAGGCCACGACAGCAAAGACCTTGATGAATTTCAAATAGCTGTGAAACAGCTGAGTACATATTTTGAAGAAAAAGTAAATTTAGTAGTACACAGACAAGTTCTTTGTGTGTTCAAGGTCCCAATGAATCAACTGATTTCTATATTACCGCTGGGTATTGTGATTTTGAAAATTTAAAATCTCCACTAATTAGAGACCAGATTGTGTGCAGATGCTATTCTAAAAAGATTCAACAGAAATTGTTGTCATGTAAAAATCCATCTTTGGACGAAGCTATTGATATAGCAAAAAGTATTGAAAGCTCACAACTCAATACCAAGCAATTAGAAGTTGCAAAGCCAATTGCAGGAGTAGCTGGTGTCAATTCCGCCACCAAAATCTCACACATGTGTGGCACCAGTGGCCCTAGCTCTAAAGGTGTGGGTTCTGGAGAAACTATTACTAGAGGAGGCCAGGGCATCACTTCCAGACTAATTCTGGGCAGTGAACTCCGCTCCGTCCACGGAGTTTGCAGAGTTTTACGCACTCTGCGTTATGCGGAGCTCGCGGGGTTCTGAAAAACTCCGCTTCACGTTGCCGAGCAGAGTTTTATTCCTCGCTCGTGCTCGTTAACGTCAAGTTGGCAAGCGAGGAAAATCCACCTCCCGGCAAGATTTTTCCTCCTTCGCAATCGTCAACATCAAGTTGTCAAGTGCAAGCGTGGTAAATCAACCTCCCAGCGAGATTTCTCAACGCGGGTAGTCAGATTTCTCATTGCGAATGGTCGCGTATGCTCGCGACGCTCGCGTTGAGAAACCGTCCACTTGTGTTGAGAAAGTTGCTGCTCGAGTACAAATCTTTTCGAGTGGCAGAAAGGAAGGAGCACGTGCTTGCACTGTGCATGGTCCGTTCGCGATGATTGCAGAGTGCGGACAAGCACTGAAAATCACAGTGAAGGGCATTTAGCTCATGCACTCTGCTGCTCGCGGAGCTCTGCGTAGCGCAGTGGAGTTTTGATTGCACTTCACCATGAACTCCGCGAACTACGCCCAGGCTTATTCCAGACCTAACTTCTCTAAATTGCAATGTTTCAGATGTGGTTCTCCCACCCATGTTTCCAGTTTTAAAATTATCCAGCAGCATCACAAGAATGCTGGATGGGTAAGAAGTTAGGGCAAAGTGTCCAGGGGTGGCAAATGCATACCTACCAGGAGCGTACAAGACTGTGCAGCATGCTATGAGCAAGATATTGTTGAAAAAAGTTGATGAGTTGCTTCTATCTGTAGAGTGTGTAGAAGTCAATAACGTCCAGACCGACAAGAATGTTGGTGATCCTCTAGCACATGTAGAAATTGAAGGGTCTGGTATCCAGCGGCTCATTGAATCTGGAGCAATGATTACTATTATTTCAATTGACAAATACAAGGAGTCTTGGTCTCACAAAGTGCTGTTACCTCCTGATGTAATCACCGCTGCATTTGATGGAAGCAGGATTGAATTGGGAGGGTATTTCTGGGGAGATATCAAATTTGGGAACAAAATCATTCATGGTTAAGTGTATGTAGCATTTAAAGGCATTAATGTATTAGGATGGTGGCATCAAGCAGAGTTTGGAATGATCATCAAACCATGTCAGAAAAATCCTGTGTCTCTGGTCAACTCAGTATTTGACCAGGTGTACTGTAAGGAAACATTTGACTGTGTCTTTCAGGAAAGAATTGGACAGATCAAATTTTTTTCTCATTTTATCAAAGTTAAAGAAGGTATACTCCCTGTGAAGCACAAACTTAGTAATGTACCACATAGTATCAGGAGTGAATGATCCGCGAAATTAACAAAAATGCAAAACGAAGGGATCATTGAAAAAGTAGATGCCATTTTGTGGTTGTCTCCCATCGTTTTAGTAAAAGAAATCTGTGAAGATTTGAGATCCCTTAATAATCCCATTTAGGTGGAAAGCTATCCATTGCCACGTATTGACGATTTGGTCACTGTTGTTGGTCAATCCAAATGGCGTTCAAAATTTGATTTGCAAGCGGCTTACCATCAGATGGTATTGAATGAGCATTCTCGTGATTTAACAGCTTTCGTTACACCTAATGTTACCTTTCAATTTTGCTGCATGCCATTTGGATTGGCCTTGTGCCCTCTGTGTTTCAGAAGGTAATGATCTACATGTTCAAAGATGTATCCAATGTGGTTATTTTTCAGGATGATATTTTGGCGCACACTGACACCCAAGAGGAAAATAATGAGATTGTGGAACAGATACTTCTTACTTTACAAAAGATTGGTGTAACAATCAGAGAGGACAAGTGCATTTTTGCAGTGAACGAAATTGAATACTTGGGTCATATTCTGTTGGATGAGGGTGTCAAGCCTAAACCCAGCATTGTAGAAGGTATTGTCAATGCTCTCCATCCCACCAATAAGGAACAATTAAGATCCTTTATGGGGTTGAGTGAATTCTATGCGAAATTCATAAAAATGTTTGCTGATCTCACAGAATGTTTCAGAGGCTTACTAAAGAAAGGTGCAAACTTTATTTGGACATCTACTTGTCAAGAACATTTTCAATTCATTAGGAAAAGTATTTCAGCAGCTCCGGTTCTTCAGGCGTACGTGGAGGGTCAAGATACCTACGTCACTGTTAATGGCAGTTCTTATGGCATAAGTGTGGTGTTGTCTCAGATGGTTGGAAACAAAGAAGTAACAGTAGGGTTTGCATCAAGAAGAATTAAGGAGGTAGAACGAAGATATTATGTCATTGAAAAAGAAATTCTTGTCTGTATTTGGGGTACTGAAAAGTTCAAATCCTATGTATGGGGAAGAAAGTTCTGGCTGAGAACAGATCATAAGCCATTGGTGGACATTTTGTATGGTAATAAGATTAACAAAGCTACAGCTAGACTGGCACAACAATCTACCAAATTACTTGAATTCAATTTTTTAGTACTTCATATTGTGGGTGGTAAGATATAAAAGCAGTTTTTTTTTATCTAGACTACCTATAGAGGACAATAATGTGAGTTCAAAGGAACAAGAAGATGTTAAAGTATGCATTATTGCAAGTGTGGAGGACACTGTCATTTGTTCTAACATGAGTGAATGGCAGAGTTCACTGAAGGTAGAAGTTATGGATCTTGTAGTTACTGGTTGGCCCAAAGAACGGTCCATTGATGTTGATTTATAACCATATTGTAAGGTGGCTGATACTTGAAACTGCTCATCTGGGTCATTTAGGAACGACTGCTACCAAACTCAAAGTCGGCAATGCTTTCTGGTGGCCCAGTGTGGATTGTGAGGTGGAATCATTAGTGGGGAATATGTACAGTGCTCATACAACAACAAACATCTTACCATTTCCACTCCTGTACCAGGACCTGTTCCATGTCCGGACAGGGTTTGGCAAAGGGTAACTGTGGATTTTTTGGGACCCTTTCATGTATTACCCAACAACATGAAATAATTTATAGTATTATTAGATCACTTATCTAGATAGGTAGAAGTGCGAGGAGTGTCTGAGCCCAACACCAAGTCAGTTATCCGGTTTCTACAAGACTTTTTCAGTAGGGAGGGCATTCCTGAAGAACTACTGTCTGACAATAGCGTATAATTTACTTCAACTAGTATTCAAGAATTTTTAACTAAAGCAGGAGTGAAACATTTACGTAGCCCACTTTACCATCCTCAAGCTAATGGGAACGTTGAGAGGTTCAACAGAGTACTGGTTGAGTGCATCCAAAGTGCTGTTAAATCTAAGGTTGATTGTGAAACAGCTGTTAGAGATGTGGTGTGGGCATACAGAACCACTCCAGACTCGGTTTCTGGGTCTGTGCCATTTGAACTAATGAGAGGTAGGAAGGTGAGATCAACATTGAATCCTTTATGGAAAATTAAGGCATTGGGTGGTGAGTGTAATATGTTGGAGGAGGCCAGCAAAGCCAAATCAACCAGTGATAAGATCAGTAGCAGAAGGCTTGAAAAGTTGACTGGTCACGGAAAGAGAAAAGGGGTACATTTTTCAGTTATTGAATTAGTGTGTGTCAAAGAACATTTATTGTTACAATACACAACACTCTCAATAAATCTTCTTTTTTGAAGAACCTTTATGACTTGGAGTGTACCTAACATGCATTTACCTGGTTCAAAAAACAGTATGACAGATTGTTTATCCTGGTTGCCAATTATTGGTGATGGGCAAAAGTGTGAAAGTACTTTGGTGACTTGGGTATGTGAACCAGCTTTGAAGAAAGAAGAGTGGGAGGAAGCCAACTTGAGTGATTTGGCTCTAGTGATAGTGTAGAAGTTTATCATGAAAGGTTGGCCAGAAAGAAAAGTAATACCGTCCCCGATGGAATGATTTTTTATGTGTAAACAATACGTTGAGAATTGTTGAAGGGAAGATATTCAGGGGGAATGTGAGGTGGCTCCCAGAGTTATGAGAGGAAAGTTGATCAGTTTAGACCATGAGGGACATATGGGAAGGAATAAGACAAAAGCTAGATTGCATGAATGGTATTGGTGGTCAGGTATGGATCATGGGGTAGAATAAGTGGTGAAGAAGTGCTGGCATTGTGAAAATAATGACAAGCCAAAGATAACTCATGTTATTCCATTATCTCCAGTTGATATTCCGGTAGAACCATGGACTAAACTGGGTTTTGACATAACGGTTCCACTGGACTTAATGGCTCATCCTGAAACATATGTCATACTGGTGGATTACACATATAAGTGGGTAGTCAATAAATGTGTGTCTGCTGTAAACACTAGAACACTCTTTGAGTTCTTGAAAGATGAGTTCTTGAGAGATGAAATTCCTAAGAGTCTTGTTACTGATAATTGGGTACAGTTTGTGTCCCATCAAATGGGAAGTTTCTTGAAGAAACTGTCTGTGGTTCATTTTAAGAAAACTCTTTATTCACCTCAAGCTAATGGAATGGCTGAGAGTATAAATAAAATAGTGAAGAGTTGTGCACAGAATGCACTTCTTAATAAGAAAGCATTGAAAAATGTGTTGAGAGAAACTTGGTGGGCACATTGTGTCACACCTAATGGGGTAACATTGATATCACTCTTTGCAGTACTTAGAGGTAGGAAGCCTCACTGTAAATTGAATCTGGAGAGGTTAAAATTGAACAGTGAAGTGGTTGAACAACACTCTAGTAATGACCTAGCTTTGCTAAGGTTAGAACATCAAAATAAATATAAGGCACGTTATGATGATGAAGAATTGTTAAAGCGAAGAATACAACTTTGACAAATTTTTGTCATTCAATGAACTTTATTTTCCCTTATGTTCACAGATACTCCCCCGTCCTACTCTAGCACTGTATAAATTTTGGTCGTGAAGAAGGTGGTGTAAGCTTTTCTTTCCACCAAAACGTACGTCGACCATTGTCTTTAAGGAACCGATCCACTGAAAAAACTCAATAGAGGGAAAAAAAAGTAGACTATAATCTCTAGATCAGACAACAAAGAAGAGAAACAGTGTTTGTCTGATTCTGACAAAGTTGAAAACATTTTAACATATGTTTACAACACAAATTGGTTGTTGATACATTTCATGTACGGTTCCCTTTCATGTGCTATATAAGCTGCAATTTTAATTTTACACTTGTGGGTGACAGGATGAATGACTGGTATGCTTTGGAGTGAGTGTTTTGTTTTTAATGGTTGAGTATGCAGGGGTATGATTTTTTCATAATAATAATGTATAATTTTTAATATGTTTACTAGTCACATCATGTTGATTTATTGATTCTTTGAACTTTATTATGAGCATTTATAAGCTTATGTATTTCGAGAATGAATTTTGAAAATTAGTAAAAAATTATAAAATAAAAATTATGTTTTTTATATAAATGGTTGTATCCAATCTAAGATTTCTCCAGAACAACTATTTTGTTTTGTAGAAGGGGCCCAGCATATTTCGTATGAGATATTAAAGAAATATAGGTCAGATAGAGGTTTTGCATATTTTATTTTTTTGTTTTCCCCCCTCCTCTAGGACCTCAAACTACATTAGGGGGTACCTTTTTCTTTATTGATGAAGAATTGTGTGCATGAATGCAGATGGAAAGTGGGTGACAGAATATTGGTAAAGAGAACAAGAATGATAAAGAGGATGTGGTCTGACGGCTAGATTGCTGACTTTGGTGCTAGAAACCAAGGTTCCAGCCTTGGGGTCTCATCCACATCCTGTGATTCTGGGCAAATCACTCAATCTCACCGTGCCTGAATGTGTCCTTGTGTAACGTAACCTGTGCTCATCTAATGCGCTCCAATACCTTCGGGTCGAGTTCGCGCTATATAAATCTGCATAAAAAAAAAAAATTAAAGCTTTGATGAAAAATGTTGCTATATCGGACTCAGGAAAAGTTTGGATCATGTTAATGATCACTTCTCAAGATGTGCAGACTAAAAATCATAACAGTGTGGATTCAAAGTGTTCTGAGGCGTCGAATACAAACAGGTCAAACGTTAAGCCTAAGTGGCATGAAGGCTATTTGATGTTTGATTGTTAAACTAAGATTCAGAGATTATTCGTTCTGTATATGGGTGATATGGTCTGATATGTCCACCATAAGGGATGTATTGTTTCAACATGTTTACATTCTTGTTGTTTGCAAGGGGGGTTATTTTCTGTAAGCCAAGTGTGAGCATCATAAAATAAAAAATAAAAATCCTTATGCATTATTAATTGACAGAGTATTTTAGCAAACTAACAGTAAGACGATATGTATTACGTTTTCTTTTTTTGCTTTGATTCATTTTACTGTGAATGTTAAAGGGGAAGATGTGTTGTGTCTTGTTACTAGGAGAGGTATGTTGTATATGTCATCTTGTGATGCAATGTTCCATGAGTTATGGTTCTAAAGGGTTGGAATGTAAAAGTGCAGCTGGGAGTTGGATTCTGCAGCTGCAGCTTTTTGTATAATTAAGGATTTGCTGGATTTGCCACATAATCTCTCATCTGCTGCATAATCAGCAGATTTTAAACTCAAAAAAATAATTGTATCTCAGATGGATCAAAAGTTACTGAAAACGTGGCAATATGTGTTTGTGCACACTGGAAGACCCTTTGCAAAGGTCAACTGATCATCATTCAGTTGCTTATTTATGTGTTTGGTTGTTAAACTGGTACTAATGGGGTGAACTTTTTGCACTGACAGTTTTAACGTGTACAAATTACAAATCAATGAAGTAATACTATAAAAAAGTGCCGTATTAGGCTGCATAATTTGCCTTTTCATGTAGCATAATTTAGTCAACCCTACCACATAATTTAGTGCTTATTTCCTGCATAATTCCAGTAGCCCTCCATCGCCGTCTAGGCTCAGGCAATAGAACATGGACAATTCGTCACTTCTACAGTGGCACTTGTCTCTTCTAATCACCTCTGAACCTACCTGCATGCCTCTTTGAACCTCCGTTCTTTCTCCTAAGCCTCCCCATGGAGAATCCTTAACCTAACCTGCAGACGCAGCCTGTGAGGCAACTACCATAGCTTAATCACAAATGCATCACAGTAGGCAGACAGTACCACTATGGTCAAATGGTTATGTGGTCCATTCTGTTCCCAAGTTCAGGCTTTGCTACCTGACCCAGGACAAACTCTTCCCACTAAGCTGCCAACCAACAGAGGTCACTGACAGCTGTCAGAAGCCAGGCCACTGGCCATCCACTGCCAGGTGGATGCTCCAGTCTGGGACATTGGGCAGGCCTCACATTCAGCTGAGATGCTGGTTAGTAGGCCCCCTCTTGCTCCCGAGGTCGATCTGGTCTCTTAATTCAGCAGAGGATGACCAGCACTCTCAGGTAACAGACTCTTTCTTTCCATTCTCTCTACTGCGACATCTGGGGCCATAACCTGAGACTGACCTTTCAGTTTAGAGTCTGTACCCTCAAATTGTACAGGTGCCTGGCAGTCCAGGACTTTCAGAAGGGACCCACTGCCCCCTCAAAGGAGACATACCCTTTCTGTGTCAAGTATGACTCTGCCTAGTGCTGGTCTCCTTTCATCTCTCTCTGTGACAGCACAGGGAGCACTACATCCAGGTCACAAGTGGCCTCACCAGGGTCAGCCTTCTCTAGGGAAAGGTAAAACCCCTTACTCACTGATACCCCCACTGTGTATGGCCTCCATCTTCTAACCCTTGCTCTCCATCGGTGCCTGCGTACTCTACATTTGGGAGCAGTACCCCCTGAAATCTGTTTCTGAGGCTTAATGAGCCACTGTTCCTCCAGCACTTTTCTCGCCAGTCTGAGTGCATTGCCGATGATCCAGTCAATGGGCAGCTGAGCGCAGACAGAGACTCTCCTCTGAGTCTGTACGCCATTTCCATTCTAAGGCCATCAGGGTTATAGGATGGAAGAAGTCCTGTCCATGGGCCTGGGTTACCCTACAGATCTGTCCTACTGTCCTGGGGAAACCAGCCTGTCTACGATCACAGTCTGGCTGACATAGGCATCCTGCAGGGCAGTAACAGGGACCCTAATCACTCTGAATTCCTGGCAGTGACAACCACCCCCTTCAGTATAAACAGCTTACCTTCTGGGTCCACCTCCCAACTAAGAGACACTAGGACATGGTCTACACGAACCTCAGGCAGACAATTTTGGGGCAACCCATATCTACAGCTCTTTGCAAATATGAGTTTGCGTCAAAATCCATGGATGGATGCATGTCAAAGCCCATGCACCACCCATGGAACACCTACCTGGTGCAAAGTAATGCAAGGCAGCCCAATGCATGTTGGTTTGCCTTTTTTTTTAATGAAGCAACACAAATCAACATTTGTTGTTGCTTTGAAAATATCAAGATTGGATTGAGGAGCAAGATGACTACCTAGACATCGTGTTAGCAGCTCCCTGGTCCCGACCCTGAGAGTTTACTCCGATGTTCATGCCTACCTCATTGCTTGGTCGCACTGGTCTGCTTTTCCGGCGCCAGCTCTATTTTCTCTCTCGACTGCTGCAGACTGTCATCGGGAGGAGAGCGGGTGCGCCTGGCGGGCTCCGCGGCATTTGCTGGACTGTGAAACATCTGGGGACGCGAAGCCCTGGGAAGCCGCCGAAGAGAGACAAACAAGCGAAGGAGCGGGCGGAGCAGGCGGGGACGCTACCAGCACACCCTGCTCCAACTGTCAAGAAGCTAATACGCAAACCTGAGGAAACGGCTGGAACAGGGAATGGCAAGTCCCAGATGGGGATTGAAGCCTTGAATCCAGTGCAGCCGGGAGCGCAAATAGCTGCAGCATGCCCAGTTATTCCCAAGGACAGACAGCCCTCTATTGCAGAGATATTTTCGGGCAGACTGGGCGGTCAACCCCCGAGTGACCAGGGTAAGTTGGCAGCATTGGCCTCAGCACAGAAGCTGATTACACCTGTGGTCACAGGGGATAAAGCAGTGGAAAGGTGTAAGAAGGGGTGCCCTAGCTCCTTAAAATGCCCTGCACAAAAAGGGCCTGAAAATGAATGTGGGGAGCAATCTTTCTTAACAGGCGAGATCCTAGGGGCTGGAGGGACCGGGATGCAGGGGTTGGAGGCAGCCACAGTGGTTTTAAAGAGGTAGGACCGCCGGGGCACAATTCTAGTAACGAACCAGGTCCCCTGCAGGGATATCAAAAGTCAAGAGCAAATGGATATAAATCAGAGAGAGGGATCCCCTACGGAGAAATTATTTTCCTTAACAGATGATTCAGACCTGTCCAGCCTTAGAGAGGTGTTGACTGATGATGACTCCACTCAAGGATCATCAGGGGATAGTTCAAAGGATGGAAAGCGAAGTCCTCAACTCAGAAACAACTCTCCCTTCCTAAAAGAAACCGTGAGAGAGCAAGAAGGATCAAGAGTCAGGATCTGAATTGGGCATTACTCGGCAAGTGAAGTGGGACTATTCAGCGACTCACCAGGTATATAGCGAGAATGAGGGAGAAAGATTGTGCACCTCTCAGGGCACTCCCACATCAGATCTGTCTCCCGCACCTTCAATTGAGGTAATCTATGCCATCCTGAAGCAGATGCAGTCTGAGGCAAGAGTGGAACAGAAAAGAGCTCACCTGGCCACTAAAAAGATTAAAGGTGCGGTATGTAAGGTGTCTAAAATTTGCTCAGAGATAGCAGAACAGATTACTATGGTCGAGGAGCGTGTAGAGGCAGCTGCCACAGTGGCGGCGGTGGTCGAGCAACAGCAAAATTTACAGGAGACGCAGCTCGTAGATATGATGTGGAAGCTGGAAGACTTTGAGAACCGCCAGCGTAGAAATAACCTTCGGTTCATTGGTCTTGCAGAGATGGCGGAGGGAAATGACATCAGATCTTTTATGTTGAAGCTATTTAAGGGAGCATTCCCTGATCTTGCCCATTGGGACTGGGAATCTGAGGTCCAAATAGTTCAGCAATTTGCTCTGATGCCCCTCGCTTCAATTTGTTTCTCCGCCGTTGCTGTCCTCATCATCACGCTACTGGAGTAGCATAAGGATTTCACTTTGCACCTGAGGAGCTGCTGGGACGCCGGCACCAACTGCCCAGTAGCTGAGGAGGGTGAGGCGCAGGCCCCGGGACTGCGAGGACCAGCATTCCATAGCTCCAGCTGGTCCTCTTCCCGCGTGAGCCGCGCCCCCTCACAGCGCCACGCCCCCAGCCAAGTCAAGCCCTACAACTACTCGCGGCACCCGCTTCGCGGGCGCCACTCGCTTCAATTTGTTTCTCCGCCGTTGCTGTCCTCATCATCACGCTACTGGAGTAGCATAAGGATTTCACTTTGCACCTGAGGAGCTGCTGGGACGCCGGCACCAACTGCCCAGTAGCTGAGGAGGGTGAGGCGCAGGCCCCGGGACTGCGAGGACCAGCATTCCATAGCTCCAGCTGGTCCTCTTCCCGCGTGAGCCGCGCCCCCTCACAGCGCTACGCCCCCACAATCTACTTCCCTTTAAAGAGCGCGCTCTGGACCGCGTAACGCGGGACGCGCGCGGGACGCAGCCCGGGGCGAAGACCGGGCAAAGAGCGGGCCGTTTAAGGCCGTTCAAGGACGGCTGAGGACGGCCCTGGCCCTGAACCCCTGCCTCTTCACCCATATACATTACCTAACGTCTAAGGTAGGCGGAACTGTGTCCCGTATCTTCACATAACAACATCAACGGCCACCACCTATTATACCATTTTCTGTTGACTTTGTGTTCAGATGTCGGCCATGCGCAATAGAACTAGAAGTTGTGCGAAAAAAGCTACGGTGGTAGCACAGGTGACAGGACCTATAGACCTCTTCATTTCCCGTGTAAATGAGACTATTGATCAAAGCATTGTTGTATTGGAAAAAAGAGTCTCCATGGATCTTGCAAATGCTAAGCGCTCATCCTTGGGTTCCCTTGCTAATGCCAAATCACCCGCATTGCAGCCTTCGAATGTCTGCTCCCTACCCTTAACCATACCCACCAATAGTGCTCCGATTGTACCAAATACTGTTGATTTATCGGTTGCCCTATCAGACTCGGATCCGTCTTTTGTGGACCTGGAGGTTACACCAGACCTAGTGGCCTGTCAATTTTCCGGCACAGCGGCTCCATGTCTGAGTGGGTCTAATGATGTGGTAACAGCTCCTGTACCTATAGCTTCTCGGGGAAGGGCCACCAGTCTCCCAAAGGCTATATCTAAGAGTAAAAACAAAGCTAAAGTTACAGCTAGGAATCATAATTTGATTTCCCCTACCCCACAAATGACTTCAGGTATTCCTTGTTGGGTGCAAAACTTGGTAACAGATTTAAAACTGGACCTTGAAGCTACAATAGCAGCACAAATCAAGCCTCTAATTTCCAAACTGGATAGGCTTACGTCTTTAATACATTCGAAATGGCCACAAAAAACGAATGGGCAAGGGCCTGATCAGCCACAAGGGATTACAGAAGTAGCCCCTAAATGTTCACCATGTATCCAGCCCCCTAAAGACGTATTAAATAACGTTCAAGTAACTGCAGCCCCCGGGAACCCAGTTATACCTCATTTGTTGCAAACCGGGAGTAATTCTGCTCAATCCACATCTATACCCACTCCGAAGGTGGTGGGTCCCATTTTGACTCCTCAACACTTTGTTGTTGGTAATAATACCACCACTACACAAGTAAAAGATGTTGTAGGGAAATCTAATACCCCTTTAGCACCTCCTCTTTCCACGAACATACCTGAAGGTCTTAAACCAAAGCAGGTACGTTTTAGGTCAATCAATTTACCACCAGAGGTTTCCCCTTTTGTGGTCGTGTTGACAGCAGTCCCCCCGTTGAAGGAGGGAGTAAAAGAAACTCATGTTGAGCTAAGAAACAAATGTGCTCAATGGTTTCACTTACATAAACCTCTACCCAACAGTATGAACGGTGAAATTCTTACTGTACGTAGAGGAGATTGGGTGGGCAGAAGCAAGAAAACAATAGTAGGGGATGTAATTACAGTTAATTTTAGAGATACAGGGACAGTTAGTTATATATGTAATGTTCCCAACAGTGGTCCTGCGACTCAAATCAACCCACTCCCCTTGTCTTACTTTTTACCGATGCCTTCAAGACCAAACCCTCCTTGTTCCACTTTTCAAAGTAACAGAGGATCTGTGTATTCCCCGCAACATACTACTAAACCATGGCAGCAACCACCATACCCTTCTTCTTTTTTTCCACATTATGTTAATTTTCACCAGCAGCCACTACATGCTCCATCTTTTCCCCAGCACCATGTTAACCCTCATTGGTCACATCCCCCCCATTTTCCACCACCCTTATTTCAGTCTGCCCATCAGTGGCAGCAACCCTTTCAGCCACTACAACCAGTTAAACCCCAGTGGCAACAAACATGGCAGGACTTGCCCCCTTCCCAAGACTCCTTGTACTCACAACTTGCTCACCCTAACAGATATGCTGTGTTGGATGAGGTAGATTGACTGAGCTCTACTGAAGCTTTGGATTTAAACATCTCTTTGTCCTATTTAGATATGGCGAGTGCTTCTCCTGCTACACCTTTAATCGCACTCCCCGAATGCCCAATGGTGTCATCAGTAATACCCCTCTCGTGTTTAGAAAATAGGGATAGCTTTGATGCATGTACAGCTACTGTTACCCCCAGATTAAGCCCAGATATCATCTCTCGGGAAGATGGTCCTACTCTATTACGTGCAACTCAGCCAGAGTCATCTGTAGCTGGTGATTCTGGCAAACCAGCAGGACTCTCCCTTGTTTCCTGGAACATAGCTGGCCTTGCCAGTAAATTAGGTACACCCTTCTGGACCAGTTTTTTGGGGGAGGGATTTGACCTAATTTTGTTACAGGAAACTTGGTGTCTGGATCCTATTAACATCGAAGGGTACATATCCTACTGTCTCAGAGCCACCAAATCTAGCTCGGGTAGGGCTAAGGGGGGCCTTTTGCTGCTTATATCTACCAAGCTGTGCGATTGTACAGTTAAATACAGCACGACAGTTGGGGCTCATAGCCAAGTTATAAGGTTGGAATGCAAGAAGAATATTGATTTAGTTGTGATAAATTTTTATAACAATCTCTTTGATGCTACTAGAGGGGATATTCTACCGCCTCTAGAAAGGGAAATAACTAAAGCCCTTGGTATTTCGAAAAGAATGGTCGAGGTTGTCTGGGCAGGGGATTTTAACCTGCAACCCTGCCATTTGTCCAACGGGAACATCTGTGGTTTTGGTGCAGCAATGAGTAGTCACTGGGGGGGTCTGGGTGTGAGGGAGGATTCTCCTCACTTCCAACATTGCAGTTATGGCTCCACATTAAATAATATGCTAGTCACACTAGACATGACCCTGTTAAATTGTAACACAAACAACCAGGCAATAATATGCCCTACATTTACAGGCAGAGATGCAGGATCATTTATAGATCATATTCTGTTGTCTAGCAGTGGAGGTTTTACCGATCTGCATGTAAATGAAGAAAGTCTCAGTGACCATAATAGCCTTCGTGTTACCCTTTTGGGGCATGGTACCTCGACGGTTTCAGGTGGGAAATGTTCTACTGACTTAGTACCTATTAGACCGAAGGGTCTAAGGATCAAATGGACTGGACTAAATTCCAAGGTTAAGCAGAAGGAGGTTCTCACCAGATGTAAGAACCAAATTAGTTCCTGTTTGGAGGATGATTGTGACTTAGGCTGTCTATTAGTTCACTTTGTCTCCATGAATAGTATTATTGATGGTATTTTTACTAAGGCCTCGCTATCCAATAGCGGTCCGAAGCAGGGGTGGTTCGATAAGACCTGTATAGTCGCCCTCCGTGATCTAAAGAATGCCTTAGGCACTAATCCTCGCGTTAAGACGGACATACAATTTTTTAGGGCAAGATATAAAATAGCAATTAATACCAGGAAAAGGGTATTACAGACAGAGGCATGGGATAAGTTGAAGGAAGCAGCCGAGACCAAAAACTGCAAACTGTACTGGGAAACCATTAACAGCCCGTTTCTCAATAAGGAAGATGTTCCAGAATTAACATCTTATGTGGCATGTAGCGTTTGGGTCAGTCACTTTTCCAAAATCTTTAATCCAGAAGGGTTATCTCTTGAGTCAATGTTACCTGAGTCTATCTCATGGCTACCCCTCCCGTTGGGAATTACATTAGAAGAAAGCCATGAAGCAATTTCTTTAAGCAAAGGAGGTAAGGCCCCTGGCCCCGATGGGGTCCCGCTGGATTTATACAAAGATGAACCAGATTTATGGGCTCCCATCCTGGCGAGGATATTTAATTGTGCGGCAGAAACTAATTCCCCGTCCACTTGGGGTCAATCAGTCATTATTCCTCTACATAAGAAAGGTGATAAATCAGAGGCCTCTAACTATCGTCCAATTTCATTATTGGACGCCTCTGTGAAGGTGATGAGTAGGATTTTGCTCAAGAGGCTGGAAGATTGGGCAGCTGATTTTAACATTTTAACTAGAGTCCAATATGGCTTTCGGAAAGGCCTGGGCACATTGGACCAATGTGTAAATTTGGACCTTTTAATTAATAAATATACTGTGGCTAAAAATGGCAACCTTTTTTTATGTTTTGCTGATTTGAGCAGTGCTTTTGATTTGGTTAACCACACTATTCTTTGGGAGGTTTTGCTAGATGCAGGGGCTCCGAGGGAAATAGTCCATTTTTTAGCTAGACTTTACGAAAAACTTTCTTGTAAGGTCCGCTATGGCACCCTTGGCGAATGTACCCCGTTTTTCAAAGTGTCTAGGGGCATACGCCAGGGATGCGTTTTGGCCCCATTGCTATTTTCCCTCTTTATTAATGACGTCGACCGTTTTTTGGTTGACATCCCAGCAGATGCCCCCTTGATTGGTGGTAAACCTGTTCCGCTGTTACTTTACGCGGACGACGCTGTTCTCATATCCCGTACACAGTTGGGCCTTCAGCGCCTAATCGATAATTTTATGCATTTTATTCAAGTTAGGCGGCTACGCGTGAATAAAACTAAGACGTATGTTATGTCATGCGGTCGGGCAGCTAAGCAGGTAAAGCATACCTTTTTTCTGGATAAGGAAAAGTTGACTCCTGTCAAGTCCTTTTGTTATCTAGGAATTACATTTAATAATAGTGGGTCTTGGACCTCGGAATTTGATTCTATAAGACTAAAAATGCTGCGATCTACTGGCAGTATTTTTCGTTTTGCCTCTAAACTCGGCTCACGAAGCATTTTAGACATGATGAACATATACAATGTTCGTTGTGTCTCCTCTGCACTGTATGGGGCAGGTGTTTGGGGCCATAGTGTGGGTACATCCCTGCAGAAGGAGGAAAATAAGTTCTTAAGGAGGTTGTTATGTGTTCCCCCTTCTGCCTCCATTCTGCTGATTCATGAAGAAGTTGGGATCGAGTTTATTTCTGATTTAGCAGCAGTCCGGCCACTTTTATTGTGGCGTTCTATTTGGGCTAAACCAGAGACTCGATTTACTCAGGATATTATTCTTGATTGTATAGGCCTGGACCACTCCTCACGCATACAGTGGTTGAGATACATACACCGCTGGTATCTCCTTCTTTTTAATATAGATGTATTCC
Source organism: Triturus cristatus (assembly GCF_964204655.1). Lineage (NCBI taxonomy): Eukaryota > Metazoa > Chordata > Amphibia > Caudata > Salamandridae > Triturus > Triturus cristatus. The sequence continues at coordinate 803,203,580 of NC_140595.1, forward strand.
GCGAGCCAGAAGAGGTTGTTTCTATTTCAAAAAAAGAAATCAAGACAACGTTTTTAAACTTTCGAAAGGCAGAGCGAGATAACATTTCTGGCAATCTTGTTACCGTGAAATTTTATAAAGATTTAAATTTAACCCCGGGGTTCCAATCCTATCTTGTGTATGTGACCCGTCCCTCCCATCAGTATGTTTTAACACGCGTCAGATTGGGTATTGTTCACCATCTGGTTGCATTTCCAAACACAAGAACCAGTTCAGATATACCCTGCCCGTGCGATAGTATTTCCCGACAGAAGAGTTGCCACTTTTTACTTCTTTGTAAATGTTATCATTCTTTTAGGTTAAAATACCTTAAGCCAATTTTTATCAAATACAATATACGTACTACAGAAACAGCACTGATACTTTTATCCTCATTAGAGAACGAAGAGATTTGTTTCTTCCTGGCTACTTTTATTTTGAAATGTACAGCTGCCAGGGAAAGTATTGTACTATAAGATTTTTATATTTACCTGTCTGTACCTATGTTATATAGCTGCCAGGTATTGTATTATGCTGCTATTACTGTTTACATTTTTGCTTGTATATATATGTCTCAAGTTTTATACCATCTTTGTAATTAGGGTATTATTTTTACTTTGTTGATGTCCACAGTATTTTATGTTTATTTATAAATTGTGATGTACAGCTGCCAGGATAGGCCCATTGAGTAATTCCTACTGATCACCTGTTTGTTCATTCATGTACGTTTTGCTTTTATAACAGTACGTTGACCCAAACTGGCAAGATTACTCCTTAATTGTTGCACTTTAGCCTTTTGTACAACGTCTTCTCATTGTTTTTTTATAAGTGGTCATATGGTGATTTTAAACATTTTTAACTATGTATTTTTTTGCTTGTATGATTTGTATGTACAAATCGAATAAAAAAAAAAAAAGCTCTGATGCCCAAAAAAATAATTGTTAGCAGGAAGAGAAACCACGAGCGGTTCTGGTTTACTTTGACAATTTTCTTCTGCGCCGAGCCATCATCGACAAGGCAAGACCTGAAGCAAAGAGGTCATTCAAGGACCATACCTTCTATGTTTACCCGGATTTTTGTCATGCAACAGTAGAACAAAGGTGACAGCTCCGGCAGCTTTTTTCTCTATTCCAGCCCGCCTCAAGATTATATTCAAGGGCAAGACGTGTACCTTTCTCTCTGAGATCAAAGCACAAGACTATTTAAAGGAGATTTCTAATGAGACTGGAATGGACTGATTGTCATGCTTGATTGGTTCTGTTGCTCCATAGACTGGGCCCTCTCCTTTAAGAAGGGATGCTGTTTTTTGGGTTTATCTTTACCTTAAGGATAGGATGTTTGGATAAGGGTTTTTTGCTCTTCTCTGGGTGATGATTTCCTTCTATTTTCTTTGTGTCTTCTGTTCAGGATGGGGGTTCTCTTGGCAAGGGATGGGAGCGGGGAGGGCTGGCTGAAAGGGGGGTGGGGGATTCAAGTCACGGGGTGCCGGTTGGCTGAGTGGGCAGCAGACTTTCTGGCAGGTTTTGCAGCATAATAAAATATGACTTATTTAAGAATAGCCTCAATCATCATCTGTGGGCTAAACAACTTCCAAAAGAGACAAAGGGTCAATATAGATCTACAGTATTTGAATGCAGACATCCTTTGCTTGCAGGAAACTCATGTGGAAGGCTTTCAGAAACAGCTATTAGAATTTTCAGGTTATCAAATCATATCTAGAACTCTGCAAGGGTCCCACACTGGTGAAGGTAAGAATTCTGGCTCGTAAGGGCAAGATTTGTTATAATAAAGCTAGGGCAGACAATAACAGGAGATGGGCGGTTCCAGAAATTATGTATACACAAGGCTCTTTTACTATTTGATCTATTTATGGTCCTGTTATTGATGATGTTATTCTACTCCATGGGATCTGCACTGAACTAGCCGGGTGGTCGTTCTCTTTAGTTATCTGTGGGAACTTTAATATTAATCTTAAGGGAGACCTAAGGTTAGATACTGCGGCCTATCATGAACGCAAGCCTAAGGAGTTCCGGTCACTAAAACCCTCGGAACCCGGCTTTACATACTATTCTGCTCCGCATAAAGTTCATGTCCGCCTTCATTACTTTTTTTTATACCTAGCGGGTGGCTCCACGTTTTTTTAAATACCCTTGTGTAATGTCCAACCATAACCCGGTAGTATTGAAGGTGGATATTCAAGCAACTACACTGATTAACAGGGCAAGGTCGTTTGAGCTAGCGTTACTCTTACATGAAACTATCTTTGCCAGATGAGGAAGTGGATACCGCTATTTATAGCCGAGGACAGGGGGACTGCTCCCTTGAGCATAGTATGGGACGCTCTGAAAGCAGGAATAGGGGGGAAACGATAAGGTTCAGCTGGGGCAGGCAGAAGAGGAAGAAGCAGAAACTACAGGTGCTCTATCAGGCTCTCTCTCGAGCGGAGGCTGGGCTAGTGGCTGCAGTCTCGGGGAAGGTAGATATCGAGGAGGCTCAGCTTCAGGTTATTCTTGCTAAATCTGCAATAGGGGATATATGTATCAAAAAGGCACCCGATAATTATACCGCTTAGTAAAACAAAACTTATGAACTTAATGATAAAGTGGGGTGCACTTTAGCATTTCGTACCAGGCAACAGGTGGCTTTTGGTGAGATCAAGCAGATCAATGATCTGGAGATCGGTCTCATTTCTGATGTAGGAGGGATAAGATTGGCTTTTCAGAGTTATTACCAACAACTTTATAATGAGAAGACCTCTGAATTACTGGAAATAGAGTCGTATTTAGAGTCTTCTACTATGGAAGGTTTGGATGGGGAAGATAGGAGCACTCTGTATCAGCCAATGCCTGTAGAAGAGATTGCACTTACAATCTCTGGGCTTTCATCTAGTAAGGCCGCAGGGGTAGATTTAATACCTGGGGAGTTTTATAAAGTGTTTGCTACTACTCTTAGCAAATTTATGCTTGAGGTGTTTTTAGATATTTAAAGAGGTACTCCCCCCCTGAATCTTGGGCCTCTGCAAGTATTGAGGTTTTCTCAAAAAAGGGCAAACCAGTACAGGACCTAGGCTCATACCGCCCAATCACTTTAATTAACTGCGATACAAAAATCTTTGCAAAACTTTTGGCCTCAAGGTTATCGGGGGTAATAAGGAAAATTGTGTCACTTGTACAACATGTTTTTATCCCGGGGTTTGGAACAACAGATCACACCCGGCGGGTGATTACCTTATTTTCGGAGGGGAGCCCATGGCATTGTTGTTATTGGATGCCGAGAAAGCCTTTGATAGGGGTTCTTGGGCCTATCGTTGGTCAATCTTGGAGAAGAAAGGAATAGGGCGTGAGTTTATCAGGTGGATTAAATTGTTATACATTAACCCTACAGCTAAGATCGCGTTAATGGGTGGAGAGGTGCCCCTACTCTCCCCTGCTTTTTGCTCTTTGTATAGATCCTCTGATTTGCCAAATTAAAGACAATGCCCTAATCTGGTCAATTTCCACTCTGGGCTGGGAGACGAAAATATTGGCATATGCCGATGACTTTGCAATTGTTACTCCAGACCTCACTATGGCGGTTGAGCAGATCGAAGCTGAGGCATGTCGATTTGGCCGAATCACAGGCTATAAACTGAACCGGGACAAAACCCAGATTCTCATTAATGATAATGTTTGCTATGAGTATACACAAGTTTTGTCAGATGCTGTCTATCTGGGGGTTTAGATATCGGCAGACACGGATAAAACTGTGGAGGGGAACCTGGGACCACTAATAGATAGAACTACAACTGATCTACACAGATGGAATAAAATTAGATTAACTTTGATGGGTAGTAGCTTATAAAAATTGTGTTTCCCCCTAAGATCTTATATTTTTTATGGCCATCCCGTTGGAGGTAAATAATATTTGGTTTAAGATGTTGGACAGCATGATGAGGAGGTTCCTATGGGCCTATACTGGACTACAGCGGGCATTGAAGTTTCTTCCCTTGTCAAGAGACCGGGGGACTGGGCTGTAACAAATTTCAGGTTGTATTATTGGGCCCTCTGCCCTTCAACAAATTACTCCCCTACTGTTTGATGCAGGTCAAAGAGGGATGGTGGTCACTACTGTACCATCGCGTTTTGAGCTAACCCTCGGAGAGGCGGCCCGTGGGTCTCTGTTCCGACAGCTTGAATTTAGCTATTTTTAAAAAGTAGGATTCAAGACCCTATTATATGCAGCTCAGGTTTGGACCAGTATTCGGAAGAAGCTCGGGATTGGGCGGTTCTGTTTTTACACTCCCCTCCAAGACAACCCCCTCCTACCAGATATTTTTCACGATTCATACATCAAGCAGTGGGGGGAGAATAATAGCTCTTGTAGTTTTGGTGACTTTTTCGATGAAGAGGGTTTTGCCACATTTGAGGATGTGGAAAGAAAATGTTCTTTAGGGAATAATGAATTTTTGAAATTTTTGCAAATTAGGGACAGCTGGGGTATGATACTGGGAAACATGTGGCCCGTTGGCAGGCAAGCAGTCAGGTTACGGGGAGGGACAGTCTCCTCTTTTTGGACCTTGCTCGATCGATGCTGCTATCTGTTAACCTAAAGGTTCAACATTATAAGACCTGATTTAATCTATATATAACTATGGCAAATATCAGCAAATGGGGGCGTGTTGGTGGTACAAATTGTCCCCACTGTCAAATGTTTAGGGTTGATTTGGTTCATATGTTGGCACATTGTCCCGGGTTAGCGACCCTAAGACCGTAGCTAAATGATTTTTTCAAGGTCAAAATGAAATTGAAGGTTTCGGCCACATCGCAATTAATTATTTGAGGAGTTCATGAACAGGAAATCTCCCCGGTGAAACCCTCTATGTTTTTGTTCCTCACGATAGCAGTGTTCAGATTGTGCTTAACGACAACTTGTTTGGACACTGTTCCTCCATCTTTTAATCATTGGCTGGGCCGTTTAATCTCGGTGTACCATATCGAAAGGGCTGTTTATGCTCAGAAGGGTTCTCGGGTTCGTAAAAAGGGGTTGCAAATTTGGGCACCTTTGAGGGAATGGTTGGAATCCCATGGAGATGGCCAATAGACACCTGGCTTATGGCTTCCTTATTTCCTTCCCTTTCTTGATTTTGTTTGTTTTTTGTATAAGTCTGTTTTGCTTAATTGCTGCACGGCTCAACTGCTGTGGTTTTGTTTTGGTATAATGGCTTGGATCGTCGGTGGGGGGAGGGGGGTGTAGGGAAATTAATTTGTAAAAAGCTAATAAAGATGGTTTAAAAAAATATATATATCAAGATTGATTTAGCTTCATGTCTGTGTCAAAAAACATGACGCAAACCCTACACAAAATCTTTGTGAATCCCAATTCATTATAATTCAGTAAATATGTCTGGATTTAATGCAAAATTGCAGTTAGTGAACTGGAAACACTGAATAGTCTAATTGTTCATTGGCAAGGGTGGCCAGGGTGTGATGAACCACTGTCTATACTAGCTTAAGCAGGGGGTGCTACCAGAAGCAGATTAAATTGTTTTATGGCACTTCATAACATTTATCTATGGCTTGCCAGTCAATGCACGTCACATGTTAGAACTAATAAACTCTGCAAAAAAAGCTATAAAAACACAGCTGTGGGATGGGCACCGAATGAAAACCTTTTTACAAGCAGCCTAAAACGGTGACAGAGAGAAAGACAAACTATTACAATGACAAAGAAAAAATGTTAGAGGCCAATGGAGTAAGACAAGAAAGCAAGTAAAATGCAAATAATGAAGGAAGGAACAAGGAAGAATGATGGTACGAGGGTACAAATGAACAGGAAACAAGGAAAAAAGGTGTAAAAGTTGAAAGTGGAGGAAGGAAAGAAAGAATGAAGGGTGGGAAGAAGAAAATGAAAGATCAAAGAAATAAAAAAGACAAATGAAAGGAAAGATGGAAGAAAAACAGAAAAATAAAATGAAGAGATGTGAGATGAAAGGATTGGCAATAAAAGAAAGATGAGGAAGAAAGAATTAGTGAATGGAAGGAGTACACAAAAGAAAAGATGCAAAGAATAAGTGAAAGAATGCCGTGGGCAACATAAGAATGAACGGATAGAAAGAAGGATAGAAAGCTAGAGTAAAGGACTGAAGGAATGAGAGAAGAAAAGAGAGAATGAAAGAAAGATTTAAAGAAAGAATTAAATACACATAAAAAAGATGATGGAGAGAAGGAAAGAAACAAGATGGAAAGGGTGAATGAAATAGGCCAGTACAGGTAAATATGTCGTTTTTAGGCATCATTTTCTGCAAATTTTTCCCAGAGGTACATTTCCCATGACAATTCATAGGAAGGGTTGGAATTGCTCACTTTACTTGCGCATTTTTTTTATAGATATATGTTTATGGGTCAAAGTGGGGGGTATTTTATTTTTCTGGCTACTCCCTTGCCCAATAGCAATTATTCTGCACGACCTACAAATTAGTCAGAAGGATTTTTTACTTTATGAAATACATCCACACCAAGTTCAGATTTTTGAGAAATCAAAATGCATGTATTATTTTTACACACCCGCACTCGTACTTTCACCTACCCCAAATATTTACCTGTTAACAAAATTGGGCTCAATTTGCCTGAGCGATTTCACATGACTGTTCTGCGCAAAGAGACAGCTCTGTTGGCCACATAGGTCCAACCAGTAGTGCCACTTCTGCTAAACCCAAAAATTTGGTAAAGTGACAGTGCATGGCCTTTCCACCCAGTGACATCACAGGAAATGACATAGCATACACTTTGACCCCCAATTATGAGCAGGGGCATTTTTTAGGAAATACGTCGGAAGCTGGAGACTGTCGAATGTTCAGAACCAAAGACCTAACTTAAAAGTCTGATTAAATTAATCACAGCGGTTCCAAAGCATTTTACAGCTGCAATTTATGGGCAACTGCATGTTCGCGCCATTCCTGCGCAACATCCACCCAGCCACAGACTACAAAGTTCTCTATACAAATAGACTATAGGACGTGTACTGTAAACAGCTTAAGTGTGGGAGTAAAACTCGTAAAACAGTGTTGGATGTCCAGCCATGGGCGTAGGGATTATGGAGGATGTGGGAGAAGTATCTACCCCAATTTGGAATGGGGAGCATGGGGGAATGGGGGGGGGACGAGGCGATAAAATCATTTTTCCTCTCCCTGCCAGGACTCACAGGGCCATTAGTGTGAAAAAGCACTACCTATCATGGCCCTGAACTTGAACTGCTGACCTACTTTCAGTTATCTGTGACCAATCTTATGAGTCAGGAGGCCACCTACGCCTTCTGGCCTTTTGTTTGTGCCGCTTACAACTGCTCACATTCTGCATGTGAGAGGGCAAAGGGTGAGAGGAGGAGGAAGCAGTGTTTGCTGATTGCAGTCTTCATGCGGCCATTCTTGGCCCTACCCACAGCTGGCACTTTGAAGATGAGCTTTGCAGGGCAGTGAGGAAGATCTAAAAATGTAACAGAATCCTGCTCAGTCTGACGCCTACAATCTAAAAAAAAAAGCATGGTGAAATACCATAAATTAAATAATCTTTTTGCAGTTTTATATAGCACAAACTGGTCCCAAAGGTGTTGGAGCACTTCACATGAGCATCAGGTACATTACGCAAGGATATATTAATTTTTGGTAGGCACGAGAGATTACATGGTTTGTCCAGAATCACAACATGTTGAGCCGACACGGAGACTTGAACCCAGTTCCCCAAACACAGATTCTGCAGCTCTGGCCATTACGCCACATCCGCTCTCCAATATTTGCTTAGGATCACACCATTTGGTGAAACAGGCAAGCCGAGATTGAGCCCAGATTTTTGCTTTTCACACTGCACATTTCACCACAATTCTGACATCTATTCCTAACGTTTTTTTACAATAATGAGGAACTATTAGATTGCAGCGTGGGAGACAGGGAGAAGCCATGCCTTAATTTGGGTAGTGTTACCTAGTGTTATTATTTGTGGTGTTGTTTTTGTTACATACTTGAGCATAGTCAAGTATATTATGATATTTTCAGTTTTTAATATTCTCCTTTGACTTGTATCATAATTTGTTTTCATTAATTTTCAAGTTTAATGAGTACAGACAGAAAAGAAATCGACTAAACAAAAAAGGTTAACAGTTACACGTCAGGGTACATTGTCGCTAGTCGAGCTAGGCATCTGCAATACAGCGTTCGTATCAATGCATCTCACAATGTTAGAGGGAAATACAGTGAGTGCAGTCCAAGCCCGTAAGAGTGAGTGCAAAAGGCCCTAATAGCAAGGTACGGTTTGACCATCACAGTGGTTAGGTTGCATATTGTATTGCACTCTGTCAGCGCGCCATCTACTGGCAGCATATATATCACAGGCATTGAATGCTTACTCTAATATATGGGTTGGGCTAGGGGAGGTCAATGGTTCAACATTGTTGTCTTCAGCAGCATGGAATAACAAGCATTGAAAATGCAATAGGTCTCGCCTTTTATTAAGTTAAAGCCATTGCTATACAACACCATTAGCAAAGCAAATGGCTTTAACTTAATCAAAGGCGAGACCTATTGCATTTTCAATGCTTGTTGAGCCTTGAAAAAGCCCCAGCCTCACAAGGCACATATGAGGTGAAATTCGTGTTGGCTGACAAAACAAAATGCTTCTAAGAAATATACCACGGAAATAATAATCTGCAAAGATGATACTTGTGGAGAACTGTGCAAAATAAATACAAAAGTGTCGAAACAGGAGTCTTTGCTCTGTCTAAAGCAAAAAAAAGTCATTAGAAATACATGACTGTCACAAACTAAAAGCAAAGGATAACAGGGAAACTGACACTCAACACCGTAACATGATCTAAACATTGTTTTGTAATATGTGTACGTGTCAGCATAGTTGTGAAATTATGTGTTCTTTCAAGCGCCTGCATGTACAGATACGGCTTCAAGGCGTGTGATTGTTAATCGCAGGCATGTGAGCAGTGAGTTAAATTAATCTCTATAGTAGCCACAGCTTTAGTTACTGTGTATGTGGCACTTAATCGGGGCTACTGGAAGTCTGCGATGGGGAGGGACAAATTATGAAGCAGGGCTAACTAAATTATGCACGTAGAAAAGGGCAAATTATGAGGAAGGCAAACTATGCGGCATAACGCGAAATTCTGTGATTGTATTACTAAATTATTTTATAATTTTTACACAATTAAACACTGCATGGGCAAAGGTTTTGCGGCATTAGTGCCTGTATGCCACCCAAATACAGCAATAAGCAATAGAAAGGGACCAGTCAGGTTTGGCGAAGGGCCAACCACTGTGAGGCAGCACGTTGCCAAGTTGTAATAACTTTTGGTCCCTTTGAGGTAGACACATTTTTGTGTGAAAAACTTCAGATTATGCAACAAATTATGGATTATTAGACAAATTAATACTTATGCAGGAAAAGCCCCAAAAAACTGACAATTCCAGTGACTGTACTTAATGTAGGCCTGTACAAAGAATAGTCACTCTGCGCGCGTGCACAATGAACCCATTCACAGGCACGCAGGAGTACGTGGGATATTATTACATGAGCACTACTTCACCTACTTCTAAATCATATCCGGATTATAAAAAGGCACAGTCCTTTTCCATTTCTACTACCTGTTTATGAATTTTTCCTAAATATTACATTTTTATTAGATATATTCGGGCAATTCACAAAGGCATAGGTAATCCTTCATAAGAGAGGTGGTATTACAGGCGTATGGCTTCAGGTACTCATAAAAGGGCTTGTGAATCGCCCCCACGGTGCCAGGCAGTTGTGTTCAGTGTGCATGTAGTGTAAAGGGTGGTGATCCAGGTAGACAGACCACGACCAGGGGCCGTGCTTGTGAACATGACCTAGTATTCACACGCGCAGGACAGGCCTTTAGCGTGAGCTCGCTGGGGCCATGCCCAGGGCGCCGGCATTCAGAGGGGCGCAGGAGCTGCCTGCAGCAGTCTCACACTGACCTGGCTGCAGAGAAAAGGCTATTTAAAACTGGCACTGTGTCTACACGGTCTGTTTTTCTTCTCATGGCCCTCTAGTTCTCTAAGCCCTCACCTTCTCTCCCACCCCTCTCTTATTTTTTCAACACACTGACACCAGATGGGAGGAGTACCAATATTTTTATCGCCCAGGGCGCTACCTATCCCAAGGCTACCTCTGCACAGGCACACCAGCCTGTGAGAGCCTCTGACTCAGGGGCCGCCCTGCGGGCTCTGTGTCTAAGGACCAAGGTAGTGGACACAGAGACACGTCTCTGAGAAGAGTCAGAGTGCGGCGCCCCGACCTCTCTTCATCACATAACATTTGTCGTTCCCAGGATACTGGCACATCTTTCTGCAGCTGCCTCTAAAGCCAGAGAATCTGCGGCATTAAATTACACCAGGACCCCGCCTCCTCATTGGTCCTGACAGGACCCACCCCTTCCGCCCTTTCCCTCCCTGAGCTGTGAGGTGTGATCATACGCCCCTCCCAGGACATCTGTACGTGGCCCCTCCGTCTAAAGTGTTCGTAGAGTGAGTGTGTCACTTCTAGAACTCAAGCCCCGGGAGGGGGGATGGTAGAGTGCGCAAAACAGACCAGATGTCAAAGTGTGACAAATAAACACGTCATTATTGTTGTTATTAGCACATAAGAACCATACAGAACTGTTGTTTTGTGTGTCTTGGGGGCGCATGGGTGATTGTATGCATCTGTAAGAGTGGGGAGGGGAGGGTACTAGCAAGTGGTTTCATAAAATGTGTCACTTGCATAGGGCCAATATCGGCCACACTCACCAGCCCTCCCGCAGCAACATACAGGTAGCATAAATAAGCAGACAAGACAACTTTTTGGTGGAGAAAATTGCTGCAGGTTTATTAGCATACCAAATCTGCCAACATGGTGGGTTATCTTACAGGCGATCCAAAGGCAAGCCGCCCCTCGCGGCCTACCACCTGATGGGCCAACTTGCATCGTGGTCTTAACCAATCGGTGCTTAGCGGTTGTGGTGAGGGGGTAGCCCCTCCCACTTTCGGTGAAACATTGGTCCACCATATAACTCACGCCCCCCCTCTACGAGGGACGGAGCGTTCAAGCGACCCCCGGTTGTACAGGTTTCCAACCGCCCGTAAGACAGATGGGGCGCCGTCGCTCCCCAGGGTCCACCGCACAGACTTCCTGGGGATATTCGGCATCAGCACCCTTTTTGTCCTGAAGAGGGTACCCCTGAGTACCTTTCCGCCTCTGGATCGCCATGTAACTCCGCCTGCAACACAAATAAAAAGATTAGAACATCCTTCCTCCCCTCACCCTGATACGCCGGGTAAGCGGTAGGGAGGAAGTCGGCGTCAGGCGAGGGGACAAAGAGGCCGCCAGGGGGGCGGGGGAGGAATATATAATATATACCTCTCCCTGAACCCCACCCCGGCCGGAAGGGACGCGCGGGACCCCAAAGGGGTCTCTGGACAAGACACTAGGCTGCCCAGTGTGCCATCTTGTGGCACTAAAGGGGCCGCCCTCTTATGAGGGTCCCCTGCGGGGTCTTTGTCGGTCAGCCCGCATAGTGCCAATATCGGCCACACTCACCAGCCCTCCCGCAGCAACATACAGGTAGCATAAATAAGCAGACAAAACAACTTTTTGCTGGAGAAAATTGCTGCAGGTTTATTAGAATACCAAATATGCCAACATGGTGGGTTATCTTACAGGCGATCCAAAGGCAAGCCGCCCCTCGCGGCCTACCACCTGATGGGCCAACTTGCATCGTGGTCTTAGCCAATCGGTGCTTAGCGGTTGTGGTGAGGGGGTAGCCCCTCCCACTTCCGGTGAAACATTGGTCCACCATATAACTCACGCCCCCCCTACGAGGGGCGGAGCGTTCAAGCGACCCCCGTTTGTACAGGTTTCCAACCGCCCGTAGGACAGATGGGGCGCCGTCGCACCCCAGGGTCCACCGCACAGACTTCCTGGGGATATTCGGCCTCAGCACCCTTTGTGCTCCTGAAGAGGGTACCCCTGAGTACCTTTCCGCCTCTGGATCGCCATGTAACTCGGCCTGCAACACAAATAAAAAGATTAGAACATCCTTCCTCCCCTCACCCTGATACGCCGGGTAAGCGGTAGGGAGGAAGTCGGCGTCAGGCGAGGGGACAAAGAGGCCGCCAGGGGGGCGGGGGAGGAATATATAATATATACCTCTCCCTGAACCCCACCCCGGCCGGAAGTGACGCGCGGGACCCCAAAAGGGGTCTCTGGACAAGACACTAGGCTGCCCAGTGTGCCATCTTGTGGCACTAAAGGGGCCGCCCTCTTATGAGGGTGCCCTGCGGGGTCTTTGTCGGTCAGCCCGCATAGTGCCAATATCGGCCACACTCACCAGCCCTCCCGCAGCAACATACAGGTAGCATAAATAAGCAGACAAAACAACTTTTTGCTGGAGAAAATTGCTGCAGGTTTATTAGAATACCAAATATGCCAACATGGTGGGTTATCTTACAGGCGATCCAAAGGCAAGCCACCCCTCGCGGCCTACCACCTGATGGGCCAACTTGCATCGTGGTCTTAGCCAATCGGTGCTTAGCGGTTGTGGTGAGGGGGTAGCCCCTCCCACTTCCGGTGAAACATTGGTCCACCATATAACTCACGCCCCCCCCCTACGAGGGGCAGAGCGTTCAAGCGACCCCCGTTTGTACAGGTTTCCAACCGCCCGTAGGACAGATGGGGCGCCGTCGCACCCCAGGGTCCACTGCACAGACTTCCTGGGGATATTCGGCCTCAGCACCCTTTGTGCTCCTGAAGAGGGTACCCCTGAGTACCTTTCCGCCTCTGGATCGCCATGTAACTCCGCCACAGCCCTGGGTTTGGCGACCGTCGCAGCCAGGGCCCCCCACCAAGGCCGGAGCTCCTACTTACATCCAGCTATTTCCAGGGCCTCCCCTAGGTCCAGAAGGAACAAGTCCATGCCAATCCTGGAGAGGTGTATTCCATCGTCCTCGAAACACCCTGTGGATTTAGCATGAAGCAAACCATGTCTTATGAATCCAAACCCCATTTGTTCGGTGAATTTACGCATCGCGCAATTGACTCTCCTGCGCGCAGCCTCCATTGCCTCCCCAGATCGGGCTCCCTGCCACAGGAGCCGAGGGGTGATCTCCGACCACCACAGTTCACATGTCCCTAACTGATTGCTTAATTTGAAAAGAGTGGCTTTCATGTTTTGAAGCAATGTCCTTTTGCCCAGTGCCATCAAGTCGTTGCCCCCCAGGTGAATAAACAGCACGTTTGGGGAACTGGTCACTCCCCCCAGTCTCTGCTGAAGTTTGTCCAATAACCCATTCCATCGCATGCCCGGGTACCCCAGCCAAGTTCTCTCTGTGTTTGAAAAGCCATGCCTCCACTTCCTGCTCGCAGCCCACTGTGCCAATCTGCTGACGCCAGAATGGCCAATCACCCAGACCTTTGTTCCTGGTAAATAAAGAAATGTGATGTTGCAAAACGTTTATTACCAACACAGCACGCCATAATGAAACATTAAAATTACACTGACACCATACTGCCGCCAGTACCCGGAAAACCGGTTCCTGCGAGCAAACCAAATAACGTGGCTCATGGCTAAACACAGTTGCACACAGAAACTTAAACACCACACCATGCCACCGTCACTCGCCATGACCTGGCTGTAGAAAGGCCCATAAAGTTTGTTGGTTCATGGACGTATGTATCTTTTGAAACAGTGGGATTCCCAACGCCTCACCTGTTTGCTACCCTCTGCTGGCAAGCCTTCCTTAAATGCTGTAGTTGCTGCCCCTATGCAGAAAGAGTGGCTGCAGAAACGCTTGCTAGGGTCCTTGTTGCCAGATAGCGCCAGGCACGCATGCATGATGTGTTCCACCTGGTACTTAGTAAGGGGCGTGCTGTCTGTGTATATGAAAAGGTAAGTGTCTGCTGCCGGGCGCAGGGCCAGATAGGCGGTGAACAGCCTGACTGGGCAATACCTGCCCTCCCCCAGACTGCGCAGCCAGAACACCCTTCCCTTACCGCTCTGATCAGTCTTAGACCTTCGTAGTGTTACTTTGAGGGAATCCCCAGAGAGGACCACATCCTGCCATTTCAGAACCACCCCAGACTTATCATTCTTCGCTCTGGCCACCAACTCACTAATTCGAAGTGCCCCAAAGAAAGCCAGGCTGAACGTGGCAGCAAACAATGCTGCCTCAAACTCAGAGTGAGTGGCCTTGTGCATCTAATCTAGCATCCCCTGGAGTGTCTCAAAGTCTATAGGGGACCTGTTGTCCGGTGCCTTAGGTTCACTCCTGGCCCACCCTTTTAATGCCGCACTGATCACAAAAGATCTAGTTGGATCTGACTGGTCCTTGAGTCTAGCCGGAAGTGACGCGCGGGACCTCAAAAGGGGTCTCTGAACAAGACACTAGGCTGCCCAGTGTGCCATCTTGTGGCACTAAAGGGGCTGCCCTCTTATGAGGGTCCCCTGTGGGGACTTTGTCGGTCAGCCCGCACAGTGTTCCGATGCCGCTGCTGAGACCTCGCAGCACTATCCATCCAGATGCAAGCGATGGTGCATCATTTCTCTGTACAGGAACAGCCTTCCCTATTTGTGTACAAAATCATTTTCAGTGTGATATCTGGCTCAATTTTCATGCGTCATTTGTTGTATTCTCTGCTTGCTACCTTTAAGCATTTCTAATCCATTGCCTCCTGCCTCATGTTTGCTTTTCCTGGTGTTTCCGCTTCCTCTGCATTTCCGGTCTCTTCCTCCTCATTTCCGTGCTCCGCCTCCATATTCCTCTTCTCTGTCCCCTCAATATCCGCTCTCCTACGCTGGCCCTGGAATAGAGGTGGCCAGGCTAAGCAAGACTCGCATACTCGAGCCAAATGTCTGGCTCTGGCTCGGCTCTTGTCCCAAGAGGACGTGCAAGCCAAAGTAGAGCCGAGCGAAGCACCCAAGGGGGACTGGGCTCCGGGTGCAATGCTGGAGGATTAACAGCATTATCAGTTCTGGAACGGTCTTGCTTAAACTGTTAATGTAAAACTAAAAGAGTGTGAACGTCGCTCCCAGTAGCCCCCGCTCACTTCAACCTCTGTTTTGAAGACTATTGCCAGCTATTGCAGACCTGTTATGTTATCTAACGTTTGTTGACGCCTCTGTGTGGAGGAAGTGCAGCTGAGAAATAATTTATTTTCTGCAGTTTTAAATAGCGCAAACTCGACCCGAAGGTATTGGAGCGCTTTTAGTGAGCACCAGGTACATGACACAAGGACGCATCCATTTTTGTTAGGCACGGGGAAATTAAGGGATTTGCCCAGAATCAGAGGATGTTGAGTGGATGCCGAGACTCGAACCTGGTTCCCAGCGCCAAGGTCGGCAGCTCAGCACGTTACGCCACATCCTCTTTCTTGTTGAGTATTTCAGACCTGACAGATGGGGTAATTTGTGCATTACAAATACAGGCATGTGTGTGAATGAAGGTTGTGCCACCGCGTATGGATTGCCGACATGCCTTTTATTCTCGGCGTCTGGGTGTGTGTGCCATAGCTAGGTCTGTGTACGAGGCTGAGCTGTTGGTGTTTATTACAGGCCTGTGTGTGACGTGCTAAGGGCTATAATGCGGTAGATTACAGGAGTGCACGCGGTGTGCGCAGGGTTCGCCGTCGGCCACTCACAGGGAGCAGGGCTTGGTTTAAAAAGGCAGCCCCAGCATGTGTGCCACATGCTGGGGCTGCTGCAGGTCTCACCAAGGCGCTATATTCCCGGCTCTTGCCTTCTCACCCTGTTTGCGTGCGGGACTAGCTGCTCTCTATCCCTGGCTTCCCCGGTGGAGGGGACAGAGGAGCGACGGGCGGCCACTGACACAGCCAGTGGGCCAGGCGGTGGCGGGTTTTCCTTAATCCCTAGCAGTGGCTCCTCGAATGTGACCAGCATGTACCTGTCTCCTCTGATGGCGGGATCCCTGGATCTCAGCTGCGGGAGACGGGGAGAACACAAACAAACAACATACGGCCGTTACTTGAAGCGCCCCAGTCTGCACAAGTTTTACAAGCGCGGTACCGCAAAGTCAGCCGCGTGTTTATTTTTGCATCGCTCTTTCACTTTAAGTGAAAGCGCGATGCGAAAATAAACACGTGGCTGAGTTTTGCCAAAGCCGAATGTGAATATAAAAGTGCGTACCACTTAATGAGGGAGAGAGTATCACGCTGCCGGTAAAAGATCAAATCCCGGTGGGCGTGGCCAAAAGGAGACAAGGTGGCAACAAGGAGGGACTAAGAAGCCTCCTTTACAATCACAAGCCAGCGTTTTGCATTGAAGATGACGCTGTCCAATTAAAAAGATGGGCGGGGTTTCAACTCCACCTCCGAGAGCTTCGGAATCTGTATTGATTCCAAGAAGCTCTCGAATGCAGAGAGCAGCGCATGCGCTGCTTTCAACAGCCGAGACCTAAAAAGGTATATAGTGGGCCCCAGATATCTTTGGGTCTCGAAGAAGGGGGCTGTAGTTCTGAAGATATTCAGCTTCTTGGAAGATCTCTTAGCCTATCATCTGACTTGTAACATAATTCATTTTTCATGAGCAAGAAATCAATGAATTTTCCATTCCACACAGCGCCCCTCCATGTGGTGTAGGTGTGGCACAGGGGAACGGATGTTCAGTGTGCAGGTTTACTTTGCACAGGATTATAACTTTCAGTACACAATTCTTAATTAGGCCAGTAACACCAAAAGCTTCTTCAGTGTCAATGCTTCCAGTTTTACTGACGTGGAGGTGATGGCCCCAGATCGCACAGAGAAGTACAACTGCGGTCTCAGAGCACGGTTTATGAATGTTGTATCTGATCACTTTTGACATCTCCGGTGGGGTTTTAATTTGCTTGCGGAGAGGATAGTGACCAGTACGGGGAACAGAGAGTCTAATGAGGAAGGGGTGTGTCCTGGACACAGAGGGGGGCGCATTATCTTTCCTGAGCACAGAGGGCGGGGGATGGGAATTCAAACACAAGACGTTTTGTACAGCACACATCCTGAACTCACACATTTGAAGTTGCTGTCATATGTGAATTAGAAGAAAGAGAAGGCGCTGTGAACTAACATTTGCTTGGGATCAGGCGGGTTGACCAAGTGGGGACGCTGGGATTGAGCTCAGGTTTTGAGGTTTTACACTGTGCAATACAGTCACTAGTTGGGTACCTGTCTTCTGTTATCCATCAAAGGTTAACGACTTGTCTTGTAATTCTTGGTGCCTGAGACCAGAGCCATATGAAGGATCAGCTCACTTTGGGTTCGGGGTCCCTATAGGAGCTTGAGCTGAACCCAAGCCAGACGGTAGAGTCTTGCCATATTGCTCAAAAGCTAGGGGTGACGTTCATTTTTATTTCCAGGGTATGCTTATGTTTTCATTGCCAACAATGTAACATCCCCGAGGGAGCTGAGCCAACCACGCCCCTTCTTAGTGCACACAGAAAAGGAAGCAAATAGAACACTCACCGTTGGTCCAAAATGTGACTCTGAATTGTGTTGTCGTAGACTGGCTGAAGAACCACAAAGCCAGCCCCTCTGACGTCATTCGCCCAGCACTGGGTCAGCAACACCAGGGACCCCTCACAGCAGACTTCTCACTGTATAAGCAAAGTCATGCAGGCTAGAGGGCCTTTATCTGTGTCCCTCATTCGCATCCAGTCCAAAAGAAGTTATACATTTTGGACGTGTTCTTTGAAATGTTGCCATGAAGAATCCCAGCTTATAGATTTCTGATGTAATTGTTTGAGTTTTTACACAAAGACAACTGGAAGTGAAGCAATAAACACTATCTGGTGCTTATAAGGAACTTTTACCAAAAAACCTTCTTATCATGTTTTTTGAGTCATCATACTCAGTTGAATTTGGTACCGTTTCTTTATCAGCTGGCCACTCGCTCAGGAGGCTAATCTGACCAACATCTGGGGGCCTGGTATGTGCCGTTTCGGATGGGTCTGAGTGCAGTTGCTAAAGCTATCCTGCTGGGGAACTTGAATGGGCGAGAGTCTTAAAATGTAGATGTAAAAGCAAGGACAACTTTCCAAGGGGTATTTTTAGCACAAGGCAATTTTCGCCCATATGATGTAGCACCGAAAGGGCTAGAGTGTGCGATCTCAGTGTTAGGTAGATGAAACCAGTGGGGTGCATCTGTCCTCTAATCTCCCCCATCAAACAACAGTTAGCCTACTGAAAAAGATACAGTTGTCCTAGTACCTGTACTATAGACTTTATCTCTCAAATGGAAGGCATTCATCAAGAGATATTACTTGTAATTCATTGATCTTACACCGCCGTGGGACCTCCCCCATCAAAGCTTTCTGCACACCCCACATAGTTCCCATTTTGAAATGCATAAGCAGAGACGGAGGTCAGCTGTCCTTTGTAGGGCCCATTTGTTCATTCACAGCCAATCACAGAGGATCACACATTTTGCTCTGTCTCAATAATATTCATTGGGCAACTCATTTTATGATCTCTTGCGAGTGGATAATATGTGATGTGACCTATTAACACATAAGTCACAACACAAACAGCACACCCATTCTAACACCAGTCAGTGTGCACATTGCACGTTCTGCGACTGATTGTAAGCATAGATGGTGCGTCTTCCTTGGTTATCTGGCTTGAAAGCAGAGGCTGGTGCTCAGGTCGCCAACTCAAGCAAAACCCTCTTCCTGCCCCAGAGGCTGGAGACCAAGATTCGGAATGAAGCTCATCACTTGAGCGGAGGTGCGCGTGAGTGCAAACATGCCCTGCACCGCGTGATCTGTCCTGAGTACAAGATACCGCATGTAGTCCATCTCTCGCCAGCTGAAATGCGTTCCTGTGTTTTAATCGCTCTGCTTCTCATGCTATTAATTCTGTGATCCTGCAGTATTGCTCTGGCTCTGGAATGCTAAATTAGCCAGACTTCGTGCTAAAGATGATACACTTTGCTTCGGATTGTTTGGCAATTCCAATTGTATGGAAGACAGCAGACAAACTATCCCCGCTGCACCCAATTGTTTTTGCCAACACTTCGTTGCTCACCCACCTCCCATGCCATATAAATAGCATCAATAAAATAACTAAATGCAAATTGGGTTTCGCAGAATAGTGCTGCACGTTTATACAGAAGTGGGACCCATCACCCTCCAACTGCGCCACTCATCTCTACATAGCCTTTCTCTCACGGATATCTTCTTATAGCGCTGCTCATCCTAGTATAGGATGTCAGAGCGCTTTACGTCACACGCACACAGAGGCAAGGAATGATCCAAGTCTATTAATCAACGTACAGGAAATTCTACAGAAGACAAGTTACAAGTTCTTTTTATTTGATCATCATTAATCAAACTCATTGCACATATTGAGAAGAGCGCACAAGATCATTGCCAATTTAAAACCGTGGAGAATTACAATAAGATATACAAAGAAGTACAGGAAATGCTGCAGAAGACAATGTGGGCTACAATGTGTAGGAATCCCATATAATCTATATGGGTAACAATGTATGTCAAGAGACACGTTACCTTTCGACAACGACATACTCGCCAAATAACCTCCTCCTGCCTACTGTGACAGCACACACTGACCACACCTGCATCAAAGTGCTCACATGGAATGTCAGGGGTCTCCGTGACCCTCATCAACGGAGACAAGTACTGGCGTATTTAGATAGGAACCACATACAAACTGCTATGCTCCAAGAAACTCACATGGACCCTCAACGCCCTTCCTGCTACGGCAGTAAGTGGGCCTCTGCACGTGCGTTCTCCTACTCGACCTACTCCCGTGGCATGCTCATATTAGTTAAGAGAAATACACCATTCGCACTAGGTGGCACATACAGTGACACTGCTGGCCACAGCTGCATACTATGGGGTACATTGGATACACAATCAGTCACCTTCGCCTGTAGCTATGGTCCTAACTTCGACGATCCCGATTATTTCACTTCTCTCTGGGGACACATACTGAAAATAGGCTCCACACATTTTATATGGGGGGGAGATTTTAACACAGCTCTATGCCTTACCCTGGACCGTTCCAACCCCCTTCCTCATCACTATACTAACACTCGAGAGGCCCTATCTGGGATAATTACAGAGCATGGCCTTGTGAATACGTGGCGTTACGCACACCCCTCTGACAGGGAAGGCACCTTCTATACAGCAGGGCACACAACTTGGTCTCGGTTAGATTATTGGATTTGCTCACGTGGAGTGACCCCCTGGATTCATTCTGTCAAACACTTGGCTCGCACATACTGCGATCATGCGCCGGTGTACCTAGAAATAATCCCCCCAACTCAATCACCACTCCACGTTGCTGGAGACTAGTGCCTGAAACGCTGTTGGATACTGCCTTTCAAACGGAACAAGGGGAAGAAATCACGGATTTCTTTGCCAGAAATAAGGGCTCTGTTGACCGGGTGAGCATGCTGTGGGAGCCCTTCAAAGTCACTGTCAGGGGCCTATGCATGTCCAAAAGCTCTGGGGTACTCCGTGATATTAGAAGAAACTTGCACCGTCTAGAGATCGAGATCAAACAGCTTGAAGCTGACATGTGGACTACTAATTTGGGTACCCAGCTTGCTACGCTTCGCGAAAAAAGCTCAGAGACTATACTGCTACTGCGGACCGTGATGTGAAGTTCAGAGGTAAATATTTAGTTGCTAGTCACTATGGAGAGGGCGAGAGGCCCGGATGAGCATTTGCCACTATTAAGCAAGCCCGCTTTTCCAGCTATGTGTTAGATATGATCGATGGTGCAGGGACATGCCATAGGGATAGTCTCGACATACTAAACACGTTTACCGCTTACTATAAAGATTTATATAGTTCACGACGCACCTCTCCTCCTGACTTTACTCCCTATCTAGAAGACAGAACCCTTGGATGGCTAGGTGACTCCCAGCGCGTCTTCTTAGCCGCGCCATTTGAAGATGATGAGCTGCAGGCAGCCATCATGCAAATGAAGTCCGTGAAGGCGCCGGGGTCCGATGGCCTCCCCATCGATTTTTATAAAACCTACATCAATCAGCTGCTCCCAGTACTGAAGGAGGTCTTTCTCGAAGCCCAGGAGACACAAATCCTGCCTGCCTCGATGAGAGAGGCGCTAATTACATCATTATTAAAACTAGACAAACCCGCAGACCGCTGTGAATCTTACAGGCCACTCTCTCTCATAAACACGGATTCAAAAATACTTGCTAAATTGCTAGCGAGCCGTCTCAGCCTCCTGATGGACAAGCTGGTCCTCCCAGACCAAGCCGGGTTTATTCCCGGAAGAGCAACTTCTCACAACCTTAGGACGCTATTGTCCATCTTACAGGCAGTAGATCCCAAACTAGCGCTGGTGGCTGTATTTATGGATGCCTCTAAGGTCTTTGATTCGGTAGAGTGGGACTATCTTTTCACCATTTTACAATGCATGGGACTCCCCATATGCTTTCTATCATGGGTGCGGCTTCTTTACACCTCACCAACGGTGAAAGTTTTGATCAACGGACACACCTCACCCGCGATTTCTCTATCCCGCGGCACTCGGCAGGGTTGTCCACTCTCCCCCATTCTCTTTGCCTTAGTAATGGAACCACTGGCAGCCAATCTTAGGCAACACTATAATCACGTAGGCCTATGCTGCTTCCTTCGTCCAATCCTCATCTCTCTTTACGCTGATGATGTTACCCTCTACATCAAGGACCCCCGCCAAAATCTTAACCCACTACTGCGCGAATTCGTTAAATTCAGCGGCCAACCAGGTATTCACATCAACTGGTCCAAATCACAGATATTTCCGTTGACCAGCTCTGCCACTCCTTTCAAACCAGATTTTCCCATTGTGTGGTGTGATGAAGACGCTAAATACTTGGGGATCCGTGTCACGGCGGATCGAGATGAGCTAATGCGACTCAACTATGGGTGTGCAGTGGAGCACATCACAGGCTGCATCAATCGATCGATTGCCCTTCCTTTAACTATGGCCGGTCACATATCCCTCATCAAAATGGTAATTCTTCCAAAATTCTTATATTTATTCCTTAATATTCCTTACGACCCTGGATGACATTGTTTCACTATCCTCCGATTGGAATTGATTAGATTAGTATGTGGCGGCAAACAGCCGCGCATTCAGTGGGACACGCTAATGCGGCCTTATGCACACGGAAGCTTTGACGTACCTAACTTTGAATTATACTATATAAGCGCTCAGACACACTTTGCTCATTTTTGGTTTCACTCACCCTGCTATACTCCACACGTCGCCACTGATCATTGGCGTGCAGATCCTATCCCATTGGATGGCGTCCTCCTTTCTAACACTGAGCCCCGAGGGCGTTGCCCCACTTCCGTAGATTGCATGATAAAAGCCTGGTCCCGCATCTTAGATCGCACACTGAGTCCTGCCTCTACTCCCTCTTCTACCACTTACCAATCATCCAGAGGTGTCATTATTACAAGAAGGTCTATTAAGAAGGTGCGCGTACACAAAATATTCGATGCTCGGGAGACCTATAAGTCAGTGGTAAATTTCGCACTCTCCAACAGCTGTGTCACAACCCCCTACCATGGAAACCTTTTTATATGCCTACCTTCATCATGGCATCCAAGCGTGCCACCCCGCATATCCCTCTGAGCCTGCAACATTGGCCCCACTGCACCAAATCTTACGTGCGTCCTCTGCCTCGCACTTGGTGTCCACACTCTACCACACTCTGTATATAGAGGCTGACTATCCTTCGTGCGCAGCTCATGCTAAATGGGCAGCGGAGCTGGGTCAGGACCTCACTGACGAACAATGGTTATTCTGCTGCAAACAGACGGAACAGGTCTCCTCCAACAGCAGACTCCGAATCATCCACTATAGATTCCTACATTGCAGCTACTACACTCCAGTTAGACTCCATAATTTTGGTTTGCAAGACACAAACAGATGAGACAGGTGTAAAGCAGAACATGCTGATTTCCTGCACCTTGCTTGGGAATGTCCAGAGGTACTTATCTATTGGCGTCAGGACATCACATCTCTAGACTCTATGACTTCCGTACCTATCTCCTGATCACCACTTATAACCCTCCTTGGGTACACTGAACACATTCCTGTCAAGTGTCGGAAATTTGTGTCCTTTTGTCTTGTACTGGCTAAGCGTTGAGTGGCCTGCAGATAGGGCTGGGGTCGAGCACCCAAATTTAAATATTGGCTGGGAGACATGATTCTTTGGCAGGATGAACTCTGCACCTATGCTGAATTACTCCCTCATTCCTCACGTCCCCGCGACATTTGGGGCCCACTACAGGCGTATTTGCTGAAACATCCTGTCAATGCTACAGACGGACCATTAGAACTGCTCACATTGCCGCTGGGTTTACTCAAACCGGCATATGTTGTGGCCCTTTCTTGTAATACCCCCGTAGGATATGCCCTTCCTTTTTTGTCTTTCTTTTGACATTTATGATCGATTTCCCTGACGTCCCGAACATGCTGGCATTCGCTATGGCGACTATCTGAATTGTCCCTTCATTCTTTTATTGGTTTTTGTTTTCTTTTTTATCATGCCTCTATATTGATCCCTGGTAATGTATATTTGTCCTCACTGCTTGCTGTCACTTGCTCCTATTGCTACAGATGTAATCTGATTTATGATATTTCATTTCTGTTCACGATATGGCTGTACATCCACTGTATCTGCTGATATTTTGATTGTATGCCATTGATGAAAGTTCAATAAATAAATTGAAAAATTAAAAAAATAAAAACACTAATCTTATCAAAACTAAAATAAAAATTTTTAAAAAGAGGTTAATGGTTGTTACATAAAACAGGGAAACCTTTGCAGATAACCTGGCCCCTTCCTTTGGAAGTCTCTTTGCAAGGTAGGTGGAATGTTGACTTTTATCCTGCGTTTTTTACCAGTTAAAAATCAAGGCCAGTAGCTTCAAAGTGGCCATTAGCATTACTGGGATATTCACTAATTCATATTTTAAATGTGTGTGGATTTGGTCAATATAATGTATTCCTCGAGGAGCTCACCGAGTTGGAATCCCCGTGGCACTGGGGGGGGGGACAAGAATAGGCCTTTCAGGCCAGCAAATATGCTCTGTGGACTGAAAACACTTCTATGTACTCCGATCCGTGAAGGAATCACAAACCCCTCGTTCCACTATTTCGAGGGACAGCGTTGAAGCCACCACTTCGAATTGAAAACCGGTTGCTTCATCTCCAGGATTACAATTGCCACGTAGAGTATTGACCAGGCACCACCTACCCTGCCGACTGCATGTCGAGGCATCCCCGAGCTGCCACCTCAGAAGAGGAGGAAGAAGCCAATGAGACCAAAAAATATGTGTGGTGCATTTTGATTGCTCCTGCCCACTACCAATCTTGGAGAAGATACGCCAAGCCACTGTCCACAATTAGTGTCGGCAGAGAGCGCTAGAAGCAGTTCGTAGTGGCCAGTGGCATCGGTTCAAAGGTAATTGGGACCAGCGCACCCCAGAGACCCAACGCATCCTGGAGCGCTTATACCATGTACGTCATGAACTGGCCACAGACCCAGGTGGATGTCTTTTGCGTGGGCATCGTCTTTTCATCTCAACCAGACTCACAAATCCAGTCGAGCAACTCGCCCACGCTAGCCTCCAAGCAATGGCCAAGGCCAAGAATCGACTGTGCACAACAGTGTGGTTCCTGGTCATGGATGAGCAAGTGGAAACCCTGGTATGATCCGGGTCTCGGTGCCAGGCCTCTGGAGGACCCACTTCTCCTGTCCCCGCCATCACGTGAGAAGGACCCCAACAGCTGTGGGTGTGCGCCAGCCTAGACTTCAGAAGTCTGCCAGATAAGAGATATGCGATGGTGATCATTGATGATTATTTCAAGTACGTGCATGAGACTTTGGGCATGCCACACTTCGAACAGTCACACAATGGCACGCGATCAAAATACAGCATGAATTACACAGCTAAGAAATGTATTTGCAATCTTTATTTTTCAGGGTCGTATCAAGAGAAGCAAGTATATGCCTGCCAGGGCATGCGAATTGTAATTGCATGCTACACATGATTATTTAATCGAGCAAACAGCTGCATCACTTGGGGTATGTTCCACAGTTGAATTTTCCCTGACAAAAGCCACCCAGACCTTTTAAAGGCTGTCAGAGTAGGGCTGAAACACGTTGGTCGAGCGAGAGTCATTGGACCATTAAATCCTAGAGTCCCCTCCCATAATTCTGGTTTGAATTGTCCCCAATAAAGGGACACCTTGGAGTGGATGGGGATTTGCATCTAGTAGTTACGCCCCCCAGTCTCTTTCTCTTAAGAGCTCCCTGAAATAGAGTTGAGCGCACCTTGACCTTTAGGAGTCAGGGTGAGCCCGATGCTGAAGCATGGCACTAACAGAGTGCCTGAGGGTTATATATAGCATCCTCTGATTGCACCCAGTGCCGTAACGTTAGGATGGATAATCTACAGGTATTTTTGGTGCATGAGGTACTATGTAAACTGGAGAAAACCATGGCCACCCATGATCTGTTCCACAAGCTGAGACCTGATAATGGCCCACCGTTTCATGAGCAAGAAGTAACTGAGTTCAAATCACTAAGCATCATCCATAAGAAGGTCGCCCCTCGTTGGCCCCAAGCCAACGGGCGCTAGAACGCCTCATGAGGACTTTGAACAAAGTCATTAGGATTATGCATGCCACTCTACGAGTGGGCCACCTACTCTTTTCTCCGCGAGTACCGCCAATGCCCCACTCCACCACTCATGGGGCGGGTGGTGCAAGACTCAATCTCTCACCACCGGAGAGGACACCAAACCCAGTTCATAATCAGTGTGTCCTGACCAGATGTCGGATCATCAACGCACGTGCCAATCAGTGCCACCATGCCAAACGACCCCACCTCAAGATAGGCGCACTAGTCTTGGTGAATGACCTGTTTCCAGGCAGTAAGGTCAGACTGTCCTTTGAACGCTATCCGTGGACCATCACTCACATTCATGGCACCGAAGTGACTGCCAGCTGGGGGGGGGGGGAGAAAGTGTCCCAAAATATCTCTCAGTTCAAATGATTTTACTCGTTGTGTCCGCCCAGTCCTGGTGTTGATGTGACTGATGCTGATTTGGGTGACAACTAAGAGACCTCTGTTGCGGGTTGCCCGTCGGCGAGCTCTACAGAGCCTGTGAGGGAGGGCGAGGATGTTAGCAAACGGGGTCCCATGTCTGCAGGGGCGTAAGGCATTCACCGGGTATGGTTTTTGTACTTCTCTGAACTGTTGCCATGCGCACTGCTGAATTGTAGCTCTATGGCCAATGCCCGAGACTGTGTTGATGCGGATATCTGTAGGTTGTGTTTGCATTTGTTTCAAAATAAAGAAGAAATGTAATGTCACACCACTGGCGTAACTGGTGCGTGGTGTGGGAGCCCCCATAATGTAACGGTGGTGTGCTCATATGGTGTTTCCCGCTCCTCGGGCATAGATGGTGTAGTCCCCGTGTCACGTGGGACATAGATAATACAGGTGTGGCCGAGCAGGCGGGGTCAGACACCACCTTCGCGAGGACCCTGTAAACCCACATACGCCTCGTTGTGATTTGTTCCAACCCCAACCACGTAGGCCCCACAGCTGACCACCAAGAAGCATCCGCCGCCATCCTGCAGGGGTTACGACACAACAACGCCACACTTATGTGGAAGCACTCACTCATGCACACTCACATGCATACACACACTCCCATTAACACACATACAAACAACATTAAATACTTTTTTGTTTGCTGCAGCAGATTAATTTTCTCTTTGGGAGTAGAGCAGCAGCGCCGCCCCCCCCCCCCCCCCCCCCCCCCCATCTTCACCAGGCAGGGCACTCATCCCACTACTTGGAAGCCGCAGGGCACCTGGAGATGCGGAGACCCGACGCGATGCTAGACCAGGGGCTGCAGGTAGAACAGAGCGGGATGGATGCTTTAGCCAATGCCTCTTTAGATCGGGCTCAGACAAAACTCTGCCTTTTTTTGTCTCAGGAAAGCTATTTCAGTGAGGGGTGGAGGAATCACTGAGGTGTTTGGGGGTCAGGGCCCCGTTGGTGCACAGCGCCGATTTCAGACGCCACGCACTGAGCGCTTTCACTACGTAGTACTCTGCGACAGTTAAACAGGCACGGTGCATCTACGCAGATCCACTGGAATTATGCAATTTTACGGTTGTGGCGTTTTTCGCATAATTATAGATTTGCCTCATTTGCCACATAATTCATCATCTGATGCATAATCTGCACATTTTAACAAAATAAAAAGTTACTAAAAATGAGGCAACATGTGTTTGCGGACAGTGGAAGGTCCTTTGCAAAGGTTAACTGGTCTCATTTCTGGTACTTATTGCTATATTTGGGTGTTAAACTGGTACTAATGAGGTGCAACCAATCCCCAGACTGTGTTAACAAGTGTAAAAATGACAAAATAATGTAGTAATGCTATACCTAAATGTGCCACATAATTTGCCTTTTCTTGCCGCATAATTTAATCAACCCTTCCTCATAATTTCACCCTGCCATACCGCATAATCCCAGTGGCCCAGCATATATCAGACCCAACCAGTCAGACATCTGGGGCATGTTACCCGAATGACAGTAAATATTGCGGAGTGTCCCACCCCAGAGCCCCCCCAGATACGCTCCTGACAACAGATTTTGACTCCCCGTGAAGGGGACAGTTGAGCAGTGTCTGAATTTGGCGCTAATTATTGGCAAGTACATGAAGGCAAGGAGTTCTGCAATTTACCTTGCCTTCATGGACTTGTCAAGCGCCTTTGACACTGTTTGTAGAAGTAGGTTGTGGCAGATGATGGGCGATATGGGTTTTGAAGAACCCCTGGTGACACTTCTCCGCAGACTACACGCAGCAACGTCCGTGGCTATAAGATTCGGACCTGGGGGTGAAACAACAAAACCTATTCCCTCGACTGAGGGGGTGCGTCAAGGCTGCATTCTGGCGCCTTTTTTGTTCCTAGTATATACAAATGGACTAGAGAAGTACTTGTTGGACCACTGTTGTGATTTTCCAAAGGTAAACGGTAGGAGTATTCCTATACTCTCATATGCAGACGACACTGTTTTAATGACCCTCACTGGAAACAGTTTGCAGGTGTGCCTAGATGCCTTTAACACCTTCATGCTGGATCTTGACCTGAAGGTAAATTTTGGAAAATCTTTTGCAATGGTCTGTGGTCCAAAAGGGACAAAACCAAGAAAATTTGTGGTGAATCACTCTACTATTGAAAGGGTGGAAAATTTTAATTATCTTGGAAATCTTTTCAATAGCAGATTAAGTTGGGCCCCATTAATGAAGGCTCGAGCCCAGAGTGCTACCCGCTCCATAGAAGGTCTTTTTCGTTTTTGTGGTAAGCTGGGTCAAAAACCTGTTGCGCACCTTAAAACCCTTTACATATCTAAATGTTTACCTGTGGCCACCTACGGGGCTGGAGTATGGGGGACCGAAAACCCCTCAGTAATACAAGTGATGGAAAATAAATTCCTAAAACGGGTGTTACTGATCCCATCGGGTTCATCAAATAGCTTCTGTCATAATGAAATGGGAATGACCAAAGTGACTGACATTATTCGTCTGTCGCCCCTATTATTATGGGGCAAAATATGGTTATCTGACGATTTGCAGCTCTCGAGAGAAATTCTCTCAGACTGCATGAGCCTGGATAATGCAAAAAAGATCCCCTGGTTGTCATACGTCAGTGACATGTTGAACAAGATAGGCTTGGGTTATGTTTATGAAAATCCTGCAAACATCCAGGGAAACATAAAAACCCAAATTAAGTCAAATTATTGGAAATTTTTAGGTTCACCTTGTCTGGGAGGTCCTATTAGTTATGTACCTAAGTTACAGCACCAATTTTATTTAACTTTTACAACAAATGTCCAATGGCGGTTTTACTTCACGAGGTTTAGGCTAAATACCCTTCATTTTCTTTTTGCCTTTCCTAAACAAGGGGGTTGGTATGAGCGGCTACCCCCTTGTCCCTGTAATGACAGAGTTAGCCAAAGTACTATACATGTTGTCCTGTTTTGCTCCTTATATCAAGAACCAAGGATTAGATTTATTAAACCTATCCTGAAGGGGCGGCAACCATGTACCTATAAAGAAGGCTACGATTATTTGCTGTCATTATCTTCTGTTGATACTTGCTGTGCCATGTTAAATTTTATACGAGTTTCACTTCAGATTAGGAAACGGTATGGATAATTTAGCTGTAGAACTGTACTTTGCCATCGGACTTGTATTTATGCTGTATGATGGATTTTTCGAATTGTAATCTTTTGTTTTACAGAGGGATCATCTTAATTGTGTATTATGTGTTTTAACTTTGTGCTTTTATGATTCATTGTATGAATCGAATAAAGATTTTGAACCTGAACCTGGACTCCCCGTGAATTTACCTCTTCTTTTGAAGCTCCGGCCCGTGCACTGGCGCCCCTTTAAAGATGAGAGTTGAGATGCTGTTTTATCTCCCTCTTTTCGAAGAAGGGAAAGTTATTCTCGCCCGCTCTTTGTCTTATTCTCAGCAGCCTAGCTGACTTCTCCCAATCTGGAGTGCAGCTTTCTCGGTTATTTGTGCCGGAAGTGTACATACTTCTTTTTATCTCAGTTTCATCCATGTATCTCTCATTTTAATGGCAGTGATCCCCACGTCCGTGGGGGCGCCTCACACTCACCTCTTTCCCGGCGCTGCGCCTCGCCTGCTCCCCGCTCCGGTGTCCCCGAAGACTGCACAATTTAGCGGTGAAGTCCTCGTTCACGCCTGTGACGCGGCCACGCCCCGCAGCGCTGTCCCTGGAGCGGAAGTGCCGGCGGGGCGACAGCACCCCACGGACAGCGCAGCAGGCAGGAAGTGCAACAGATTCACAAAAAGTCACAATTTAGAGTGGCCAGTGAGAAAAAGCAGAGTATCAGAGAAACGTTCAATCAGAAAAAAACAACCACAAATTCTAAAATGGACAGACATGAGGGGTGAGATGGGGCCATCAGTCAGCGCAGGTGACGGTGGGACTGGATAAGCGGGTGTGAATCCCGGCCTAGACTCAACATCCTGTGATTCTGGGCAAGTATCTTCATCTTGCTACACCTTAACAAATATGTGACGTAATATGGTACTCACGTAAAGCGCTACAAGTCCTTGGGCGAAGTCCACGCTATATAAAACTGCAAACCAAAAAAATAATGTCAACACTTTGCCACCATATATTCATAAATAAGTAAGGTGCACCCGTGTTACGATGAGTTTTAGGAGAATTAACAGGTTTCATTTCCTTCCTACAAGGATGTTGTTAAATGCAGGAATATCCGCCAGGCCAGAGAATAAACAAGAACGAATTCTACAGCGGCTTAATAAAGACATCTAGATGGAAATAAATGAGAGGATTGGACATCAAGCAGTGATGATATGTTACGATAATAAGAATTGATAAAGTGCATTACCACCACAAAGGCCTCTTGGCGCTGTGTGGGGTCAGTGACTGCCCGCTGTCTTCCCACCTTGTTGCCTTACATCAGTCAGAACCCCCAGGGGGACCCTGCTTGGGCGCTGCTTGTAGTCCCTTCAGGCCCTTTTACAGCTGGCATCCCTGCTTCTTTGATATTCAGTCAGCCCTCCTATGGTTTTCATACTCAGTCCTTCCCTGATGAGGGTCCTATGGCTGCATCCAGGGGCCTGGAACCCGACAGGATACATCTCAACATTGTTCGGCGCATGTATTGAGCAGTTCAGACCACCAGCAACACTGAAAGTTTATTCTAGACAATGGGGCTATGTTTAAAAATGTTTTAAATCTAAGGGGTTCCAGCCAGATCCCTGTAACCCAGCCAGAACATGCAACGTGTTTAGGAATGAGTTTTCATCTTGATTTAGCACCACCATGAGGAGTCAGTGGGTAGCGATCAGGGCCCGAGGGATGCTGACTGTTTGACTCTCAGGGTCTTGAGGGATGCTGAATGTTTGACTCTCAGGGCCCGAGGGATGCTGACTGTTTGACTCTCAGGGCCCTGAGGGATGCTGAGTGTTTGCCCCTCAGGACCCCGAGAGATGCTGAATGTTTGACTCTCAGGGCCCTGAGGGATGCTGACTGTTTGACTCTCAGGGCCTTGAGGGATGCTGAGTGTCTGCCACTCAGGGCCTTGAGGGATGCTGACTGTTTGACTCTCAGGGCATTGAGGGATGCTGAATGTTTGCCCCTCAGGACCCCGAGAGATGCTGAATGTTTGCCTTTCAGAGCCTTGAGGGATGCTGAATGTTTGACTCTCAGGGCCCGGAGGGATGCTGAATGTTTGCCTTTCAGAGCCTTGAGGGATGCTGAATGTTTGCCCCTCAGGGCGCTGAGGGATGCTGAATGTTTGCCTCTCAGGGCCTTGAGGGATGCTAAATGTTTGCCTCTCAGGGCCCTGAGGGATGCTGAATGTTTGCCTCTCAGGACCATGAGGGATGCTAAATGTTTGACTCTCAGGGCCCTGAGGGATGCTGAATGTTTGCCTCTCAGGGCCCTGAGGGATGCTGAATGTTTGCCTCTCAGGGTCCTGAGGGATGCTGAATGCCTGCCTCTCAGGACCATGAGGGATGCTGAATGTTTGACTCTCACGGCCCTGAGGGATGCTGAATGTTTGCCTCTCAGGGCCTTGAGGGATGCTAAATGTTTGCCTCTCAGGGCCCTGAGGGATGCTGAATGTTTGCCTCTCAGGGTCCTGAGGGATGCTGAATGCCTGCCTCTCAGGACCATGAGGGATGCTGAATGTTTGACTCTCACGGCCCTGAGGGATGCTGAATGTTTGCCTCTCAGGGCCTTGAGGGATGCTAAATGTTTGCCTCTCAGGGCCCTGAGGGATGCTGAATGTTTGCCTCTCAGGGTCCTGAGGGATGCTGAATGTCTGCCTCTCAGGACCATGAGGGATGCTGAATGTTTGACTCTCACGGCCCTGAGGGATGCTGAATGTTTGACTCTCAGGGCATTGAGGGATGCTGAATGTTTGACTCTCAGGGCCCTGAGGGATGCTGAATGTTTGCCAATCAGGGCCCTGAGGGATGCTGAATGTTTGACTCTCAGGGCCTTGAGGGATGCTGAATGTTTGACTCTCAGGGCATTGAGGGATGCTGAATGTTTGACTCTCAGGGCCCTGAGGGATGCTGAATGTTTGACTCTCAGGGCCTTGAGGGATGCTGAATGTTTGACTCTCAGGGCATTGAGGGATGCTGAATGTTTGACTCTCAGGGCCCTGAGGGATGCTGAATGTTTGCCAATCAGGGCCCTGAGAAATGCTGAATGTTTGACTCTCAGGGCCTTGAGGGATGCTGAATGTTTGACTCTCAGGGCATTGAGGGATGCTGAATGTTTGACTCTCAGGGCCCTGAGGGATGCTGAATGTTTGACTCTCAGGGCCTTGAGGGATGCTGAATGTTTGACTCTCAGGGCATTGAGGGATGCTGAATGTTTGACTCTCAGGGCCCTGAGGGATGCTGAATGTTTGCCAATCAGGGCCCTGAGAAATGCTGAATGTTTGACTCTCAGGGCCTTGAGGGATGCTGAATGTTTGACTCTCAGGGCCTTGAGGGATGATGATGATTGTCTGGCGACAGACATGAAAAACATAAATACACATGTCCTACTTTTGAAATACAATGCACCCTGCCATAAGAGCTGTTAGGGCCACCCTTAGGGGAGACTTTTAAGTATCAAAAGGGAAGGTGTAGACATGCCAAAATCATTATTTGGCCATGTCGAATTGGCAGTTCAAAACTGCACTACAGGCTGCATAGCATGCCTGAGACATATTTTAAAGTGCTATTTTAGTGGGGGCACAAAAAGTGCTGCAGGCCCACTAGTAGCATTTACTTCACAGACCCTGAATACACGTAGTACCATTTATCGGGAATTTACAAGTAAATCAAATGTGGCAATTAGGTGTAGGCCGATGTTACCATGTTTTAAGGAGAGGGCAGCCACACTTTAGCACTGGTTAGCACTGGTAAGTGCACAGAGCCCCAAGGCCAACAAAAACACATTTCAGATAAAAAGGGAGGTGAAGGTAAAAACTCGGGGGGATTACCACCCAAGGGTGTCAGGTCTAAGACCTTAGCTAGACCCCATGCCTTTATCACTCGTTTAAATTTAAAGAAAATGTATATTTAAAGAAAATGTATAAAAAGGTTATACGAGATCATAGAAGAACATATAAAGAGAAATGTTGCCGGAACCTATTAGAGGCAATAGAAACTAAGGATATAAAAAAGTTTTGGGAACTGGTCCAAGAGGGGTCTGGTAAGACACAGGCAATTATGAACTGCTCAGTGACAAAAGATGACTGGAAACGATATTTGAGGGAAATATATAGCGTTGGAGAACGGCAAGTAACTATGGAACATGCAATATGGCCAGAAATGGAGGACAATACCAGGCTGTCTTTTTCAGAAAGTAATGTTAAACGCATTATAGCAAATCTAACACTGATTAGAGCAGCTGGCCCTGATAATCTCCCGACAGTAATTATAAAGACCCAATCAGACTGGTGGGCAAAATTCTTTACAAAAATGTTTTCTGGTATTCGGAAGACAAGGAAGATGCCCCAGACTTGGAAAGGAGTGATTATTAGACCCCTCCATAAATGAGGCAACGTTAAGATCCCTAAAAATGATAGGCTAATCAACCTTTTGGAATTGGGAGAGAAGGTATTTTCTAAAGTAATCTTAGAAAAACTAAAAGAATGGGCAGAGGTTAACCAGGCAATACCCCCGGAACAGGTTTTTTTTAAAATAAGGAGCATTCTACTATAGACCACTGCTTCTCCTTATGGTCCATCGTGCTGAAGTTGGTGGAGCAGGGGGGTGCGCTGTTCAGCTGCTTTATTGACTTCTGGGCAGCTTTTGACCTTTTGGACAGTAACCGGTTGTGGGAAAAGCTGATAAATATCGACATCCCTAGCTACTCTTTGGTCATTATACAAGAGCTCCATAGGAACAAATGGGCACAAGTTGCCCTGGACACATATGGGACATTGTCGAAGAAGATACCAATTGAAAACAGGCTAAGACAAGGATGTGTCTTGGCCCCTCTGCTCTTTTCTATGTTCATAGCTGACTTACCAGATATACTAACAAATGTATGGTGGGCTAGCCCTAAATTAGACGGGAATCACATCTCTTGCCTACTCCATGCAGATGACCTGGTCATTTTGGATCGAACAGAGATAGGCCTGCAGAGGAAGCTGGATGCGTTTAATGAATATTGCAGTCAGAAAAAACTCACGGTAAACCTAGAAATAAACAAAGTCTTGAGCTCTGGTAAGAACAGGAAGACATTCAGTTTGTTCTGGGCTCCACTAAAGTGGAAGAAGTGAATTAGTACAAATATTTAGGGATGTGGTTTGAAAGATCCCTAAAATTGGAAACTCATCTGAATACATTAGGAATACGAGCCCAGGCATCAGTTAGTGGATTGAAAAAATTTAATTCGAACTATGGAGAAAGATCAGATCGACCGGTTTTGACAGCTTATAGGGCCATGATTCCGCCTCAGTTTCAATTTGGAGCCGAATGTATATTAGTGGCAAAAGGAGGTGGGGTACCGAAGAGGGAAAATGTATAAAAACCTACTATCCCTTCCTAGATCATCTATGATACAGGCAGTACGAATACAAACAGGCATGGTATC
This sequence comes from Triturus cristatus, assembly GCF_964204655.1. Lineage (NCBI taxonomy): Eukaryota > Metazoa > Chordata > Amphibia > Caudata > Salamandridae > Triturus > Triturus cristatus. Next base: position 803,238,299 of record NC_140595.1, read on the forward strand.
TTGGGAGGTAATGGTACGTATTGCATTAATAAGGTTCTGGCAATGCCTGGGAAACGGGGAGGAGCAAAAAATAGCAGAATGGTGCAAAAGGGAAATTTTGCAGAGCGACTTGAAATGGGCATCAGAGGTTAGGACATTGTTAGAGACAGTATGCAGGGAACCACGAGTTAATCTTAACCCCCAGGATTTACAAATTGATGTTGCAAGGTGAGAATTGAAGGCACTAGGGAAAAAAAACAGCCCGAGATCAGGATTGCCTGTACCTGGAGGGGGAAAAATTGGTGGGTTTTATGATTAAAGCATGGAAATGTGATGAACTGTTCCCATATCTAGATACATTACCAAGCCGTTACTTAAGAATTGAAGTTTTAAGATTACGAATAGGGATTAACCCTTGCTATATGAATGATGGGATAAAGGAGGCTATGATGGATTCTGAAGGTAATTGCACCTGCAACTTAGGCAAGAAATGCAATGTCTTGCACATATTATTAGATTGTCTTAAGGTTCTAGACATGCCGAAATTGTTTTTACGACCAATATTTTTAAAATATGGTATAAAGAACCATGCACATGCAATAAAATTACTAACGAAAATGACCCATCTGGACATAGCATGTGCAATGGGCAGATTTATTCATGAAGTTAAAAAGTGTTTAGTGTTTATAAAATTGGGTTTTTATGAATGTTACCGTAGGATAATATGATTAGGAAATGAAATAACTATTTATTATCAAAACAATGAGAGAGTGTGCCTTAGGTTTAGCAGAAGAGCACTACTGTAGATACCTTTTTGGTTTCTTTAGAAAGCCCTCACTCACCAACCTGGTTGGTGACATGCTTCATCATCGGGCCCCACCAGGAGAGGCCGAATGCCACCCCGGTGTGCTTCGACGCCAGAACTACTGCGGAGCTGGTTTGTTTGTGAGTGGTGTGTAGTGATTTAAAAATGTACTATTTGTATCTACAAAAATAATTTTAATGGGAGTCAAACAGACATGTATAAAAACAAGGTAATGGACGTATGGACTGAATAGATTGTTCAGCCAGGTCACTTTAGTGTGGTCAACATGTTTCAGCCTATGTGTTATTTATAACAGGCATTCGTCAGGACCTTAAGTGTGTGTGAAACCCCGGCGGTGTGGGCGCGCTAAGGTCCACCCTAACCTGGGGTTATGGATGTGAAAACAATTTCACAAAATTGTGAAAAAAGATATGAAGAAAGTGTTTTCTGGTGACTCCCGCAATGGAGAGGAACCGAGTTTATTCTGGGTAATAAACAAATAGACAAAGACAAACGAAAAAGAAAGACACACATGTAAGGATTAGACATGGCCTTGCCGGTTTGTCAACGAAAGATATACAGTAAAAAGTGCTCTGCGTGGTGCACTTAAGCCTTAGCGCTGAACTGTTGTGCTATTTATGAGATCAGAGAGTGCTTACACGCTGTAGGTAAATTGTGTCAATAACCGTAAAACATAAACGGATATAAATGGCCCAAGACAGAGATTAGCGTTATGGCAAATTCATTGTGAAAAAAACACTATGCGCAGAGAAATAAACACAAAGTGTTGTTGGGCACTAAGCATACATTGGTTAAATAATATCTCACTTTAGGTGTAGAAAGTCACTACACCATGGGTCTCAGGAGGGGGGTGGAAGCTACAATGGCACACCCTAGAAAGAAGCAGGGACAAAGAGAAAGAAAAGGGGGCGGGGGTAAATAAATCATAAGCAAAAGGCAGACGCGCGTTACTTAGCTATGATCCTGGATTCGTTGGAACTCACACCCGCTAAGCTTGGCACCCGCATGGCACCTAAGCGGAACCTCTAAAACCGGACCCCGATGGTAAATGAGAGCGGGGGCCGGTATGCTTCTAAAGAGAAAAATCCATGCCTCGCGCTCAGGACGTGAGGGTGGAGGGTGTGACTACGAGGGGGGCTGACACAATGATGGCTTTCACAAAGCAAAGCAGATTGCTTTTGGACAAGGGGAGTCCCCTTGCTCAAAAGCAATGCCGGCTCCCGCAGGAGGCGAGGAACTGGCTGGGACAGCGGGGGCTATGGGGCTCCCCTTGCTGTCCCCAACATGAGGCCAGGCCCCAGGGGATGGGATCCACGGGGCCAGAAGTGGCCTGGGAGGGGGGCTTAGCCCCCTTCCTTTTAATTTATTATTATTTGTATGTTTTAAACGGAAGGCTGGCCACGAGGGATGGGGTCCCCGGTAGGCCATAATTGGCCTGAGGAGGGGGTTCTCTGAAAAAAACACAGGTTTCAGGGACGTTATAGTTAGTTGGACAGTTCACTCGTACAAAAGCAGACAAATTGGGCAGTTATATTTAATTGAGCTAATTATATTTCACGCCCCTGCAATGCATTGCTGATGACGTCACATATTACTTCACTTGTGACATGGTCAGTGACATCACTGATGACATCTCAAATGACATCACTGATGACATCACTGATGACATCATCAAGTGAATGTGTGTTTCTGTAAAGTTTAAATATTTTTCATATATATCTATACCAAGGTGTATTGAAGAATGAGTGAATTTACAAGTGCCTGCAGGGATTATTCAGTAGGTGCGTGACTGACTGTATAAGTGAGTGATTGAACGTGTGTTACTAAATGCATGGGTTAGTGACTAAACTGTGTGAAAGTCTGTATTAGTCTCTCAGTTGGTGTGTAAGCAACTGCATGGGTTGGTGAGTAGCTACATGAGTGTCTATATGTGTGAGAAGTTGGCCTGATATGTAGTGCTCACTATTCTAGTGATCACTGTGTATCATTCCAAACGACCCTTATTGATGATTGGTTGTAAGTCAACCTTATAGACCAGCTATCCTAGTAGCATGGATACGAGCAGTCTTTAGGCTAAACTCTACAGGGCGTGTTAAGCCAGCTGTTTACCATCACATATACCCCTTGAACACCCAGTGAAAGGACACCACACAAGCTGTTATGAAAATAAAGGATATTTATTTATAACAAGACTACCCTGGCTCTTTATGAGTCAGAGAGCTAAGCACACTACAAAACTCTTATGAAAATACTTCTGGTTGCACAATTTACACAAGTGCCCGGAGGGCACGAAACCATATACACTGCAAGTGGAATGGGAAAGGTTAGATAGTTTAAAGTCACTGATTCTGGAGGAATCCGATCAGTGGGACTAAACGAAAAAGGAACTGGACATTTGTAGAGCGAACCTACGATGGAGCACCGAGATGCTCGAGTTACCTAGCCCAGAGGCTACGGCTGCGTGGGGTTCAGAAAGATGTCGGGAGTCCTCGTTGTAGTCTCAGGAGCCTGAAAGAAGAAGTTGCTGGCAGGCGACCAGTGTCGATCTTCAGAGAGATCCAAGCCTGGATCGGTGATGAAGGAAACCTGAAAGCAGAGGGGACTCAGTTCTCAACCGCTAGCCAGCGATCGTGTGGGTACCAGGAAGGTACCGGCTGAAGTCACCTCGACCAGGTGAGTGGATGACGTCGGACTCGGCTGTTCCTCGGACCAGGAGGCGCGGCGGCGATCAGGATGGAGGGCGAGCTGTCCCACGAAGGTGTCTGCTGTCGATGATGCTGGGCCCAAGAATGGGACAGCAGGTCTTGGCAGTGGCAAACCCACGCGGTGGAGTCAAGATGGCGTCGGGAGTGGACCAGGAGGGTCCGAGGTACTCCTCTGTTGAAGGGGAGCAAGAGCCAGTCTGGAGCAACCAGATCAGTGATGAAAGTCTGTCGTGGTGCGTCGTGAAGAGGGCCACAAGCCGGTCGGCGAGTGGCCGGACAACGCGGTGAGCAGCAAGGAGCAGAAGGGCCCCCACGCAGATCTCGTGGATGCTGGGGAGGCAGACTTCGGTGCTGGAGCCGCTCAGGGTTAGGGCTTCTCAAACCCTAGGTGCACTCACTCGAGGGTCCCTCGGTGGGCGTGCTAGGTAAGCGTCGTGCAGGTTCTGAAGATGGCCGGTCCCGCAGGTCTCCTCACACCTACGAATCTCAGCTGGGCTGATGATGTAGGTAGAGGTCAGAGATGGCAGGGAACCCGGGTCTCGTCGAGCTGGGCAGTCTTGATCCGTGGGAGAGACGTACAGCAAACCCCAAGCGCTTAGGTGGTGCCTGCTGGTGCAGGGTGGCTACTCCTTAGCCACAAGGGAGAGTCTTCAGAATAGTCAAGAGTTCCTTTCGTGGAAAGTAGTTCAAGATTCAGAATTATCCAATTTGGGAAGGGGACCCGCTCCCACCTTTATTCTAGGAAAAAGGGGCTGGCTCGTGACTAGGTCCTACCTATGGGTGGGACCAGGAGGGGGGTGGTTACACCCCTATCCTTTGTCCGGCTTCGCCCCAGCTCAGGGGCTGGTGTGCCCCCGAAACTGGTTTGAGCTGGGCTATGCACAGTGAGCACCGGGGTGCCACTTGCAATCACCTTCCTTTCAGCCCTGCCTACCTGGGATACACAAACCCTGTCTGGGATGGTGCTAACACCGCCCTTGACAGGAAACCCTTTGTCCAAGCTCCCCTCGCTGGAAGGTCTCCCAGCAGCAGGAGGTCAGACTTGTGTCTGGTGGCAGCATCCATTTTGTGATGCTGAGGCTTGAGTCAACTTTTAATCGGGGTTCAAGGTTACTTCCATGTCGTGCCCCTCTAAAAGGGGGGAATGCTAACCCCGTCGCCAGAATCGGCGAGGGGTTCGTATTCCAATTCGTATGACACCTTACTCGACATGTGTAGGTGAGGCGATGCCAAAGTTAGCAAATAACCGCGAGGGTTATAATGCATTTTTAAAGGAGGTGGCCCGCGTCACCATGGAACGGCTATTAGGACTTGGTTCCGCAAGCCGTCGACGGGCTCAGCTCGCGCCAGAGCACCATCTCACATGATTCCCAGCACTCTGCCTTCAGGATTGATAATGCCTGCCATAGGAGTGACTGACAGGAATCCATGCGTCCATGTAGGGTTAGGTATAGGAATACTACACCTACAGCAACGGGTGGTTACACCACCTTGCCCCAGCTGTCGCGCAGCCAGTTGTGTCAGATTTGGGCGGCCATCCAGGGGTGGCATAATACATGCTGCAGCCCCTGGTAGGCCCTGGGTACACCGATGCCCTGGATACCTATGGTATGCTGATACAGGGACTGAGAAGGCGGCCCAGTTCCAATTAGTGGATGCACCTACTGTACATGTGTGTTAATTTCGAGAGAGAACAGCTAGGCTGTGGGTCTGATTGGCAGGCCCACAGCCAGGGAAAGTCGTAAACCAATGAAGCAAAAGCAAAAAAATCTGGGTGATCATAGTGTTGCAGACCCTACTCTCCTACATGACCCCCCCCCCAAACTTTGGGACAATAAGCTAACCTTGACCAGGTGAGTCTTCTTGCTCTAAGTGGAAATACCTGGAGAGCCCATCTGCATTGCCATGATCAGTGCCAGGTCTATGCTCCACTGTGAAGTCCATCCCCTGTAGGGAAATGGACCACCTAAGTAGTTTGGGGTTTTCACCCTTCATTTGATTTAGCCACAAGAGGGGCTTATGGTCGGTCTGAATCTTGAAGTGAGTGCCAAACAAGTATGGCCTCAACTTCTTCAGGGCCCAAACCACAGCAAAGGCCTCCCTCTCAATAGCTGACCAATTCTTCTCTCTGGGGGTCAGCCTCCTGCTAATGAAAGCTATGGGCTGGTCATGACCATCAAAATTCAGCTGAGATAGAACAGCTCCCACACCCAACTCCGAAGCGTCTGTTTGGACAATGAATGTTTTGGAGTAGTCTGGACTCTTGAGGATAGGCGCTGTGCACATGGCCTGCTTTAGGTCATCGAATGCCTTTTGACAGCTGGCTGTCCACTGAACTTTTTTTGGCATCTTCTTACTTGTCAGATCGTTTAGCGGGGTCACAATGGATCCATCATTTCTGACAAATTTCCGGTAATAACCAGTCAGGCCCAAGAAAGCTCGAACCTGAGTCTGGGTGGTTGGAGGAGCCCAGTCCTGTATGGCCTGTATTTTGCTCTCCAATGGCTGAACCTGGCCTCCACCTACAAGGTGGCCCAGGTATACAACCTGTGTCTGCCCTATCTGGCACTTAGTGGCCTTGATAGTGAGGCCTGCCTTTTGCAGGGCCTCTAACACTTTCCTCAGGTGGACCAGGTGATCCTCCCAGGTGGAGCTAAAGACAGCGATATCGTCCAGATACGCCGCACAGAAGTCGTCCAACCCAGTGAGAACTCGATTCACCAGCCGTTGGAAGGTGGCAGGTGCATTTTTCAAACCAAAGGGCATTACCACGAACTGATAATGCCCACCCGGGGTAGAAAATGCTGTTTTGGGCTTGGCCTCCTCAGCTAACCTGATTTGCCAATACCCAGCTGTCAGGTCAAACGTACTTAAGTAGTTGGCCGAAGCCAACCGGTCTATAAGTTCGTCTGCTCTCGGTATCGGGTGGGCGTCAGTCTTAGTGACTGCATTGAGGCCTCTGTAGTCCACGCAAAACCTCATCTCTTTCTTACCGCCCTGGGTGTGAGGTTTCGGCACGAGAACTACGGGACTAGCCCAGGGGCTGTCCGAGGGTTCAATGACTCCCAGCTCCAACATTTTCTGCACCTCTGTCTTGATGCAGTCTCTGACATGATCAGGCTGTCGATAGATTTTACTCTTTACGGGCAGACTGTCCCCAGTGTCGACCTCATGGGTACACCAATTGGTCTGACTGGGTGTCAGAGAGAACATATGTCGAAAGGATTGAAGAACCTGTTTACAATCCTTTTGTTGATGTCCAGAGAGGCTGCCGCAAAAGACAACACCATCTACCGACCCATCGTCAGGGTTCTGAGAGAGCAGGTCCGGGAGAGGGTCACTTTCCTCCTCCTGTCCCTCATCTGTGGCCATGAGCAAGCCCATGCCCTCCCTGTCGACATATGCCTTGAGCCTGTTTACATGGAGCACCCTGTGGGGGCTCCGGGGAGTTCCCAGGTCTACCAAGTAGGTGACCTCTCCCTTTTGCTCAATGATCGTGTGGGGCCCAGACCATTTGTCTTTGAGTGCTGCTGGGGCCACTGGCTCTAGCACCCACACCTTCTGCCCAGGCTGATACACAGTCAGGACAGCCTTTTGGTCGTGCCAAGCTTTTTGTAATTCTTGGCTCGCCTCAAGGTTTTTAGATGCCTTTTCCATGTACTCAGCCATCCGCGAGCGGAGACCGAGCACATAGTCCACAATGTTTGATGCCGGCTTTTTGAGAGGTCTCTCCCATCCTTCCTTTACCAAACAAAGGGGTCCCCTTACAGGATGTCCGAACAGAAGCTCAAAAGGGCTGTAGCCAACCCCCTTCTGCGGGACCTCTCTGTAGGCGAACAAGAGGCAGGGTATCAGGACATCCCATCTCCGCCGAAGCTTTTCAGGTAGTCCATGAATCATCCCTTTTAGGGTCCTGTTGAATCTCTCAACAAGCCCATTGCATTGTGGGTGATAGGGTGTGGTGAATTTGTAGTTGACACCACACTCCTTCCACATAGCAGTCAGATATCCCGACATGAAGTTTGCACCTCTGTCTGAGACAACCTCCTTAGGGAAGCCCACTCTGGAGAACACTCCAACTAGGGCTCGTGCCACAACAGGTGCTGTAGTGGTCCTAAGGGGAATAGCTTCAGGATACCTGGTGGCGTGGTCCACCACCACCAGTATAAACTTGTGCCCTGATGCTGTCTGGGGTTCCATTGGTCCGACAATGTCGATCCCCACTCGTTCAAAGGGTACCCCCACCACCGGTAGTGGTATAAGGGGGGCCTTTGTCGTGCCACCTGACTTACCGCTGGCTTGGCAAGTGACACAGGAGCGGCAAAACTCCTTCGTATCTTCGGACATGTGGGGCCAGTGAAAGTGTGGAACAATCCTGTCCCAAGTCTTATTCTGGCCTAAGTGACCTGCAAGGGGAATCTCATGGGCCAAGGTAAGGAGGAAACCTCTCAGAGACAAGGGGACGACCAGCCTCCTGGTCGCGCCAGGCTTGGGGTCTCTTGCCTCGGAGTACAGGAGTCCAACGTCCCAGTACACTTTGTGGGTACCTGTGGCGTTCCCTGCAGCCTCAGCAGCAGCCTGCTGTCTGAGGGGTTCAAGTGAGGGGCAGTCTAACTGTGCCTTCCCCAGGTCTTCCCTGGAGGGTCCCCCTGAGCCCAGAAACTCAACCTGACCAGGTTCAAGCTCTTTCGGCTCAGTTTCCCTCAGTTCTTTAAGGTCAGCCTCCTCAGAGACTTGATCCACGACCTGGGGCAAGGGGGAAGGCGAAGCCTTACCCTTACTGCTCCTTTTCTTGGAAGGTGTCTGGTCCGTTCTTCCAGGATCCAGCACCTGTTCAGTGGGGCATCTTTTGGCCTGTGACCTGGTCACAGCAAGGACATGTGCTGGCAAGCCTAACATTTCCATGTGAGTCCTCTGCTCCACTTCTGACCATTGTGACGTTTCCAAATCATTGCCCAACAGACATTCTACGGGGAGGTCTGAACTAACCACAACCTTTTTCGGGCCACTTACCCCTCCCCAGGAGAAATCAACAACTGCCATACTGTGATTGGTAGTGACATTGCTGGCATTGGTCACTAGGTAATCGGTACCTAGCATGATCTGTCCAGGGTCCACAAAGTTAGGCATCACCATGGTGACACTGGCACAAGTGTCCCTGTAGGCCTGAGACACTTTTCCATTGATCAAAGGTGTCTGTCTGTATTTGCCCAAAGTATTGGGACTGGCACCAGGGGACATATCCATATCCCCTGTACAGACAAGGACGGCCTGAGTGAGCGTGCTGACTAAGTCGTCACTCCCCTCGGTTCCCAAGGTTAACCCAACTAATGCCTTGGGAGGCGCACTACCACTGCTGACTGTACTAGGGGGTGCAGGTGCCTTAGGGGCTGCAGTGGCAGGAGTTTGCCCTCCTTTCTTGGTGCACTCACTAAACCAGTGAGTCTTACTTTTACAGTATTGGCACCACCTTTTTGACTGGCCTTCTTGAGTCTTCTTCTTCTGTGAAGCCTGACCCCCACCCTCTTTAGTTTGTTGGGGACCTGTCGAAGACTTCTGGTCATTTTGTTCGTTCTTGTTACTACCCTTTTGGTCTGCTTTCTTCTGACCACCCTGGTTCTGAGTCTGGTTCTGCTTGACCCTTGTTCTGACCCATCTGTCTGCCTTCTTTCCCAATTCTTGGGGAGAGGTCAGATCCGAGTCGACAAGGTGCTGATGCAACAATTGGTTCTGACAGTTGTTTAAAATCTGTTCTCTCATGATAAGATTGTACAATCCTGTGTAATCAGTAACCTTGCTACCCAGCAACCAGCCCTCCAAAGCCTTAGTGGCACAATCGACAAAGTCAGTCCAATCCTGAGACTGAATTTTCTGGGTGTCCCTGAACAGCACCCGGTACTGCTCGGTGGTTAAGCCGAACCCATCAATCAGTGTATTCTTCAGGACTTGGTAGTTGTTCGCATCCTCAGCTCTAGTAGTGAGGAGCTTGTCTCGTCCTTTACCCTCAAAGGAGAGCCACAGTATAGCTGCCCACTGACTATGGGGGACGCACTGGACAGTGCAGGCCCTCTCCAAAGCAGTTATCCACTTGTGGATGTCGTCCCCTTGTTTAAAGGGGGGCACTATTTTACTCAGGTGTCTAGTATCTATACCCCTGTCTTTTTCTCTAATGAGAATGGTGCCACCAGTGGGATCTAACCCACTTAATTTCTGCTCTCGGGCTAAGGCAAGCCTTTCTTTGGCGAGGGCAAGTTCTTCCCGCTCGATCCTCAGATTGACTTCCCTCATCTTCGCTTCATGCTCCCTTCTCCGAGGGGACGTCATTCCTCTCTGAGAAGATGCCTGAGAGACATGTGTACGAACAGATCTGTTAGAGCCTCTGGAGAGAGACCTAGCTCGTCCGTTCCCAATGTTAGGCCTGCGTGAGCGTGGGGCCGGGGCTCCCCCGGTTCCATTCTCATGCCTGCTTAAGTTGGTCCTCGTAAGCCTGCCGACTACCACTGGACCGTTGTTTGTCTCGTCTCCTGATAACTCCTCCTCGTCTTCCTCCTCTGTATGGAGGTCGAGGTCCGGGTCACCAAGGGTTCCCTCTAAGGGAGGCATGTTCCCATCAGCATTGGGGGGACCTGTGTTAGAGGACCTCCTAGCATCGTACGTCTCTAAGAGACCTACCAGAAATGCGATGGTAGGGTTAGAACCCTGGTTTAGCTTCCTGGAGGCACACAGTTGTCTCATCTCCCTGAAGCTAAGAGCTGCATATCGTGACACGACCTGTGGAGGGTCACTGACCACTAAGGGAGTCTCTGCAGACTCTCCGTGGACCGACATGCTTTCTAGTGAGGTGTAAGTGAAGCACCTACCTACACTATTTGTTTACCTACTGATCCCTTGCTAAGAGTTGTAGTCAGGGTGTGCTAAGTCCTGTTACACTACAACAGCTGGTTCAGTAGAACTCAGAGTATTCTAAGTTAAGTTATATGTACCTGGGTACTTATGTGATCTTTCACTTTGATATTCTTAGGATACGTGTGTGGTAACCAACAGCAAGCTCAAATCCCAACCGCTGCTCACCAATGTGAGAAGTTGGCCTGATATGTAGTGCTCACTATTCTAGTGATCACTGTGTATCATTCCAAACAACCCTTATTGATGATTGGTTGTAAGTCAACCTTATAGACCACCTATCCTAGTAGCGTGGATACGAGCAGTCTTTAGGCTAAACTCTAGAGGGCGTGTTAAGCCAGCTGTTTACCATCACATATACCCCTTGAACACCCAGTGAAAGGACACCACACAAGCTGTTATGAAAATAAAGGATATTTATTTATAACAAGACTACCCTGGCTCTTTATGAGTCAGAGAGCTAAGCACACTACAAAACTCTTATGAAAATACTTCTGGTTGCACAATTTACACAAGTGCCCGGAGGACACGAAACCATATACACTGCAAGTGGAATGGGAAAGGTTAGATAGTTTAAAGTCACTGATTCCGGAGGAATCCGATCAGCGGGACTAAACGAAAAAGGAACTGGACATTTGTAGAGCGAACCTACGATGGAGCACCGAGATGCTCGAGTTACCTAGCCCAGAGGCTGCGGCTGCGTGGGGTTCAGCAAGATGTCGGGAGTCCTCGTTGTAGTCTCAGGAGCCTGAAAGAAGATGTTGCTGGCAGGCGACCAGTGTCCATGTTCAGAGAGATCCAAGCCTGGATCGGTGATGAAGGAAACCTGAAAGCAGAGGGGACTCAGTTCTCAACCGCTAGCCAGCGATCGTGTGGGTACCAGGAAGGTACCGGCTGAAGTCACCTCGACCAGGTGAGTGGATGACGTCGGACTCGGCTGTTCCTCGGACCAGGAGGCGCGGCGGCGACCAGGATGGAGGGCGAGCTGTCCCACGAAGGTGTCTGCTGTCGATGATGCTGGGCCCAAGAATGGGACAGCAGGTCTTGGCAGTGGCAAACCCACGCGGTGGAGTCAAGATGGCGTCGGGAGTGGACCAGGAGGGTCCGAGGTACTCCTCTGTTGAAGGGGAGCAAGAGCCAGTCTGGAGCAACCAGACCAGTGATGAAAGTCTGTCGTGGTGCGTCGTGAAGAGGGCCACAAGCCGGTCGGCGAGTGGCCGGACAACGCGGTGAGCAGCAAGGAGCAGAAGGGCCCCCACGCAGATCTCGTGGATGCTGGGGAGGCAGACTTCGGTGCTGGAGCCGCTCAGGGTTAGGGCTTCTCAAACCCTAGGTGCACTCACTCGAGGGTCCCTCGGTGGGCGTGCTAGATAAGCGTCGTGCAGGTTCTGAAGATGGCCGGTCCCGCAGGTCTCGTCACACCTACGAATCTCAGCTGGGCTGATGATGTAGGTAGAGGTCAGAGATGGCAGGGAACCCGGGTCTCGTCGAGCTGGGCAGTCTTGATCCGTGGGAGAGACGTACAGAAAACCGCAAGCGCTTAGGTGGTGCCTGCTGGTTAGCCACAAGGGAGAGTCTTCAGAATAGTCAAGAGTTCCTTTCGTGGAAAGTAGTTCAAGATTCAGAATTATCCAATTTGGGAAGGGGACCCGCTCCCACCTTTATTCTAGGAAAAAGGGGCTGGCCCGTGACTAGGTCCTACCTATGGGTGGGACCAGGAGGGGGGTGGTTACACCCCTATCCTTTGTCCGGCTTCGCCCCAGCTCAGGGGCTGGTGTGCCCCCGAAACTGGTTTGAGCTGGGCTATGCACAGTGAGCACCGGGGTGCCACTTGCAATCACCATCCTTTCAGCCCTGCCTACCTGGGATACACAAACCCTGTCTGGGATGGTGCTAACACCGCCCTTGACAGGAAACCCTTTGTCCAAGCTCCCCTCGCTGGAAGGTCTCCCAGCAGCAGGAGGTCAGACTTGTGTCTGGTGGCAGCATCCATTTTGTGTTGCTGAGGCTTGAGTCAACTTTTAACCGGGGTTCAAGGTTACTTCCATGTGGGGTTCAAGGTTACTTCCATGTCGTGCCCCTCTAAAAGGGGGGAATGCTAACCCCGTCGCCAGAATCGCCGAGGGGTTCGTATTCCAATTCGTATGACACCTTACTCGACATGTGTAGGTGAGGCGATGCCAAAGTTAGCAAATAACCGCGAGGGTTATAATGCATTTTTAAAGGAGTTGGCCCGCGTCACCATGGAACGGCTATTAGGACTTGGTTCCGCAAGCCGTCGACGGGCTCAGCTCGCGCCAGAGCACCATCTCACATGATTCCCAGCACTCTGCCTTCAGGATTGATAAGGCCTGCCATAGGAGTGACTGACAGGAATCCATGCGTCCATTTTAGGGTTAGGTATAGGAATACTACACCTACAGCAACGGGTGGTTACACCACCTAGCCCCAGCTGTCGCGCAGCCAGTTGTGTCAGATTTGGGCGGCCATCCAGGGGTGGCATAATACATGCTGCAGCCCCTGGTAGGCCCTGGGTACACCGATGCCCGGGATACCTATGGTATGCTGATACAGGGACTGATAAGGCGGCCCAGTTCCAATTAGTGGATGCACCTAATGTACATGTGTGTTAATTTCGAGAGAGAACAGCTAGGCTGTGGGTCTGATTGGCAGGCCCACAGCCAGGGAAAGTCGTAAACCAATGAAGCAAAAGCAAAAAAATCTGGGTGATCATAGGATTGCAGACCCTACTCTCCTACAATATGGGTTATTGATTTGTTGTCTGAGTATCTGTATTTGTGCCTGAGTTTCTATGTGGGTGGGTGGGGGTGTGTGTGACTCTGTGCATAGACGTCTGAGTGGGTGATTCACTGGTTGTATGGATTCAAAAGTGCATCTGGGAAGGGCTGAATGGGTGAGTTAGCATGTGTATGGGTGTGTTGGTGAGTGAATGAATGTCTCAGTGGTATATGTCTGACTAACTACATATGTTTTAAGGCAGTATATGTGAGTGTTGGAGTATATAAATGACTATACGCGAGAGTAAGTTATTTGAAAAGTAGGTGTATAAATGAGTGTCTGCTTGTATCAGTGATTGTATAAGACAGTAAGTATGTGTTAGTATCTGCATAAATAAGTGATGTGGTGTGTGTATAAATAACAGAGTTGGTGTGTATAACTGTATACATGAGTAAATGGGTGTGTGATTGATTCTTTGCATGACTGACTAGGTGTGTGAGTAACTCTGTGGATGAGTGGCGGAGTGTGACTGTATGTATAGGTGTATCAGTGCAGATTATAGTACTGTATTGATGAGTAATTGTATGTATAAGTGACTGGATGTGTGTGTAGACCTAGGAAATAGTCAGTGGTATGTAGTATCTGGCATTGTTGTGTGTATGGTTTCAAAAATAGTAGTCTGTATTTTAGAGTGGGTGTATCAAAGTTTATATTAGGGCATCAGTATTTGCATCAGATTATCACGTGGATGATGTAATCAGTGAAGTCATCAGTGATGTCATTTGAGATGTCATCAGTGATGTCACTGACCATTTCATGAGTGATGTAATATGTGACGTCATCAGCAGTGCATTGCCGGCATGCGAGTTATAGTTAGCTCAACTAACTATAACGGGGGAATGTCTATGGTTTTATATGAGTCAAATGTCCAACTAACTATAACGTCCCTGAAACCTATGTTTTTTTATTGAATTTCAAAGGTTTTTTAAATGCTAATTCCTAACTATAACGTCTGTAAAACCTATGTTTTTTTCAGTGAATTTCAAAGGTTTTTTAAATGTTAATTTCATATTTTAATATTTATAAAACATATATTTTTTCTATTGTTTTTGTAATATTTTGGAACTCTATTATCCTTTTTTTTTAATTTTTAAAAATGATGTCATTTTTTATATCTTCAAAAAAAAATATGTATATCTTTTTTTCTTTGAGAAAACTGGACTCCCTTACCGGTAGTGTACCAAGCTCCATCAGCATGTGAATCCTATCCGCCATATTGCTAAACTCTTAAAGGATGCGCATTTCGTATCCGACGGCTTCGTGGCACCGCGTCCCGCCTAACATCATATACGTATACGGTCGCGCCAGCTGCTAGTTAGGTATGCGACAGGTGCACGGTATCAAGCCGCGCGTTACGTCATATACGTATGGGGTCGCACCGGGTACACCATTCCCTCATGTTTTTTAATGTCTCAAAACTATATCTAAATAAGTTTAAATTGTACATGAGAGTGCTGGAGCAGAGTTTTATTTTAGAAAATTCTGGGGCTTTTGAAGCTCTGGCATGTCTATGCGTCCTATTAATTTATTAATATTTAACAATTAATTATTTGTCTTGTGCAAGTAGGTTTTACTAATCAACCTGTTTGTCCTAACACAAGAGAAAGTTACATGAGGGTTAGCTTATTTGTGCTGTTCGTGTATTTACAATAACGTGCAAGTTTTCATGTTTAAACGTTGCTGTGTGCTATTTATTTTGAGCACAAAACGCTGTCTGAATTAATGCTTTTTATGTCGCAAAGCTAGATAAATGCATACACATAAGGGTATTAGTGGGGTTAACACTGTTTAATCATTATGTTGTATTAACGTTGTTTTTATTTCTTTTAAATTGAGATGGTCTATTGTGGCCTATGGAGGCCTAATCCAAGATGGCTGATTTGAGAGCCTGGCCTTGAGTGAATATTTCTGTGATGTGGCAAGAGAGACCCCTGCTGGAAAAAGGTCGAAGACAACTGACCGTAGTCCTTCTATGAAATTTTCCATGAGGACGGCAGCAGCTTTGGGTGTACTCTAAGTAAAGTGAAAGTGTCCTTGGCTTTCTCAAAGGACAAAGGAGCCTTAGAGGGAAACTCTGAACTGTGGCTCGATGGCCGAGGAGGAATCGGATTAAAAGTGTTACATGTTTATTTCCTTGGTTCCTGTTCCGTAGTTTATGCCTTGTGACTTTTCCTGAGCGGAGATTTCCAGATGTAGCAAAGCTACATTTCTTCCTTCTCGTTCTGCTCGGTGATACAGTTTATTCAGCCAACTTTATGTGTGTTTCTATTGTATTTTCCATTATAAAAACTGTTAGTTTAGGGAGGGCTCTCCCCACTCTTTTGGCCACCTTCACGCGTTGCTGAGGTTTGATGCTGAGGTCTCTGTCCTGAGAGAGACTTTACCGGGAGACTGGTCCTGACCCGTTCTGACACTTAGTTAGAATAGGTAACTATGAAAAATGATTTATTCTGATTGATTTTACTTTGACTAATTTAGATAAAGCAATATAACTTTAAAACATGGTGTTGGATATCCTTTCTTGTCAATTATTGTGTTCATTTTTGATTATTGTTGTATAGATTATAGAGTATGTTTAGGGACAACCACTATAATCAGGTCCTATCGCTTAGATATAGATGCAGGGTGGTTTAGGAGTTTTCTTCCCACAGGTTTATTGCTGGTAGGATATTTGAGCGTATGTTAGTGAAATGGGCCCTAGCGTATGATGAATGTATGTGCGTGTAACTGTGAGATTACTCTATCCGTGGTAGTGGGCATATTTTTGATACCCTGATCTCTATCAATTTCTCTGGTAGCAGAGGATGGTTGTAGATGGTTGTCTTGATCTGATAAGATAAGATTGCTTGTATATTGGCTTATTGATTATTGATTTATTTTGATGTTGTTGGTATATGTACTAATACTAAATGTTGGAGTCGTAATGTTGAGTTATATGTAGTGCTTCTGGAATTTGGAAGCTGTGGAAGCAGTTCCGTAGTAGGGCAGAGGAAGGTGTATATGCTGCTCTCGGGAAAGACGGGATTGTAAGGAATTACGTGTGACAATTGAAGTTGCGCGTTCACATTGTCTGGGTTCGGAATCAGTGACATCGTCGTATGTTACTATTAGAATATATTTCTGGTATATAAGGAGTGTGTATGATAGTGAAGGTTATCTGTGAAACTCTGGTCTTAAGTCCCAGGGATCCGTAAGGATTGCCGTTAAAGCTTATCACGGGAGGAGTAATAGGTATTCTCTGAGCTTGTTTGAGGAACTGGGCAGAGGTAAGCTGCTTAGTTGTTGAGTTATAATTCTGTACAGAGACAGGTTGTGCTGTTCTCGGGAAGCAGGATTCTGTGTGCATGTACTATATTTTTCTCGTGTGAATGTGCGTGAATGCATATACATTTATTGACTGTAAGATTCTTTGGATAAGTCCTAGAGGAAACAGTTATGCGATGTATGAAAGTTGTTGATTCTTGAGAAATAGACTCTCTTTTACTATTCTGTGGTTAGCGAAGCAGACAATGGAGATGTTTTTATGTTGTAACTAATAGATTCTGTAGAAGTTTTGACACACAAAGTCTACTGAGAGTTTTGTAAAGGAGGGATAGACGAGTAACAGAGACAGGAGACAGAGACTGCAGCGACTGTTGACGTCAGAAGGTCCGCGCACTGATTGGATAGTGAATCAGAATAGGGTTCGCGCTGGGATTGGTGCGTTAGTGTGAGTCGCGCAGGGATTGGAAGAGCTGTTTAGTGACGTAGGCGCTCCAGGATTGGTGCGTTAGTGTGAGTCGCGCTGCTATTGGTTGAGAAACTCGTATTGTATATTTATAATACGGAAAGAGTAGAGAATTTGATAAGCGCTTGCTAAAATGTATTACCAAGAAGAGAAAAAGAAAAAGACTTTCTTTGGAAAAGTTAAAAAGTGGTTTAGCAAGGATAAAGAAGTTAAAACGAGAGAGGGTGAGTTGCTACCTCCAGCGAAAACACCTGCATCCTTCATGGTTGCGAAATATGGATTACATACCTGTATATGGTTGCAGAGCTGGGTTAAGTATACTAAAGAAGATGGTGTTCTAGCATTTCCAGAACATGGTTCATTTAATTTGGCCGTGTTGAGAAACTTACGGGAAAAGATGTTATGTTTAGACCCGAAGCCGAGACCTACACAGTTCGAGGCTTTAGTGGAATGGGAAGAGGAAGTTCATGACCGAGAAAAGCAAAGGTCTGGAGGGTATTATAGGTACATGTTTGGGAGGAGACATGATCGTGAAACACATCATGATCGAATGAAAAGATGGCGAGATGCTTGTATGTCAGAGGGATTATATCCAATGAGAACAGTTGAAGCTTCTGCTCCTTCGACAGAAGGAGTTTCTGGGTCAGATATGAGAAGATATGGAGAGTATGAGGATGAGGTCTTAAATGACATGATTTACAAGAGACCACCTCCATATAGAACAGAACCAGATGAGAGTACACCAGTTGTTTCTCCAATAAGAGATACAGTTGAGAAAGAAAAAATGACACCTGAATCAAGAGATAGTAGTTCCTTCAGGGAGAGAGAGAATCGAGGTAGTGAGGAAAATGCTAGAAAATTAGCAAAGACGACAACAGAACTGGCTGAGAAAATTAGGGAGTTAACGAAGAATCTGGAAGCTGTTACGGTGCCTGTAACAATAGGTCCAGTTATGCCTGTGTTTGACAAACAGAGAGCAGGTGAGAATGGACTGGTAATTCCATATATTGCAAATGAATCGACAAATTCAGTTGGTCCTTCAGGAGATTCAGAAAAAAGGACAGGGAGAAGTGACCTGAGACAAACCAGACATGAAACATGTAGTGAACTATTGGATGTCAGTGAACCTAGTTGTTCAGGGATGCCGATTTTAGAACCGCAGAAAAAAGTGGTTCCAGTAAGAAAAACTGCTGAAATAACAGTTGACGATTTAAATGATTGGATGAAGGTTCTACAGAAAAAGGACAAGGATTCACAAGTTATTGATGTGGTTAAGTTACGTATAGAATTAGAAGAGCTTGTGACAGGAACAGTTCCAACAGAAATCCTGAAGAGTCATCATAATGGTGAATTAATGTTTATGTGCAAGAGCATAACATGGAGAGCAAGAAATACACATGATAGACTAAGAGCAATAGCAAATGAGCAAGGAGTTGACATTGATAGAGTAAAAGCTTTACAGAAAACGTACAGGATGGATTTCACTGAGAAAGACATTGAAAATTTGAATACTTCTGGTAGAATAGGACAGATTAAAGAAATGGTGGCATTACTGCGTAGATGGGGTGATGTTGAAAAATGGAAGGATAGGTGGTATAAGAAAAGAGAGGAATCCGAGGATAGAACAACTTATTCAGCATTTCCAGTGAGAGAGAAAGAGAAACCAGTGGAGAATTATCCTATGAGAGAAATACCTGGAGGAGGATATGTACATGTTCCATGGACCAGACAGGATATTTTATCATTTACGAATGATTTCCCTCGATTGAGAGAAAAGCCCGTCGAGTGGTATAGGCAGGTAGATAGGTTTGTGAAATTGTCAAAAGTGCTGTGGGTTGACCTGAATAGTCTGTTTGATATAATTGTTCCAGCAGACTTGTGGACTGAGTGTAAAATAGTTGTAAGTTGGCCTACTGAGGAATATCCAAGAGATTCAAGAACAGGGGCACCAGATCCAGAAGTGATGAGGAAGTATGATCAGGTGATGGTATACCTGAAGAGTAAAGTTCCTCCAAAAGAGACAGACTGGGTTAAGATAGATCGAACACAACAGGAAGCAAAAGAATCAGTTCATGCTTTTTATGAGAGTCTGATACTGGCTTTTAAACAATTCAGTGGAGACGAACACCTGGGTGACAAGGATTTGAGTAATTTTGTATACAGGTTTGTATATGGTCTTAGACCTGAAATAGGTGAGAGAATTCGTGAACACACAGTGGATTGGCAGAGTAAAAAAGTAGATGAGATTCTGAAATGCAAAATATTTCAGTGATGAAATTGAAGCAAAACAAAGAAAGCTGAAAGAGAAAGCAATGTGGGCACAAGTGAAAGTTGCAGAAAGACAGGAAGCACAGTTAGTGGAACAGGCAAATAATCCAGGAAATAATGGAGGAAATAGACCGAGATTTGCAGGAAAAGGAAGGGGAAGTCTTGAGGAAGCCAAAAAGAAGTTCCCTTGTCACAACTGTGGCCAGCTGGGACATTGGAGATCTGAATGTCCTAATCCATCATTAGTGAATAATGAGGGTAAATCCTTAAATCAACAGGTGCAGAATGATGGGAATAACGAGGAGCAACAACAACAGAAAGTTGTGAGACAGCAGAGTCAAGAGCCAAAACCGCCCTTACCGCAGAATAGAGGGGTACAAAAGTACAATCAGGACTCAGGATTCTTCAATGATGAGCAGGTAAACAAACCGAGACGTACTAACAAAGTACAACAGTACTTGTTAAAGAGTGAAGGGAGTGAGTCTGAGGGTGATTATTGATGGTGCCGAGGAGAGGAAGAAGAGTGCATACTTGGTGCAACTCTAGAAATAGACCAGGCAGGACCATTTGTGGATGGGAAAATAAATGAGGAGAGTGTTACTTTTTAGGTAGACACAGGTGCGACGAGATCAACTGTCAGGTCAACAGATGTTAGAAATCTTCCTCTCTCGGATGAAGCAATCCAAGTAGTTGGTGTAGCTAATACACAAATCAGAACACGTCTTACTGAACCAGTAAGAGTACAAATAGGGAAATTTTCAGACATGCATAGATTTATTGTCTGTGACACGAGTCCGGTGAACCTGTTAGGTAGGGACCTATTGTGTAAAATGAATTGTACAATTTTTTGTACACCAGATGGAATAGCTTTTGAGACACCAGATGATGATGCTTTCTACCGAATGACTCTAGAAAATAGAGAAAGTGAATTAATTGGTGCATTTGCTGTGTTTAATCGTGAGGATTTGCCTCAAGTGCTGAGAGACACAGTGAAAAGAGCAGTTTGGGATTTTACAGGAGAGGATGTGGGATTGATGAATAATGTAGATCCAGTGAAAATTGCAGTGAAAGAGGGAATTACATATCCTAACATTCCTCAGTATAAAATGACACCAGAAATAATTGAAGGGATAACTCCTATAATTGAGAAAATGATTCAGCAGGGAGTTCTGAGAGAACTACTGAGTAGTCCATGTAATTCACCGATAATGGGACTGAAAAAGCCTAATGGCAAGTTCAGGATCGTGCAAGATCTGAGAAAAGTTAATCAAATTGTGGTGGCATGTTGTCCCATCGTGCCAAATCCATCAGTGATCCTGTATCAGATTCCACATGATGCTGAGTGGTATACAGTGATTGATTTGTGTCATGCGTTCTTTTCAATTCCATTGCATCATGACAGCCAGCCGATTTTTGCATTTAGGTTTGGCCAGCGTATTTTAGCATGGTGTCGTATCCCACAGGGGTATACGGAGAGTCCTTCGATATTCAATCAGTTATTGAAGAAATCGTTGGAAAGTCTGATCATGCCTGAGAGCTCAGTGCTAGTACAGTATATTGATGACCTACTTGTGGCATCAAAGACACGTGAAGCTTGTGAAGTGGATACCATAGCTTTACTGAATCATCTGGCAGATGGAGGGTTAAAGGTATCTCCAGCCAAATTGCAATTTTGCAAGAAAGAGGTTCATTATCTTGGACATAATATTGAAAAAGGTCTGAGAAAAGTGACTACTGACAGGATCAGAATAATCAGAGAAATGAAAGCTCCAAAAACCCAGAGAGAAGTGAGAATGTTCCTGGGTATGGTGGGATACTGTCGTCAGTGGATAATTAATTTTTCCCTGATAGCAAAGCCATTGATTAAATTGACAAAAAGTGAAATGACAGATCCGTTAAATCTGGATGCAGAACAATTGGCAGCATTTGAAGAGCTCAAAACTAAAATGTGTGAAGCTCCAGCTTTAGGTATGCCTGACTATGAAAAGGAATTTGAACTGTACTGCAGTGAGAGAAATGGATGTGCACTTTCAGTGTTAATCCAGAAACATGGGCAATTGAGAAGGCCTATTGCATACTTCTCATCGACACTTGACACTGTAGCCGTGGGGTTACCAGGTTGTCTAAAATCTGTAGCTGCGACATGCAGAAGCCTGGAACAGAGTGAGGGGATCATAATGGGGTATCCTGTAAGGGTATTCGTACCTCACAATGTGGCAATTCTTTTGACAAGAAGCAGAACTCAGCATATGTCACATAGTCGGCTGACTAAGTATGAAAAAGTGATTCTGGGAGCATCAAATGTGACTCTTGAGAGATGTGTGAATGTAAATCCAGCGACACTCTTGCCGGATATTGAAAATGTGGGTATAAAGATGGAAGATGATCATGATTGTTTGGATGTGCTGGAGTACTGTACAAAACCGAGACCAGACATAAGGGATATTCCCTTACCTGAGAATGACCATGTGTTGTTTGTGGATGGTTCATGCCTGAGAAATGATAATGGTGTGCTATGTGCAGCATATGCAGTATGCAAAGTTTCAGAAGTCATGGAAGCATCACCATTGAAAGGAGTGAAATCTGCGCAAGTTGCTGAACTAGTGGCATTGACAAAAGCTTGTGAGATTGGGAAAGACTTGAGAACAACCGTGTTGACTGATAGTCAGTATGGATTTGGAGTGGTGCATGACTTTGGTCAACTGTGGCTACAAAGAGGTTTCTTGACATCGGGTGGAACTCCGATAAAGAATGCTGAGTTGATTGGAAAATTGCTTGAGGCGATACAGCTGCCTAAGGAGTTAGCGGTTGTAAAATGTGCCGCACATGGTTCAGGAGATGATTTTATCACTGTTGGTAACAGGTATGCCAACGATGTGGCGCAATATTGCGCTAAAACCAACCAATCTATTAACAGGAGTAGGATGGAGGAAATGTCTCTCCTTTCTGTGATGTTTACTAATGTCCTAGAAACGTGGGATGAAGTAAAGCAGTTACAAGATGAAGCAGGAGAGGAAGAAAAACAAGATTGGGTTAAAGCAGGTTGTGCTCCAAGAGAAACAGACCATGTTTGGGTCTACAGAGATGGCAGACCAGTGATGCCAAACTCAATTTTGTCGTCCATGGCAAGGATGTATCATGGCCAGGGGCATCTGGGGAGGGACGCGATGGTAAGGTCTTTTAAACAAACCTGGTATAATGCAAAGTTTAGGACAATTGCGGAGAGCATCTGTCAAAGGTGTTTGATTTGTCAGCAATTTAACACTGGGAAAAAGACAGTGGTGAGTCTAGGGACAATTGGCAGAGAAGGAGGTCCTTTTACAAGAATGCAGATTGATTTCATTGAAATGCCCCAAGTGAACAGACTGAGGTATGTTCTAGTGGTAGTCTGTTTGTTTTCAAGGTGGGTGGAAGCTTACCCGACTAGAAGAAATGATGGGTTAACAGTGGCAAAGTTACTGTTAAGAGAGTTGATTCCTAGGTACGGGTTTCCAGTTACAGTTGAGTCTGACAGAGGCAGACACTTTCAAAATGAACTCATTGGTTTGATTTGTGAAGCATTGAAAATACAGCAGAAGTTACATTGTGCATACCGACCAGAGGCTTCTGGTGTGGTTGAGCAGATCAATGGCACAATCAAGAATAGAATTGGAAAGATGTGTTTAGCCACTGGCATGAAATGGCCAGATGTGTTACCTCTAGTCCTGATGACAATGAGATCTACTCCAGATAGAACTACTGGTTTGAGCCCGCATGAAATAATCATGGGACGTGCTATGCGCCATGCATTCGTGCCTGTGAATAAGTTGGTGTCAATAACTGATGACATGATTTTGGATTACTGTAAAGGCCTGGCTGACGCAGTTCATTCTGTGTTTCACCAGATTGGAGAAGAAGCTACCACACTTGAGAAGAAGCAAGCCCATGATCTGAGTCCAGGTGACTGGGTGAGGATTAAGGTGCACAGAAGAAGAAATTGCTTGATTCCAAGGTGGGGAATGCCGAGACAAGTCATTCTGACTACGACGACTGCAGTAAAGTGTGCTGGAGTGAAGCACTGGGTACATGCAAGTCATACTCTGAGAGTTCCAAGCCCGAGAGAGGGAACTGGTGAAGAGTATTATGAAGAGTCAGATTCCAGTGATGGTGAAGATCCTGAAGATACAGAATCAGTGAGAAAAGAAGCAGAGAGAGCTTCAAGAGATTCACTGCGAGTATCAGAGGGAAAATCGAATTCTGTTACAGAGCCTGAAGTTTCAAGTAGCAGTGGGAGTAAAAGAAAAGAAAAGAGAAAACACATTGAGCCCACTCCTGAATCAGAAGAGGAAGAGATTGAAGAACCACTTGAGATTATTCTTGAAGAAACAGGGTCAGAAGAAGATAGAGAGGGACAGATTGCGGAAGAACCCCGAGGAGGTGTAGGGAACATTGATGAGGAGCTAGGTGAAGGGACAGGTAGACAGCAAGAAGATTGCGTGTCGGAGACCCGAGGAGGGACAGAAGTAGGGAAGTCTCAAACAGTGGTGGAAAAATCTGTGGAGAAAAGAAAAGCTACTGGGAAACGGAAACAAGAGGCACTTGAAACAGATAATGAAGATGAACAAACAGAAGGTCGAGTTCTGAGAAAGAGAACTTCGATTGGAGAGAAGAGTGTTAAACAATTGAGGCCGAAAAAGGTTGTGAGAGGAGATCGTTGGCCTAACAATAGAGTGAAAAGGGTGAGATACAGAGTAATAAGAGCAAATTCATCAAAAGCTGAACAAGTGAATGAAGTATCAAGCCAAACTTCGAGAGCTGAAGAAAAAGAATCAAAGAAATCAAAGGAACCAGTAGAAATAAGAAGAGTTAAAAGACCCAACCAAAAGTACAGATCACCGGAATGGTCTTATGTGACACTGTCTGAAGAAGGAAAAGAAGAAACAGTGACTCGAGATAATCCGGAAGTGGTCTTGAGAAAAGTGGTTGAGGAGGATACTGGTGAAATTCTGAAAGTACTTTTGACTGACATTGGAGAAGAGTCGAGTACCGAGGATTCCGATGTTGGAGATCTGATACAGTTTGATGCTGAAGAAATTGAAGTGAAAAATGACAAATATCCAAACTGAGTGAAAGAAGGATTCACTTGGATTAAGTGAATAAGGAGATCGTTTGGATAAACTGAAAGCTGAGGAGTTGCTGAAGAATTGAAGAAGTTTAAACAGTAGTGGAGTAGTAGAAGCTAAACTAAAATGGCTAACACAGAGGAGAATAGAAATAGATGTGCCTTCTTTAAGAGGTGGTGCAAAATGTGCTGCTGTTGTACTGGATTATTAATGCTTCTATGGGGTATTTTAATTTTATTAGTTACTTTTAGAGTAGAATTTGGAATGGACACAGAAAACATGACTAATATAGAGAAGAATTCACAAAAAGTAGTTCCAATTAGAAGTAGTAGTTACATACACAAAGACAGGTCAATTAATAATTTTTTTAGTAATGTTTTTTCTAAACTGTTATATGAATATGTGAAGACAATGGAAGTAAGGGATTGTTATGTCTGGATGCAATTACCTGCATCCGTCTCTGAGGGTGTTACTTATCACCATTTGCCAGCTACATATGGTATTTCTTGTAGTATTTTAAGTAGTGTTTTTTATTTGTTAGGGAAAATAGATTATAAAATGTCTAACAGAGATAGTATTTTTGGGCACTTGCCAATGAACAAAGAGCTGAATCCAGCTAAGGAAGCTAACACTTTTGGTGAAATTTTTATTGAAGAAAAAGGACTAACATTAGATTACATTTTTAAGAATAATTTAACTTGCAATTTGAAAGGAGAGGAGAAAGCTTTCCTGGATATGGTTGAGGAAAGGAGAATGAACATGCATGAGAAAGGGGGAAAATATGAAGTGAGTGAGACAATTTGGGACATTGAGATGGGAAAAGAGTTGAGGAATGGGGCTAGTCCAACTTTGGCTCTAGATGCACCGCAGAAGGGTAAACTATGCATTACCAGAAGGGAATCCCAATATGATACATATTTTGTGGGAACTAGTGAGTGCCATGATACATACTTCATTGCGACAGGTTGGGGTTTCAGAGGTGGAGAAGATACGATTTTTCCAGGAGTGTACTATGTGTGTGGGAACAAGGCTTATTACAAGTTGCCTGACCATTGGTATGGCACATGTTATGTGGGCCTGGTTTTTCCTAAGATTTTTCATACGGATAAAGTAAAAGATGTAGAAGACATTAATCTATTAACACGTTTTAAGAGAGAAACCTGGTCTGAAATTGTGGGTGACATTTTTGGGGTTTTAATTCCAGCAGTGGGAATTTCTTTAAATGCTTATGGAATTCGGAAACTGTCCACAGTGGTTGATCGCTTATCGACAAATACCGCAGGAGGGTTTCTTTTGGTGAATACGGAATTAAGTGCCGTACGTGCCATGTCTATGCAAAATCGACTTGCCCTTGATATTCTTTTGGCTAAAGAGGGTGGAGTTTGTGGAATTTTGAAAGTTCAACATTGTTGCACTTACATTCCTGACGAAAGTAAAGACTTGAAGGTCTATATCAAAAATATTACTGATTTGCATGAAGAATTAGTACCACTTGAAACTGGGAGTTTATGGACTAAACTAGCTAATAAAATGATAGCTGTTAAGGATTTTATTGCAAAAATAGGTAGTACTATTATAGGTAGGATATTGTTTCCTTTGTCTTGTATAATTGTTGCTTTACTGATACTAAGATTGGTGTGTGTATGTTGTAAAAACAGGAGAGGGAAAGAGAAATTGAAAAATGAAAAGAAAAACAAGAATTCGAAAATTTCAAAAAGAGAACCAGAAGAGATTGAACTAGAAGAATTGAGGGAGAGTGTTTATTTAGAGACAAAGAGAGATGATGAAAGAGTGACTGGTGTTTAATGTTGTCTAAAGGAAAGAGACATTTCTGATTTCCTAAAATGGGACTAAATTTTCACTAATTTTTTTTTTGGGTTTATTTGGTGATAAAATCACCAAAGGGGGGATTGCTGGAGCAGAGTTTTCTTTTAGAAAATTCTGGGGCTTTTGAAGCTCTGGCATGTCTATGCGTCCTATTAATTTATTAATATTTAACAATTAATTATTTGTCTTGTGCAAGTAGGTTTTACTAATCAACCTGTTTGTCCTAACACAAGAGAAAGTTACATGAGGGTTAGCTTATTTGTGCTGTTCGTGTATTTACAATAACGTGCAAGTTTTCATGTTTAAACGTTGCTGTGTGCTATTTATTTTGAGCACAAAACGCTGTCTGAATTAATGCTTTTCATGTCGCAAAAGCTAGATAAATGCATACACATAAGGGTATTAGTGGGGTTAACACTGTTTAATCATTATGTTGTATTAACGTTGTTTTTATTTCTTTTAAATTGAGATGGTCTATTGTGGCCTATGGAGGCCTAATCCATGATGGCTGATTTGAGAGCCTGGCCTTGAGTGAATATTTCTGTGATGTGGCAAGAGAGACCCCTGCTGGAAAAAGGTCGAAGACAACTGACCGTAGTCCTTCTATGAAATTTTCCATGAGGACGGCAGCAGCTTTGGGTGTACTCCAAGTAAAGTGAAAGTGTCCTTGGCTTTCTCAAAGGACAAAGGAGCCTTAGAGGGAAACTCTGAACTGTGGCTCGATGGCCGAGGAGGAATCGGATTAAAAGTGTTACATGTTTATTTCCTTGGTTCCTGTTCCGTAGTTTATGCCTTGTGACTTTTCCTGAGCGGAGATTTCCAGATGTAGCAAAGCTACATTTCTTCCTTCTCGTTCTGCTCGGTGATACAGTTTATTCAGCCAACTTTATGTGTGTTTCTATTGTATTTTCCATTATAAAACTGTTAGTTTAGGGAGGGCTCTCCCCACTCTTTTGGCCACCTTCACGCGTTGCTGAGGTTTGATGCTGAGGTCTCTGTCCTGAGAGAGACTTTACCGGGAGACTGGTCCTGACCCGTTCTGACACTTAGTTAGAATAGGTAACTATGAAAAATGATTTATTCTGATTGATTTTACTTTGACTAATTTAGATAAAGCAATATAATTTTAAACATGGTGTTGAATTTTCTTTCTTGTCAATTATTGGGTTTATATTTTTGATCATTATTGTATATGTTGTGTAGATTATGTTATTGATTAGGACAGTCACTAAATCAGATCTGATCGACCTGATATTGATGCAGGGTGTTTAGGTGTTTTCTTTCCACAGGTTTATTGCTGGTAGAGTATTTGAGCGTATGTTAGTGAAATGGGCCCTAGCGTATGATGAATGTATGTGCGTGTAACTGTGAGATTACTCTATCCGTGGTAGTGGGCATATTTTTGATACCCTGATCTCTATCAAGAGCAAGCGATAATCTAAAATATTTTAAACATTTATATATTTCTAACTGTAATAAACTTATTATATATTACGGTAAATATATTTTCTCAAAATCGCGTTGGTTGCGGCCTCCTTGCGCGCTCGGTGCACGATTGCCATGTGACCTTAAAAAAAAGCATTTGATTGGTTCATGACATTTCCCATTGTAACAGTTGGAGGACCCCACCCATTTTAGTCGTTCTCGCTACAGCGTTTGATGAGAGACACCTCTTCTGCTTAGAGAGCTTTTTTGAAAAGTATTTTGCTGTGTACACATATCTTATAGTACACACAACATGCAACGATCATCTTGATCAATATTCATGCTCTGTACAGTAGCCTTCCACGTGTGATGGCCATGCATCTGAAACGTTACATCAAAAAACAAATGTGTGTTACACAATGCCCCTGGTGTATGTGTGTGTGTGCGCATTATTGTGCTGCCTTTCGGCCTCGGTATTGCTGGCTCGAAGGGGTATCATCAGCCACGGGCAGAGTGCACATCCTAGATCACATGTGACAAACAGTAAAGAGTAATTTTTTTAGCAGTATGCTCTGTTGTCAGGCTTAACCAGTATAGTAGTGTGTCATATGTGAGACTTTCAGATTCACGTTTGACATGCATTGCTTGACTGTAATGAGCGTTATCACTGTGTGACGTAACCTCACTGCTGATCCTCCCTCCATCAGAGCACATTCACGTGTGCGCTTCGTGATAGCAACACTTTCAATAATTCCGCACACCACTGAAATGTGTGTCTGCGCGTATCCACAAGCTTGACAATGACATGTGATGTTGTCCATTCAATCTTTTCGGACAGCATCTCATTAGCGATAGTTGCCGCCCTCCCAGTACATGCTACATTAATGTAAATTGCAGATTGTGCGACGTCAAAACTGCAACAGGGACACAAACATAAGTACACTTCGTGCCCAGGCATGAACTGAACAATGCCCAGGTCCACGGAATAATTATTCACACCCCTACGCCGGCCTGGAGTACGCAAGCCCAGCCCACTTTGCGTACATATAAATAGGATGACGACGATGCCACATGCCCCAGTTCTTCTGTGGTAAATAAAATAAATATTACCGGACTGAATTTCATACGGAATCTTAAAATAAATAGCTCAAAATAACAAGAGGCAGAATCCGTGGTATAAGAGGTTTTCTAATGGGCTTTATTCCATTCAAAATGGCCGACTCGAGTCGCGGCCCTCAGGTTCCGTCACCACGAAGGTTCAGGAAGTGAAGTACAATAATTCATTAACAGACATGTATTTTTATAATAAGTGCATTACAATGAAACGAATGTAGAAGGCGTAACATTTGATAAGAAAAGTGACAAAACAGTGACATAATCGAAACTAGGCGTAATAAGGAATAAAAGAAACATGATTGGTTAGAATTATCAGACATAGGTGGATCTATAAGATAATGCTTGGCATAGATGCGCGCGCGGCAGCATGACGTGTAATTGACGTGCAACTAGGGGGTGAAGGGGACTTGACATTTAGCTCTACATGTGGAGACGAGAAGTCTGGGGTCAAGTCATCCTAATCCCAAATCATATCTAACATCCTATGTTTAAAGAACTGTGTTATCCACAAGGGAAGAGACTCTCGGACAGAATCTATTCTATACTGACTGTGTACGTGTACAAGCGTCTAAGTGTCTATATGAGATGCGAGGGATAGAAAACTTTCCATGGCAACAGGGCTATGAATCACTTGCAGGAGGACGGAAAGGCTGAGTCCCTTGCTTGTGAGCTAAAGGAAATGTTTACCTAAATCACTGGACAGGAATGCATCGGCTGGAGAGCAAAATAGATAATTCGAAGGTGAAATACAACTTCTTGGCAGACAGGCGAAAACTGGCCGAGGCAGGCACCGTTAGCTGCACAGGGAGTAGGACAAAGTTCATGGATACAGATGCGAGCTCAAGCTGAAGCTGTCAGAGACAGAGAGCAGGGAAAGGCTTTGAGGACAGAATCGGGCCTACTCGCCTGAACTGTAAAAATGGAGTAACTTAGCCATATAAAGTCGGTGGCCTTTCATACTTAGGAATCGAATATCCAGCCCATAGATGGCGGATCTGACAGAGAACATGTTGACGGTAGACACACATATGTTTGCGTCTTAGAAACTGGAACTGGAGGGAACATACATGTACTTGTAACATGCATATAGAACCGTTGGGGTCCAAGATAGGGGACATAACTGATCAGGAAAATCCACATTTCCACATTCCCTCCTTGTCCCCTTCTTGCCCTTCACGAGACATCAATCTTCATCAATCCATTGATCTGTTCATATAGCATCATTTGTTCTTCCTTCCGGCATTCTGAACGGGACCTGTGATGTGGAATGCATGATGTGGCACACAGACCACAAATCGCTGGTCCACATTGTAGGCATAAACAACAACTGAAGAGCATAAGAAGGCCAATACCTAGGAAGGATAGAACTCTCCATCCCCAGGCTGATATCACACTCCAAAACCACCCGGACCACGTCCAAGTGCCTGGATTTTCGTGTATCTGGCTTACAATCTTATGAAGGCGTGTTATAGCTTTATATACAGATGGCGAATTTTCTGGTATGAATATGCAGCAGCTGGATCCGATGACCCTGCAAGCTCCGCCCCTATCGGCCAGGATGACGTCAAGGACAAGACGATTCTGGAGAACAACAATTCTCATCACTGATTGTTCCTCTGTCAGATTGCCTAGGGCGGCTATAGTCTCGTTTACTACAGCTTCAAGAGTCTTGGTGAGTCTGCGTATCAGCTTACTATTTGATATTGTACCTATATAGGGAAAGATACCTTTATTGAAATCTACATACTTGTCCCATGCTGTCTCAGTATAATCGACAACTGGGAGATCTCTCCGCTCTCTATTGTGTACTAAATGAACATTTCGATAATAATCAGGGGGAGCTAGGAAAACAGGTGGCAAAAGGAATGCTATGTAACAAGTACCATCCCAATCTAGAGGCAGACGCATATATGCCGTCTGACCACATATGAAGTAAGAATGGCGAGAAGCTCTAAATGAAGATTTACCTTGATCACTATATTCTATTGTAGTAACGCATTGGCTATGGCCCATATGTATGGAACCAACTTTTCTTACACATAATTCACCCTTAACTGGAAATACTGACATAGTGGGCAGAATTAGTTCAACTTCGGATTTAACATTCAAAATCATAAGATTAGGCGTAAAATTACCTAATTTATACACTTCATTTTCTAAATCAGTTCCTGTTCTACTGGGGTGACCCTCCTTATTAGGGTGACAGACTTTGAATAAAACTAGATTCAGATTTCCCCATATCCAATGTTGTTGATAAACTGCTGTGTCTGGGTCTATGGAATTTAATAAACTAAACCATGCTCCACAGGAGCCATTGTGTGTGAATGGATGTGGAAAGAAAGGCAGAACTCCTTTGTTATTCTGATAGGGAGGGAGTCGGCCACACACCCAACAATTGGTCGCATTACTAGTCTGATGGGAATGATGTAACATACTAATGAAGGTGTTATTGCGCAGCGCAAGTCTATAAGATAATTCATGTGGCGGTAGGTCACTAAAAGAATGTTCATCAGTTATATTGAAAACACGTTTAGAAACAGGATAATACATATGCAACAATATACTTGCAGTAACTATTAAAAAACTCAAGGAAGACAAAATTAATAAAGTCACAATACAGTG
The DNA here is from genome assembly GCF_964204655.1 of Triturus cristatus. Lineage (NCBI taxonomy): Eukaryota > Metazoa > Chordata > Amphibia > Caudata > Salamandridae > Triturus > Triturus cristatus. The sequence goes on from NC_140595.1 coordinate 803,269,598, forward strand.
GTTACGCAGTAATTTACAATACGCATGTCGTTTCATTATGATTCTGGACTCTACATGATTCAGACCTAAGGGGTACATGTCGGGACAGATTCAACCGCTTCACCTTGGAGAGGACTTAAACAATCAAATCGTCCGACAGTTTAGATCTGGACCTGAGTTTCTGTTTATAGAGTTCGGTGCTACTGGCCTCAGCCAAAGGTAGCTTTGAGTCAATGGGGGAAGACACACGGGCAGTACTGTCTGTGTCAGGAGGAAGTCCATGAAATTTTTTGACGTGACTTGAATGAATCCACCCTTTTCGTCCCTCGATCTTCACGGCTGTTCTTGTGGTCAACAGGACCAACTTGGGTGCTTTCCACCTGGGCTCCAATTGACTTTTCCTGTCGAAGTTTCTCACAAAGACAAGATTACCCGGAACAACGTCATGGGGTTTCGCCTCAGTGTTGTCGGGAAAGGCTGCAGCTACCTGTGAACGAGAAGATTGTAGTGCAGACATCAAGGAAGCCAAGTAATCTGTCAGCATATTACAGTCAACATCAGTTATTTTACGTGGTATAGGCGTCCCCCACATATTCGGTGGTCTACCAAAGATCACCTCATACGGGGATAGCCCTGTTCTAGAGTGTGCTACCATTCTCATGTAAAAGAGTGCAACTGGTAATGCTACTATCCAGTCGACACCTTTCTCTCTACATATTTTGGACAGTCTGATTTTCAGTGTCTGGTTATGTCTTTCTACGAGACCTGCTGCCTCGGGATGTCGGACACAGTGGAATTTCCACTGATATCCCAACAAAAGTGAGACATGTTTCATTAATTCGGATGAGAAAGGCTGACCATTATCTGAATATACAACACGTGGTAAACCGTACCGTGGGAAGAATTCTCGAACTAGCTGCTTGGCAGTAGTCGGGGCAGTGTAATCTGATACGGGATACGCCTCTGTCCAACGGGAGAGAGCGCAGACAACTACAAGAACATATTTGAATCCTCGACAACGTTCCATCTGAATATAATCCATCTGGAGGACTTCAAAAGGATGGTCAGGAGGCTGAAATCCACCCTGCTCTACGGGAACACTCTTTCCTGGATTAAACTGACAACATATCATACAGGTACGAACTTTTTGTTTAGCTGCTGCTCGTAAATGTTTGTTGAACCAAATGTGCTGAATGCTGTCTAGCATAGCCTTCTCTCCTAAATGTGCTGGACTGTGAACTGTAGCTATAATGGCTTGAACCATGGAATCAGGGAGAAACCATACAGATTTCTCCTTCGTCATCCACCCTTGATCTGTCTGAATCCCTCCTAGTTCAGTCCACTTCTTTATTTCTTCTGCTGTGGCATGTGTCTGTATGTCAATTACGTCAAGTGCGGGATCCTTAATTGTCATACACTGTGTTGGTGTCTGAACTATTGGCTTTGTCATGTCTAATGTGCGATTCTGAGCAGTCTGTTTAGCTGTTCTGTCAGCTAAATCATTTCCTTGAGAAATGGTATCAGTAACCTTCGTGTGTGCTTTACATTTCATAATCGATATAGCAGTGGGTAGATGTATCGCGTCTAACAAGGCATGAATGAGGGGCCCGTGCTGAATGTGGGCACCATGGGACGTTAAATAACCTCTCTCTCGCCACAGCACGCCGAAGTCGTGTACAACTCCGAATGCATAACGTGAGTCAGTGTATACATTAACTTTCTTATTTGTGGCTTGAATACAGGCTTGCGTTAGAGCAATAAGTTCTGCTGCTTGGGCTGACAGAGTATCTATACAATGTGTCTCAATAACTTCAGTGTCTGTTGTGACTGCATACGCGGCCACTAAATCTCCTGTACTTGCTCTCATGCATGATCCGTCTACATACAACGTCAGGTCTGGATCTAACAATGGAACGTCTGTCAAGTCTTGTCTAGGTTTCGTCTTTATTTCAATGATTTCAACACAATCATGAGCTAGTGGGTCTGTTCCAATTACAGGTAATAGTGTAGCAGGATTCAATGTATTACACCGTCGGATCTCTATGTGTGGTTGAAACAATGTCAGTTCATAACCGGTAAGTCTTGCTATGGTCAAGTGTTGCGTTTGTGTTCGGTTCACAAGAACCTCTACTGCATGTGGTACTTGAACTGTCAATGGGTGTCCTAATACTATGGCATCGCTTTGTCTGATTGCTAAAGCTGTCGCTGCCACTGATTTCAGGCACGCAGGCAAAGCCTGAGCTACGGGATCTAATGTACTGGAAAAATAAGCACATGGCTTGCATGATCCTGCTTGATCCTGAGTGAGTACTGACAAGGCAGTACCTTCGCGTTCTGTAACAAAGAGTGTAAAAGGTTTGCTATAACATGGTGTTGCTAAAACAGGTGCTTGACATAAAGCTTCCTTTAGGCTTTCAAAAGCTTGTGTATGTTCCTGAGTCCAAGGGAGAACAGTCGATGTGGCTGCCTCCTGTGTGGTTAACTGAATGAGTGGTTTTGCTAGAAATGCGTACTGAGGGATCCACTGCCTACAATATGAAGTGAGGCCTATGAAAGCTCGCACTTCCTTTTGTGTCTGGGGTATTGACATGTTAGCAATTAACTGGATGCGATCTGGTGTAAGCTGCCTTCCCTCCTTGGACAGCGAGTGACCAAGATAAATAACTCGCTGAACACAGAATTGCAGCTTAGAAGGGGACACCTTGTGCCCCTTGTCGGCTAGGAAATGTAAAACTGTCAGAGAAGCTTTTTCACATTCTGGCTCGCTTCTCGCGGTGATCAGCAGATCATCGACATATTGAAGCAGTGCAGTATTGACTGGCATGTGGATACTGTCAAGTTCTCGTTTCAGTGCTTGGCTGTAGATGCTGGGGCTTTCTGTAAATCCTTGGGGAGCGCGTGAGAATTTAAAGCTGCGCCCATTTAAACTGAATCCGAACAAGTATTGGCTTTCCGGATCTATTGGGACGCTGAAAAAGGCATTCTTGAGATCAATTACAGTAAAAAATGTTGCTTCGGAATCAATTGCTGTCAACAATGATGATATATCAGGGACCACAGGGAATTGTGGTACAATACACTTGTTTAGTTCACGCAAATCAATAACCAATCGGTACACTGGTGGAGCAGTAGGATCAGTTCGTTTAAGAATCGGAATTATCGGTGAATTACATACATTGGAGTCTGTTTCTACAACTACTCCCTGGGCAATTAGCTCATCAATGATTTTCAACAAAGCCACTACAGCATCATGCGGTAACTTGTATTGTCGCATTCGTGGTAGTACCACTCCTGCTTTCAATGTAACTCGATAGGGTGTAATGTTCATGCAGCCAACATCCGTAGGGCCTTGTGCCCATAGATGTGCTGGTAAAGTCTGTAGTCGGGGATCCATGTCTCTAGACACATAGTGACCTTTAAAATCACGCAAAAACAACCTTACTCCTTCCGGAGAACAACATATTATGGCTCCTAGTGCTTTCAGAGTTTTAATTCCTAACAGATTTTCTGGGCATGATTTAGTAAGCAATAAATCTGTAGTTCGTGTCAAAGGTCCTATCGTAAGTGGTAGAGGCTGTGATACTTCATTAACAATAGGTTTTCCCGAAAAACCAAGGGAAACATTTTGAGAGCCTGAGAGGGGTGCCCCTGGAACTTCACTACGTTTTATGGTTGTTCGACTTGCCCCTGTATCGAGTAAGAATTTTCTATCTTGACCTAATAATTCACTATGTACATAAGGTCCTTCTTGATCTACCGGAATCTCGATAAGCGGTAAGTCAACTTCCCTCTCTAGGCTGGTTCATGCGTAACGCTGATACTCAGGGTATTCATACTGTGCAATCTGATACATTTGTCGTGTTGTGGTTTGTGTGGCAGTAGCAGGCAACGGTGGTGCAGCTGGCACAAACTGTATGGGTAGCTGTGAGGCTGGCATGGACTGTTGCTGAACTGGCATGGACTGTCCATGCTGCATAGCTCCTTGTTCATTCTGATCTTGTCTAACTAATCGTGGTCTCTCTTTTGCAATACCTGTAGCTATATTTCGTTTCAGGACTTGACAATCATGTACATAATGGCCTAGTTGTTTACAGTAATTGCAGGTTCCTTTTACAGGAACTGCAGAATCACCAGAATGTGTCACACCCTTTTTGTGACCATCTGCTGGTACTGTCTGAGAAACTAGCATTTTCATTTTTGTATCCTTCATGCGTCTATGCTCGTGTTCTTGTTCATCCCTAATTCTATTGTGATGATACTGTAACATTTGTAGCATTTGCGACGGAGTGTTACTTTGCCAGGTACTCTCGAATTTCAATATTCTATTCTTCACTGGAGGCAATGCATTTTCCACTAATTTTGTCACAAATAAATGTGGATATGAATCACTACTTGCTTTTATACCACTATTTATACCAAAACATTTTTCAAATCGAGCATAATAATCGCTTGTGTCTTCATCTTGCTTTTGTTTACAGGCTGTGATTGCACCCCAATCTTCCTTTTTTGTAGTTAATAAACGTGGCAATACCTGTACTAGTAAACCTGGTAATAGTTTAACTTTATCCCCGAGCCCTGAACCTGCGGCTCGGCCCCTTTCTTCCTCTGCTAATGCTGTCCAGTCTATCTTTTGGTCTCCCACTTCCCACTCTTTTTCTTTCAGTTTTTCATATATGCCAGCAGGCAAAAGCACTTTTAATATCGTCATAATATCAGGAAAGGTGTACTCTCCCATCAGTAACATGTCTTTAATTTCTCGGTGGAAACCCGCTGGGTCTTTGTCATGACTAGGTACTACTTTCTTCATTTCTAATAATTCCATTTTTGATATGGGTGTGTAAACAAATACACGGTGAAACTCATTGTCTTCGCCTTTTATTGGGTGCACTTCCCGTAGGGGATTTTGTCTATCCATATAGTACGGCGCTCTTTCTCTGTGGGGCAGCGAGAGAGAATCCGGACTTACAAAAAGGACATACTGTTTACGTGACACTAATATCTCTTTAATTAGCTTGTTACTAGAACCTCTCCATCTGTTCGTGAGTAGTTCCGTTAATATATCAGGTAAAGGACCAGGGTCAGCATGTTGGCTCTTATATAATATGAGGAGTTGCTGAATCATATAGATTCCAGCTAAACGTTGTTCATCTGTACTGAGGTTAAAAAACGTGTGTGCTACGGTCTCATCACCGTATTTTTCAGGACTAACAATCCAGTGAACGGCTGATCTGGCTAATTCTTGCTCATCTATGGAATCGAGGAGGTGATAACCTCTTCGTTCTCGTAGTATTTTATCTGCGGCTTGAAACAAATGTTCAGGAGATTTCAGATTTATTACAGGCGTCGGATACGTTCTGCTATTATTTGGACATACAGAGTGTATTGGATCAGAAAAACATCTAGTATTTTCACAAGATCTTCCTCTGCCTACATAGGCTATGGTCTCTGACTGTCTTGCGGAGTTCCCTGATTCGGACACTTCATCTTGCTCAAACTCGTCTGTTCCCAATCTTTCTTCATGAATACGCTCTATTTCTTTACGGATTTTTCGGCACATGGCTATTATACAATTTTGCTTATCGTGTCTCCCTTCTGATATATTCTGACTCCATCTTGTAAGAATAAGCATTGTATTCGGGTCTACCCCCGGACGATCTTGATTTCTGATTACACAGTTTATGAGGAAACGTAACAGTTCCCCCTGTATTTCTACTTTCTGGAATTCCATAGCTCTGTTAATACATCCTGGATCTCGTCCTGTTTGAACAAAATGATATATGTTATCTAGATGCGTAGTCATCCCTGGTAACCTTGCTAAATACTCTGCGGCTCGCCTGATACGTAATGATGCCAGGACCATTTCGTCCTCTTTACCAACCACCGGGTCATATCTACAATTTACAAGGAGTTCCTTAAGCGTACGTTCATTTACGAACTTAGGTGTACGTGAATGTGCTGATTCTTGAAAAACAAGTTTATTTATTCTAGGTGGTGTGAAGGTACTGCTAGCACCTCCCGTGGCCCTATCTGGGGCGTCGGGTGTGAATGGGTTCGTCGAACGTGACACAGCAACTATGGGTGTCGATACCTCTGTAGAGTCGACTGCGGAGACAGATGCGGAAACAGATGTGCTTGCCGACGCTTGTGTCGGAACTTGCTGTTGCACGGGGACAGATACCTGATCCTGACGTTGAACCCCTCCGCCAGACGGTCTATGTGGTATGGTGTTAGCATACTCGGGAGCTGCATCGTCTAGATATGAGGAAAGAAAAACATCTTCTGCGGTTCTGGGATGCCCCTTTGGATGTACCTTAATTGGAAATAATGGGGGTGGCAAGTCTTTTGGCACCTCCGTAACAGCCTTAGGCAGTCCTTCGGCTAGAAGGGGATACATACCATTCATAAGAGCATTCCTTTGCCTATTCACTTGTTCTGATTTCACTCGGATACCTTCCTCAATTAATAGATTTTCTTGAACTTTATTTGAACTTTCTTTACTCCTCTCTTCTTGTCTACGTGCTTTTTCTGTTCGTCTATGAGATTCTTTACGCCATAACTCAACAGCGTCTTTCTGTGACTGTCTGACCTTTCTTTTCCATAACTCTTCCTCCACTTTCATGATGCACTCTGCATCCCAGGTTCCCGCTATGGGCCACCTTTGACTTTCCGGTAATCCTTTGGTATAATCTACCCATAGATCAAGAAACAATATGGCATCTAAGCCATGTTTATGGTACATGAAATGTCCTGGAGTGTCTCTAGGAGGAATGGGAACTGCTTCTTCAAGCACCCCTTTTCTGGTAGTAATCTGTCTTAACTTCGAAAAGAGCGGCATATTGACAACTGATCTGATACTTACTCTTGAATTTTCTTAATACGAAAAACACAATAATGAACAGTAAACAATGAACAATCATTCATACCACAATATGCAAGACATTTCTGAATACTTTAAACATTAAACATTAAACATTATAACAATGATCGACAATGATGACAGTCTGCCTAACTAATCACCACGCTGAATTCTTGACAATAACTGAATACTTCGGAATACTTGATATACTGCTAAACAGTACATATACACTGCTAAACAGTGCAGACCGGATTTGTGTACCCAAATCCGTCTTGACCGGCACAACCCATGTGCGCGTCAACACGCCTCCCCGGCGATGGTACTCACCGAGTAGCTCCTTGAAACGGAAGGCCTCAGAGAATGGACAGGACTCGATAACTGCGGACATCGGACCCTCTGGACGTCGGGATTTCGGAAAACCTGGTGGGCCTCTGTATACCTCGGATCTTGCTCTCTCAGCTAGGCTCTGGTCGGGATACTTCGCACTTCTCACCGCCTCGTCTGGGTTGATCGCAGCCTCAGTCGCCCCCGCTTGACCGGAGGGAGCTTACAGGAAATCCTGCTGGTACGCGTTTATGGTCCGTCCAGCTGTGGCAGGAGACCGGGCCTGCAACGCACCGCCGGCGCGTGAGATGAGAAAGTGTCCCTGTTCGGGCGCCATTGTGTGGTAAATAAAATAAATATTACCGGACTGAATTTCATACGGAATCTTAAAATAAATAGCTCAAAATAACAAGAGGCAGAATCCGTGGTATAAGAGGTTTTCTAATGGGCTTTATTCCATTCAAAATGGCCGACTCGAGTCGCGGCCCTCAGGTTCCGTCACCACGAAGGTTCAGGAAGTGAAGTACAATAATTCATTAACAGACATGTATTTTTATAATAAGTGCATTACAATGAAACGAATGTAGAAGGCGTAACATTTGATAAGAAAAGTGACAAAACAGTGACATAATCGAAACTAGGCGTAATAAGGAATAAAAGAAACATGATTGGTTAGAATTATCAGACATAGGTGGATCTATAAGATAATGCTTGGCATAGATGCGCGCGCGGCAGCATGACGTGTAATTGACGTGCAACTAGGGGGTGAAGGGGACTTGACATTTAGCTCTACATGTGGAGACGAGAAGTCTGGGGTCAAGTCATCCTAATCCCAAATCATATCTAACATCCTATGTTTAAAGAACTGTGTTATCCACAAGGGAAGAGACTCTCGGACAGAATCTATTCTATACTGACTGTGTACGTGTACAAGCGTCTAAGTGTCTATATGAGATGCGAGGGATAGAAAACTTTCCATGGCAACAGGGCTATGAATCACTTGCAGGAGGACGGAAAGGCTGAGTCCCTTGCTTGTGAGCTAAAGGAAATGTTTACCTAAATCACTGGACAGGAATGCATCGGCTGGAGAGCAAAATAGATAATTCGAAGGTGAAATACAACTTCTTGGCAGACAGGCGAAAACTGGCCGAGGCAGGCACCGTTAGCTGCACAGGGAGTAGGACAAAGTTCATGGATACAGATGCGAGCTCAAGCTGAAGCTGTCAGAGACAGAGAGCAGGGAAAGGCTTTGAGGACAGAATCGGGCCTACTCGCCTGAACTGTAAAAATGGAGTAACTTAGCCATATAAAGTCGGTGGCCTTTCATACTTAGGAATCGAATATCCAGCCCATAGATGGCGGATCTGACAGAGAACATGTTGACGGTAGACACACATATGTTTGCGTCTTAGAAACTGGAACTGGAGGGAACATACATGTACTTGTAACATGCATATAGAACCGTTGGGGTCCAAGATAGGGGACATAACTGATCAGGAAAATCCACATTTCCACACTTCCACACTGCCTCAGGTGATATGGCCGCATCCACCTCGCATATCACAATGCGCAATAAAAAAATGGACTCCATGAGGTGTACCATCCTGTCAATCAAAACTACATCTGAATTGTGAACCCTGCTTGCCGTCGTGTTTGGACACACACCAATGACAGCAGGTAAGCAGTGGGGCCTGGGTGCACAGGGGCTGCAATTGAGCGTGGTGCGGCGGGACGGGTGGGGTGCATCAGCCTGGGTGCGCAGGTGCAAACAAGCGATGTTGCCGTGCGTAATGATGTGATCTCTGACCTCATTCAGTCACATCTCTGTAAGGACCTGCTGGACCGTACTGTAGGCCTGAGCCAGTGGGCAGCGCTGCCCTACAGACACGTGGCGTTGGCTTTTGGGGCACTGTAGTGAGCTGATTACTAAGTGTACATGTACACACGCTTGCGCCACTGCATTGCACGCACACATTATACTTCTAGCATGCGCTCTGTTCCTTTGTATGTGAACGTTGGTATAACAAATTATTATTTAACCTTGTGTAATCGTGTGCGCTCCAACTCCTCTTTGAGCCACGATTACCACTAACAATTGGTAGATCCTCCTTCAAGAAGGAAGGATGCACTCAACTGGTGTTCTCTATTAATCTTGAAATAAACCTTCATTAACCTCAAGACGTTTCCAGCATTATATTATTCCTCCCTTTTCAGACACTGGGTTAGTGGCACCAAAATCAGCGCGGCGGATGCTCAGCCCGTGATGAGGCCCTGGGCATTGTGACGCTTTCTATCGTGGTATCAAGACACCGCCCCCGACCGGAGACCTGCTGTGCCATCCTGAAAGAGGCACTCCGGAGTTGGAGCTCGCACTGGCACATCGTTGGACACACCGGTTGTGGCAGGTGAGCAGTGAAGCCTCGGTGCGCAGGAGCTGCAATTGAGCACAGTGTGGGGGAAGGGGCTGGGGTGCAGCAGCCTGGGTGCACAGGTGCAGGCAAGCGATGTTGCCATAGATAATAATGTAATCTCTGGCCTCATTCATATCTCTGTTTCAATTTAAAGACTTGCTGGACCACACTCTTTCTCGCGGACCCCAGCGTCCCAGATACACGGGTGACGGGAGGTGAACAGTGAGGGCTGGGTGCAGTAGGCCGACGCTCTGTCTCCTCCTCCCTCTGTTCTTTTGACTCTCCCTCCCCTTCTCCCTTCCACCCACTCGCTCTCTGTCCCGTTCTCACTTTCTTCCTTTCATTGTGACTACCTTTCTTTTTCTCTTGGACATGGCACACATACTTATGTTTCTTTTTCTCTTGCACGTTTTGTACGCTGCTTCCGGAGGAGTCCCACCCACTTATTTCATGTTTTACTGTAGTTTGTTCGAATAAAGTTGCACTTCCATTTATTGGTGTTGTTTTAATAAAAGTTTTTTTTTTTTTACCAATAAATAAGTGAGTTTATGGGTCTTCTTTTTCTGACAACACTTGTCTGTAGTTTATTGTGAAACTCGTCGGTTGATAGGAGGTTATGAGGGAAAACATTTGTAATTTTGCGGTGCTCCTACCAAATATAAACCAACAGACTATTACATAAATGAAGCCTAGGTAATTCTACAACTGCAAGGGTTCTTTGAGTGTATCACTTTATAACACCATGAGTACTGCCTGTGTGACTACAGAACCAATAAGGCACTGCCTAGGGCCACAGAGGCTTCAGGGACTAGCGACGCCCACCTTGCATATTTAAGTAAAGTCCCGGAGGGTGGCGATCCCCGGACATGAGTTGGCCTCGAAGCCCCCCGAACAACTACTAAACAATACCTGGGGAGGTGGCGATCCCCTAGGCCAGAGGTCTTCAAACTGGGGAGCGGGCCCCCCTAGTAGGGCCTCAAGTGATCCCAGGGGGGGCGCCAGTCTCTGGCCAGAAGAAACATTATGCTTTATTTTCAGCCCAAAAAATGAGCTGCAGTAAGCTCGTCTGTAATGGGCCATTATTAACATCCTTTGTCATTTAAATCCTTGCTGGGAGAAGGCGTCAAGAGGAAAGGGACTCCACATTTTCTCTAAAACCCCCACTACCATTTCGAATGATCACACTGTGGATACTATAACACATTAGTAAGGCCTGCCTCACCAGAACAGTATGTTTGGAAATCCTGTATTTGTTTGCATTTCTAAAACAGTGACAGAACTTAGCTGCAATGTTTAAATAAGTCTAGAAATAGTTAAACATTGGCAGTTAAATAGAATAATTGTGAAAAATGTTGAGGGGGGACCCGGTGATTTTTTTTTCTACACTGTGGGGGCGCGGAATAAAAAAGTTTGAAGACCACTGCCCTAGGCTGTGAAACATCTCTGTGCCCTCCCGCGCCTAATTTACATGTGAGATTAAGGTCCCCAGTGCTGCAAAGACCCCGCAATATAATAATAGGATTGGCCCCGGAACATTACCCACCAGGAGGCTCATTTAAATGAACGGGTGAGACCCCGCTTCTTTTTTTTTCTCCATTTTTACCATCCAGATCCGCTTTATTGATGCGATACGAGGTTTTCCTCCTCTCGCTTCAATGAGGCAAACAAGGATTTGCTATCACAGGGTGGAAGCCATGCTCCCGCCCTATAATAGCAAACATAAATGTCCCGCGAATGCACACCCCGGGACATTGTATGAGCTGCGCCTGGGGGGTGGCGCTTTATAGGGCCATGATGCATTGATAACTGCATAACTACCGAATTAGTATAAACGCATACTAACACTACTTGCACACGTGTTGTACAGCGACCAGAGTGTAGTGGAGAGGCAGAGGAAGCCCAAAAGGTCAGAGGTCGGATGACATAGCTCGATGAGCCGACGACCCTGGGATGAGTAGAAACAGCTTCACCAAGAAAACGGGTCTTCAGCAGAACGCAAGGAAGCTCAAAATATTGGTGAGTGCTGCCTTCTTTTTACCTTCGCCCACTCGTCGCCAAATTTATGTCGTGAAGAGGAATACAGTGGATCCGATAAGTAGATTTATTGCAGGAAAAGAAGACAGCTTAAACTGCCACCAACAGGAGCAGACAGCAAGGCAACCATCTTCTCCAGCACCATGTACAAACTCCCCAAGATTCCCCTCATGACAGCCCTACATTCTAACATTACATACTTACAGTCTAACATTACATTCTACTAGCATTACATACTAACATTCTACTATGACTTACATTGGAATACTACACAGAGCACATGACTTTACAGCAATGAGCTCATGGTTTCATCCACGAATCTTGAGACCGGTAGGGGTGAGTAGTTCGCTTCCCACTCCCTGTATTATATAAATGCAAATTAACACTACTTCCACAGGCATGCTACAGCACCCAGAGCACATGACTTTACAGCAATGAGCTCATGGTTTCATCCACGAGTCTTGAGACCAGTAGGGGTGAGTAGTTCGCTTCCCACTCCCTGTATAGTATAAACGCATACTAACACTACTTACACAGTTATACTATAGCGGCCAGTATGCTACAGCGCCCAGAGCCCATCACTTTACAGCAATCAGCTCGGTTTGATCCCTGAGTCTTCACACCGGTAGGCGTGAGTACTTCGCTTCCCACTTCCGGTATAGTATAAACTCATGGTAGAGGTCAGTAGTTTACTTCCCCCTACTTGTATGGTATAAACGCCTACTAACACTACTTGCACAGGTATGCTACAGTTTAGGCTCTCGGTTTCATACCCGAGTGTAGCAGCATCTCATCTCAGCACCATATCACTCTGAGCAACACCGCACTTTCAGACCGGTAGGAGTGACTACTTCGCTTCGCACTCCCCCACAGAGGTTACAGTGCTCCTATCCTCCTGTTTCCTACTCTTTTCACCCTTTTTTCCCCCTTACTCATTTCAACGGAATCACAAAATGGCTGCCAACACTTCCTAGTTGCAACAGCTCGCAGCCAATAAGCAGCATGCTCATAACGCCTCAGCCAATCAGATGGCAGAATTCCCAAATATAGATATCTGCAAATTTCGATATTTCTCCAAAACTACTGAACGGATTTACACCAAATAAACAAAAGCGTGCTTTCTAGACCAAGAACCTTTTCCCTACCAAATTTGGGGTAATACCCGTTCGACCTGTAGCCTTGTCTAAAGTTTCCTATGGAAATTGCATGGAGAAAACACGTTTTGGGACTCCCCTTTTTTCTCGGCCCCCCCTTGACGAATCACCCCCAAACTTTCAACATAGGAGCTGATATGAACAAAGAATTTGTTTGGGAAATTTCATGAAGATTCATTAAACAACGCCAAAGTTATAAGCAAAACAAAAAATGCTCTTCCTATGGAAACTTGGTCCTAACTATAACTACCTATGGCGACCGCCAGTAGGTTTTATATATATATATATATATATATATATATATATATATATATATATATATATATTCAAAGAATATTTTGGGTAGCAGGAATATTGTCTGGTGCTTATAAAATCTCAGTTACTGGTCCCCACCAGTATGTTCATTCTTACATAAAAAACTAAATCTTCTGAGGGTTTACCAATATAAAACATTCAACATTTTCATAGATTTTCTTAGATATTCTTTATTCTTGTTTCTTCGATGTTTCAAAATGTATACAGCAACATTGTCTACAGTCAGCCAACACGTGTTTCAGGCACAAACATGCTTCTTCAGGGCTGTCAAAAAAAATAAAAAATATTCATCAGTTCCTTCATTTAACTCAAAGATAAAAACTAACAGGCTAACACCAACATATTTTATAGCATATCCCAGTACGGTATATATTTCTTACTCTTTTACAAATGTTCATAAAACATTGGCACCTCCTTGTGCATCAAAAAAAACCATTTTCTTTCTAGTAGCATTTTGTTCAATTAAACACTTTAAAATTTCTCGTTTTACATCTATTAGTTTGTTATGTTTATACATTTCAATACGCTGGGGATTGTCTATCATTAATACTTATTGAGTCAACAGTTAAATTTCAACCATATTGGTCTGGACGCTGGAACAATGGAGACCTCATTAATTTCATCATACCTTAAAACAATATCTCTGAATATCATTTATCTTACAATTTCTGTTCCTTTAGTATTTGAAAAGACTACATTCTGTAAATATTGTATCCTCAAAAAAATTTTGACAGCACACTTCAGTGATTGTGATAAAAGGGAGAAAGAAAGAAACAAATGTTCAGAATATGACTATTAACTTTACATGCTCCGAAATAATTCTTGTGGAATCTTGTATTGTTACATAATTTTGTTGGCTTACTTTAACTGTAGTGTAGTTGTTAAGTGGTTTCCAATAGTGCTTTATGTTGATCTATTTTCCTCATATGATTATATTCCAATAGGTAGCATCGGTATTTTCATCGTTATCTATTCCCTTTTGTCTAGTTCTTATTTTCATTGCCCTTGATACGGGATACTGAAAAATAATACATATGTGTTGATCCTACTTATTTGATTCTTTATAAGTTATCTTTTTATATTTTAATTTAGACTGTTAGTGAACTGCTCGTTCTTCAAATATATTCTTCTCACGAAAGTGAGAAAGTGATAGAGATATCCAATTTAATGTAATCACTCCTTTTACTGATAAATTGTGATATGCAAAGTCGATCTGAAATACACTCAATTTTAATGAACTCACTTTGTCCCAGAGTCTCCACTAAATAATCAGAAAATTAAACTGTAGTTTTTCTCAGCATCCTGCAGTCTCTAACTGTAGTGTCCCTTTCGCATCTCTGCACATTTCTTGCACGAGGGTGAGAGTGCATTGGAGAGACCCAATTTTATGAATTTACTTCTTTTACTCATGAATTATTAAATTCAAAAACACTCTGAAATATTTTATACTGTAAAGAGATCACTTTATCCCAGAGTCCCCACTTAATCTATTCACTCACACTAAAATATCTTTCAGCAAAGCGCAGTAAGTTACTGCAATGATTCACTTGCAGGTCCGCACGATCATCCCGTCAGGAAGTTTTGAACGAAGGGGGAGCCTAGGCCTTCTATTTATACTCCACCCTTCAGTTAATTCGAATCACTTGTGTTTTGTGTTGCGTTAAAGCTGATCTTTTTAAAATACAAATGTATTCTTCTCTTTCTTTCTAATTGTTAGGGCTCTCGGGAGGTTTCCTCCTCGCAGCCCTGTTGTTGCCATTACTTCCACTTCCTCCTTTCAGCCAAGAATGGGTTGTACCCAGAGTTGGCGAGTGTGTTGGCAACGTTGGTCATCTAAGATGGCCGCCAGCACACTCGTCAGTCAGCAGTCTAGCTTTCCATCCCTTGTTTGAGAAGCTCAGGTAAAGCGCGCTCTAACGTTCCAAGGCGCACTTCACCGAGAGTTTCACCCGCTACAGACCTTCCTTGTTTATGTCGTGGAAGAGTTAGTCCGGGAGCGTTTCGGAGGTCGTCGGTCTTCATGCGTCTGTTCCTTTCCTGACTAGAAGACCAACAGGTTAGTGAGAAAGTTACGCGTATGCCTATGAGAGCAGTGTAGACAGTGCGCATGATTAAAAGGGATTAGAGTGACAGGAATCTTTTGTGTAAATACGCAGGACAAGGGAACAGTGTTCCGTTAGAGCGACGCTGCGCTAAATAGAATAAAAGGTAACCAGGAAAAGTTTAATTGTGACTGCGCAGGTCTGAGTAAGTAGCGTACGCATGAAATAATGCTACACCTGAGCAGTACTCCGGCAACAGAGTCAAAAAGAATAATAAAAGATAATTTGGAAATGTTTCTATCTTAGTAACTGTGGATTTAAACTCCGTCCTAAAACTGAAGTACATAGTGAATTTGAGCTAGTACTATTACCTAGTAACTACCTATAAATATCCTCTTGGCATTAGCTAAAAACAAAATAACGAACCTTGCGACAAAAGTAGCTAGCGTGATAAGAGAGATAGGAGTTTAAAAGGTATTAAGTCCCCAAGTACAGCGCAAATCTAAAAAAGGGAAAGATAAAGCTAAGCATCCAGACCATTAAGAACCAGAGAGAGCAAGAATTTAGAACACTTACCTTGTGAAGAAGAATTTAGGAGGAAGCTAAGAAGTTAACAAGTAAGTTGGAGTAAGGGAATAGAAGCCTCCCCCCAAAGTAAATTTATGTGGAACAAAAACTTACCTTGTTCTTTCTTCTTGCAAAACAAGGCCAGCAATTCAGCATCATCTGTGAAAAGAAATAAATAAAGATTAATAAAATCTTCCAGAATCACTTATACGAGAGAAGAGAGGCAAGCCCATAGAAGACCTCTGGTAAGACACAACTCCTTAAATAAAGATTCTTGTAAATACTAGAACATTGCAACGGAATAAAGAAAGGTTGAGAAACAGTTTTAAAGTAATGCTTTAATTTGCAGCCTAAACGAAGAAAGAAGAAAAAAAGGCAGAGCCAGAGAACAAGAAGAATGCGGGCAGTCTCTTCTTTCTTTTCCAATTCCCTTTTCCCCCCTTATTACTTACCTGCTAGATTATAGAAAAGATCAGCAGGGGCGTAGTTAGGGGAGCGTTGGGAAAAGGCGTCATTCTGCTCCCGTGTGGCACTAGAGAATTGAGTCCTGACACTAATGTTCAACTTGCGCTTAACTAAAGAGTTTACTTCTTAATTATATATAGTGATATAATCGAAAAAAGACTTAATATTCCCAAATTGATTATTCGAAGCAAGTACACAGATAAAGATTGGAAATACAAAAAATAAAAAATCGCTCAATATATCGGGGATTAGAAGACTTCAGTTATTACTATGTTTTAGCAATGATTTGGTCTCCTTACCTTCCTGCTGCACGCATCGGTGGTATGTTGCTCATTTTTATTACCTTATAATATTTCACCTCATGAGTACAAAAATAGTGAGTAAAAATCTGAAATCATTGAATATATATCGGACAATTCAAACCCTTCACTGTTTACTATGTTTTAACAATGAGTGGGTCTTCTTTTCTTCATGCTATACCTGCTGCATTCCGTGCAGGGAACAGCGGTAGGGCAGTGGGGCCGGGTAGGGGGGGATTCCGATTGAAGATAACAAGGGAAAATTAAAAAAATAATTGATGTTCGGTTGTTATCGTCTTTCGAATCCTCCCAACCCGGCTCCGCCGCCCCACCGCTGTTACCTGCACGGAACGCGGCTGTGCTACACATATTGTTTGTATCTTGCTCATTTAATTCACCTTCATATTATTCAGCCAAGTCCAAGTATTTTATACAGAGGAGAAACTAGATAGACTGAAAATTGATTTTAAAGGGAGGCTAGGCTATAATTTTATATCATATAATATCCATTCCACAGTTTAAGAAATGGCTATAAAATACAGGGGATTTGAACCCTACATTCCTTCCTGAACTTGTATCTCCTTATATTGATGTTGTGTCTTAATTTCTCTATATGGTTTGGTTAATCGGTATCAAGATCCTATTTGATCTCTACCTACAGTTGGTTTTCCATTTTTTCTTGTACTATGAACTGGTCACTAATTACATTAATGTATGTAATTCCCTATCAATATTTAAACCACATTGTAATGTTCACAACTTATTTATCCGGAACATTTCTCTACTTCTTATTTTTTTCTCTAAGTCCCCCTCTTCTATCTAGGGAGACATGTTCTAATCCAATAAAACGTATTCTGTCTATTTCAGTTAGTTTATATTCATCACGGAAGTGTACTGCCATAGGATATTTTACATCACAGTTTTTGATGTTCCATCTGAATATAGCGTGTTACTTCACATGCTATAACATCGCGTTCTATTACAACGTGGTCGTTACAACGACCGCGTTGTTAGAACTCGATACCTTTACATTTCAAGCTATTAGATTGACTTGCTGTAGGGGTTGCACTGGATTTAGGAATAGTATAATTTACTAATCCAACTCCAGCCTTTCTTAGGTTAGAGCGCCCCCTACAGCAAGTCGATCTAATGACTTGTGATGTAAAGGCATCGCGTTCTAACAACGCAGTCGTTGTAATGACCACGTTGTAATAGATAAACGATGTGATGACAGTCTTGTAAACGCTGTTTTCCGTTCCATCCATCTTATTTTCAGTTTTCTTACTGTTGATCCTTGATACATTTTCCCACATATACATGTCACTAAGTATATACACCTACTTGTATTGCAAATTTTGAACAAAACAATCTCGTACTTCCTATTATTCCTACCATCAGAGAAAGATTTGGTTTTGTTAGCTACATAATTACAACAGATGCAATTGATGCATCTATTTGAACCCGTAGGAAGTGGAGTAGATCTCATTTCTTCATTCTCTGGGTTGGGTAATTTATAATGCACAGTCTATGTTGTGCTAAGAAAATATAACTCCTTCTTCAATGCACTTTTCATGACCTCACACATGACATGACAAATTACATAATCAACAACATCATATATATTGTGGCCAATAAAGGCATCATCACCATATTTATTACACATCCATAAAAAGTCCTAAGCAGATATGGTTACAAAGATGCTATGAGAGCACGACTGCATTCACTGATAATAGATGTTCTTGCACAGCTGAAGTTGTCATGAGATGACAAGAAACAGATTTTTTTTAAAAGCAGACCTAGAGATAAAAAGTTGCAGAAGCTCTGACCATTATGAGATGTCTGTGCAGCTACTAATAGGCACTCGAAGGCCATAACATACTAAATCAGACCACAGTGACAAAATGTTTACATATATTTACCAAAAGTGACTTAAATTCTGCCTGATATTGCCGTAAGGCCCAGGATCTTTTGTCATGGTCACTAAAATTGTACAATTTTTTGTTATATGCTGTCATCACATAGGCAAAATAATCTATTATATGCCTGTGTACCTAGGATAATCGACATGCTAACATAAGACGCCTCAAGTGCTGAGTCCAAACAATCCTTTTCCTCTGCCAAATACTGCTTTATAGTGGGAGGAAATTATCATTTCTGCAGAATGCACTAGATCACAGTTTTACTATAGTCACTCCAATACTAAACTACCTCATCACTCCAAACAGACCCTAATGCCAAGGATTCCTCTCCTACTTGACAGACAAAATCAGTTGCAGCAGGGAACAAAGTACCCAGCCAACTCTTGCTGAACTACTCCCTCCTCAAATGCACAACACTTGTGACACAGTAGTTGTGCTTTCTCCTACCTCGCTCCTAAAGTCTGGAACTACCTACCACAGCACATCAGGGCTGCCTCCTCAGTTCTTGAGTTCATCAAGAAGCTGGATATGTGGCTCTTCACCTAGGATAGGCCACAGCTCAGACCAGACTGCCCAGAATATCCTTCCAGGTGATTTGCACGCTCTACAAATACACACATAACACAACATAACATCTTCTGCCATTGTCAGAGACAAACTCTTCATTAATATAAAACATCTCTCACCAAGCAAAGTTAAAGATTAGGGCCTGATTTAGTGTTTGGCGGACAGGTACACCATCACAAACATTACCGATATCCCACCCACCTTAATAGCAGTTCTTTTGGATATAATACAGTTGGGAGGATGGGTCACCCGTCACATTTGTGATGGAGTAGCCATCTGCTGAACTCTAAATGATGCCCTAGGAGCCTCCCTGGACCACCCCGGACCGTCTATGGCCCACCATATTTGGAGACCTCCACAGGTACTGTACCTTCAGAGGAGCCACAACCACAGCTGCTACTTTGAAAGTTTGCTGACTGGCAGCCTGAAACAAAACGGGTTTGTTTTTGAAAAATAAAAATGGGCAACCCTCATTCCTAGGGTGTGGTGGCATTTTTAAATGTTGTCTCTTCAAGACCCTCATGGTTTACCTAGTGTTTAGACTCAAAAAAGTAGATCAGACCAACCGCTCTAAAGATTGCAGATGGTTTGATACAATCTACACCCAGGGCCCGAATTCTGTTGGGCCATTGGGGCAGTGTTTCTGGCAGCAAACAAATACAAGCAGCGGCACGCTGTCTCGGGAGAGGAGACAATAAAGATACACATGAACGTAGGACTGAGCATGTAGACATTCAGATACACAGTGATAAAACTGTGGAAGATGATAGTCCAGCAATATATCCAAAGTTCGGTAGTAGCATATATTCTTGCCAGTCCATATATCATTCCCGGAGTCAAAGTTTCTTTGTGCCACACACACACGTGTGCGCATGTTCGGGCCAGGATTCCAGAATAGAGCCCAAAACTTGACATGCGCATTGCGCACTGCTGTCTGCTGGACTGCTGCGCGCCACTATTTCCACGTCAGCGGCAGCCCCGCCCCCACACACACCCACAGACTGCGACGCGCACTCAGTGAAACTGAAAAGGACTTTCAGGCTGGATTGGAACGTAAATGCCCTTGCAGGAGTTTGCGTCCATTGGGGGCGTTGGGGCTGTTCCAGCTTAGTGGGGCAACGCCCCAACGCCCCCAATGGACGCACCGCCACTGGGCAGACCCCTGCCTCATTCGTGAAAGGCAGTGCAGGGTGTTTGATGAGCAGCACTGACGGTGCAAATAAAGTGTCTAGGTGTGCCGCGCAGCGGAGTTGCTGCCACGCCCAGACTGTGCAGCCAACCGTGTCTTTTCCAGATCTCAGACGATTTTGCGGATGAAACAGCACTACGTGCAGTGGAACTGGGGCCGCTAGGTCACTTTCAGGGGCGGTGTGCGCCATGAAGTGAGTCAGATATACCCTTTGGAACCCGAATTGGGCCTGTGCACAGCTTTGGTATAGTTCCAAAGCAGGCGCTCCCAGACCGCCCTGCTTGAACGGGAGCGTGAGAATCTCCAAAGCCACACAGGGCTGCTCTCCCGTCCATGCAAGAGATATCAGATTTGAGCAAAGTCTCCTCTTTAACTCGGAGGTGAGGGGGAGCGGGAGGTGCACAAAAACACATACAAATTTAGGCAGTATCACCATTTTGGCCACGGTAATCCGGCAGGCCATGGAGAGAGAAAGCCGTCTCCATTGGGGTAAGCGGCTCTCTAGCCACTCCATGAGCCTGCCGTAGTTATACCACCACAGTTCCTCATGATCTCTACTAATCCAAATACCGAGGTACTTCACTGGGAAGACCGCCAATTTAAGCGGGAATTCTGACTGAAACACATCCGTAGCACCAGTGAGAGGAAAAATCGCAGATTTCCCCCAGTTAACACTAACACCTGAAAGGCCGCCAAACTTAGTGATTTCACGTATAAGGGAGTCAAGATTGTTCGCCGGATCATTGACACACAGAGTCACATCATCCGCGTACATAGACTCCAGAATTACTCTGGGCGAGAAATCGAGCCCCCTTCTGACATGATGCTGCCGCAATCTGGCTGCCAGCTGTTCCATGGCTATGGCAAAGAGGAGGGGCAAGAGCGAACACTCCTGCCTCGTGCCGCGGCCCACGGCAATCCGAGGGGAAATGACCCCGTTGGCCCGCAGCCTGGCCATCGGGAAGGTTATAATAGTGCAATCTTTTTAAGGAAGGCAGGACTCATACCAATATGGGCAAGGAGTGAGAAAAAATAAGGCCACTCCAGCGTATTGAATGCTTTGGGTGCATCCAGGAATACAGCAGCAGCGGAGAGGGAAGGATCCACCTCCTGAACACTGCAAAGAGGGTACGGAGGTTGTGGGCAGTGCTCCTATAAGGACAAAGCCGCATTGATTGGGCCTGAGTATGGTAGGAAGCAGTGGAAGCAGCCGCGTAGCCAGCAACTTAGCGAGAGTTTTATTGTCTACATTAATCATTGATAATGGCCTACAAGAATCGCAGAGTAACGGATCCTTATTCGGTTTGAGGATGGTCACAATAAGTGCTTCGCGGAGGGAGGGGGGAAAGCGCCCTGTTCAAGTGAGTCCTCATACATATTGAGGAGGTGAGGTGCGAGAAGTGGGCAACATCCTTATTAAAGGTGGGGTGAGGCCGTCCAAGCCCGGTGCCTTATCCCCTGGCATGGCCCGAATTACCCTAATCACCTCTTCCTCCGTATATGGCTCATCCAGATACTTTCGGTGTGCATCGCTAAGCCACATGAGTTTACTGGAGTCGAAGAAAGGGAGCAGGTGCGGGGAGTGCCCCCACCTGCCGTGTGACATACAGTGAAGAATAATATTTGGTCATTTTGGCCTGTACGGCTTACTGCCCAACCGGGCCAGGTCCTCGTCCATGCGCAGCTCACAGATATAGCCATTGGCCCATGGCTTTTTAAGGAGACCCGCAAGGGTTTTGCCAGCGTGGTTGCCCTCACCGTATTGGCAAGCACGCGCTTCCCGACCTAGAAAATGCATTTCCCTATACGCAGCCTCCTCGAATTCCGCTATCTTGGCCTTGATCTGCCCAAGGGTCGTGAGCTGATTAGACTAGAACAATACAGATTCAAGCGTGTGAATCTCTTTCTCTAGCTGCCGCAGATCGTTCCTCAATGAGCGTAAAACGCCAGATTGTTTAGCGATACATTGGCCCCTGATGACAACCTTAAACGCCTCCCATAGTTCACAGAGCCTACATTGGTGTCAAAGTATTCCATTATAGCGGATCCGATCTCCTCCTGAAACACCGGGTCCCGGAGGGCACCAGTGGGAAGTCTCCAGCTGAAGGCTCTATTCGGTGCGTCTGGTAACATAAATTCTAATAGTACTAGAGCATGGTCCGATAGGGTTCGGGCAAGATGAGAACAGTGTCTGACCCAGGTGTCCACGTCACAGGATGTGAGCCAGTAGTCAATCCTGGACCACGAGGGGCCTGCAGAGCCACAGACTGCGACGCGCACTCAGTGAAACTGAAAAGGACTTTCAGGCTGGATTGGAACGTAAATGCCCTTGCAGGAGTTTGCGTCCATTGGGGGCGTTGGGGCTGTTCCAGCTTAGTGGGGCAACGCCCCAACGCCCCCAATGGACGCACCGCCACTGGGCAGACCCCTGCCTCATTCGTGAAAGGCAGTGCAGGGTGTTTGATGAGCAGCACTGACGGTGCAAATAAAGTGTCTAGGTGTGCCGCGCAGCGGAGTTGCTGCCACGCCCAGATTGTGCAGCCAACCGTGTCTTTTCCAGATCTCAGACGATTTTGCGGATGAAACAGCACTACGTGCAGTGGAACTGGGGCCGCTAGGTCACTTTCAGGGGCGGTGTGCGCCATGAAGTGAGTCAGATATACCCTTTGGAACCCGAATTGGGCCTGTGCACAGCTTTGGTATAGTTCCAAAGCAGGCGCTCCCAGACCGCCCTGCTTGAACGGGAGCGTGAGAATCTCCAAAGCCACACAGGGCTGCTCTCCCGTCCATGCAAGAGATATCAGATTTGAGCAAAGTCTCCTCTTTAACTCGGAGGTGAGGGGGAGCGGGAGGTGCACAAAAACACATACAAATTTAGGCAGTATCACCATTTTGGCCACGGTAATCCGGCCAGCCATGGAGAGAGAAAGCCGTCTCCATTGGGGTAAGCGGCTCTCTAGCCACTCCATGAGCCTGCCGCAGTTATACCACCGCAGTTCCTCATGATCTCTACTAATCCAAATACCGAGGTACTTCACTGGGAAGACCACCAATTTAAGCGGGAATTCTGACTGAAACACATCCGTAGCACCAGTGAGAGGAAAAATCGCAGATTTCCCCCAGTTAACACTAACACCTGAAAGGCCGCCAAACTTAGTGATTTCACGTATAAGGGAGTCAAGATTGTTCGCCGGATCATTGACACACAGAGTCACATCATCCGCGTACATAGACTCCAGAATTACTCTGGGCGAGAAATCGAGCCCCCTTCTGACATGATGCTGCCGCAATCTGGCTGCCACCTGTTCCATGGCTATGGCAAAGAGGAGGGGCAAGAGCGAACACTCCTGCCTCGTGCCGCGGCCCACGGCAATACGAGGGGAAATGACCCCGTTGGCCCGCAGCCTGGCCATCGGGAAGGTTATAATAGTGCAATCTTTTTAAGGAAGGCAGGACTCATACCAATATGGGCAAGGAGTGAGAAAAAATAAGGCCACTCCAGCGTATTGAATGCTTTGGGTGCATCCAGGAATACAGCAGCAGCGGGGAGGGAAGGATCCACCTCCTGAACACTGCAAAGAGGGTACGGAGGTTGTGGGCAGTGCTCCTACAAGGACAAAGCCGCATTGATTGGGCCTGAGTATGGTAGGAAGCAGCCGCGTAGCCAGCAACTTAGCGAGAGTTTTATTGTCTACATTAATCATTGATAATGGCCTACAAGAATCGCAGAGTAACGGATCCTTATTCGGTTTGAGGATGGTCACAATAAGTGCTTCGCGGAAGGAGGGGGAAAGTGCCCTGTTCAAGTGAGTCCTCATACATATTGAGGAGGTGAGGTGCGAGAAGCGGGCAACATCCTTATTAAAGGTGGGGTGAGGCCGTCCAAGCCCGGTGCCTTATCCCCTGGCATGGCCCGAATTACCCTAATCACCTCTTCCTCCGTGTATGGCTCATCCAGATACTTTCGGTGTGCATCGCTAAGCCACATGAGTTTAATGGAGTCGAAGAAAGGGAGCAGGTGCGGGGAGTGCCCCCACCTGCCGTGTGACATACAGTGAAGAATAATATTTGGTCATTTTGGCCTGTACGGCTTACTGCCCAACCGGGCCAGGTCCTCATCCATGCACAGCTCACAGATATAGCCATTGGCCCATGGCTTTTTAAGGAGACCCGCAAGGGTTTTGCCAGCGCGGTTGCCCTCACCGTATTGGCAAGCACGCGCTTCCCGACCTAGAAAATGCATTTCCCTATACGCAGCCTCCTCGAATTCCGCTATCTTGGCCTTGATCTGCCCAAGGGTCGTGAGCTGATTAGACTAGAACAATACAGATTCAAGCGTGTGAATCTCTTTCTCTAGCTGCCGCAGATCGTTCCTCAATGAGCGTAAAACGCCAGATTGTTTAGCGATACATTGGCCCCTGATGATAACCTTAAACGCCTCCCATAGTTCACAGAGCCTACATTGGTGTCAAAGTATTCCATTATAGCGGATCCGATCTCCTCCTGAAACACCGGGTCCCGGAGGGCACCAGTGGGAAGTCTCCAGCTGAAGGCTCTATTCGGTGCGTCTGGTAACATAAATTCTAATAGTACTAGAGCATGGTCCGATAGGGTTCGGGCAAGATGAGAACAGTGTCTGACCCAGGTGTCCACGTCACAGGATGTGAGCCAGTAGTCAATCCTGGACCACGAGGGGCCTGCAGAGGAAATGCAGGTTCCCTCACGGCTGGATTGGTGTTGGCGGCGCCAGACATCTATTATATCCTGGTCTTCCATAAGGGCCTGCAATTGCACCATGGCTTGAGGGTGATGCCGGCGAGAGTCGCTTGACCTGTCAAAATCGGGGTTGAGAACCACATTAAAATCACCTTCCCATAGTACTGCCCTGGGGCCCAGAAAGTCCGCTAACTGCCACACTAAAGAACTGGGGATTGTCAGTGTTGGGGCCGTATATTGATATGAGTCTCACTGGACGGCCTTCGAGAACCCCCGTCACTATCACGTAACGCTATTCAGACAAAGGGGTGTCCCTAGTGTTGGAATGGGTAGACAGGGGAGGTAGGGAACAAGGAGGTCTACGACGAAAGAAATAAGACCCACTGTCTACACTGCGTCTGATGTCATTGGGCCCAGGATTGGGTCACATTAATGAGAGAAGACCAGGGGCAGAATTAGACTCAGAATAATGGGGGAATCAAAGAGATAAAAATAGAACAATTTTTTATTTCAATCACAATATTCAACAAATGATGATTTTGATATAAAGGTTAAGTCATATGACATACAAAATATTTGGTATATGCATAAAGGTCCCACACGTAAAGACAAACAGACATACACTCATTCAGACGACATATTCATATATAGACCAAATGAAATGCAGATACAAACAATATACATGTAGTTTGTGAATAAGGTTTAAAAATCGCTTCAGCGATATAGGGTTTCAACAAAAGGGAAGGAGGTAACACTTCAGGTAAACTCGTGCATTTCCGATAGATGGGGATAAATGAATTCGCTCAGAGAGCACGAGGTAGCAGAGGCCAACGCACGTTTCGGTGTGAACTACACCTTCATCAGGGCAACGAAGATGAAAGGCGTGTGGGACAACACAGAAGAAGCCTAATGCCACATCATGGGAAAGACAAAAAACAACAGATCAGCAAATCAGTATTACTGCTATATAGACAAAGACATTTGGGTCAATATACAATAGCATAATATCTACTTCATAGTTTGATGGAAGGTATTAGCATAAAACGCGGGTCATAATCACAATGTTGAGTCAAAAACGTTCCCAAGGTCAAAATGATATATAGGAGGATAACATGTAAGGCCAGGACTGGTGGAGAGCTTTGGGGAGGATGAAATCGAGGTGCACCCAAGAAAACGAAATTAAAACTAAGGTGATCAAGATTTAGGTGAAAAAGTGAATACAAACCCGTGAGGTAGAGAATATACAGTCCAAAGGAATACACCCGTGGATGCCCAATCACCAATAAATACAAAAGAAATGAGCAATGTCAAATAGTAAAACATAAATAAAAAATAAAAATGTGTAAAAAACGAGAATAAAGAGTAGAAACGATGTAAGGAGCATCGTACCTTAATATCAAGGATGCTGCTCACTACTCAGGTCTTCTGCGGATATACAGAAGTGGAGGAGTGTACATAAAAGCAACAAACGGATCTAAAAAGGAAGAGATAACGGGAATGCCCAGGGATAAGCTGTCATCGAAATAAGTAAGAACTAATGAATAACCTAGAACTCTAAACACTTACAGCCAGGTATAGAGATGGAGTAAAAGTGTGCTTATCCAGGATGCGGTCCAGAGCATGAAGGTCCAAGATATGAGGGTAAGTACTAAACAGTAGTTGCGGGGGGCGTCAGGGGTAGAAAAACCCACACGGAGTTGCAGGTATGACAATCCCAAAACTATCAGGAAAAATGCACAAAAGATTTTATAGAAATAGGGATGTGTGGGTAAATCCCCTCAAATAAGTATCAGGTAGTGAGGAAAATAGGGCAATACGTAGATGTCGAAGAACTTACCCAGCGGATGGCAGGCCTTCAAACGAGGCAGTAAGCGGAGGGAAGACCTGCGCAGGACAGTTTCTTGCAGCTACGGACGTGGTACACGGGTGGGGATGATCACAGATACGCCCATTAGATGAGGGGTCTAATAGGGAAAAGAGACATAAACGGTGTAATAGTAAGGGTGTTAATAACTGATAGACGCAGGGGTCAGTATAGTGGCATCCTGGGTCATATCGAGGCACTAAAAGAAAGCCCGAATGGCGTCGGATAGGGGTACAAAGACCCAGGGCGTGATGGTACAGAGTGGACCTGTGCTTAGCGTAAGGGATAAGGGAGGCAGGGATCTAATACTGGAGGTAAACGCAGCGCGAGACGGCAGGTCCCGTCTGCGAGCAATAGGCAAGGGGTAAAGAGATTAATACCGTTCAAACTGCTAGTAGGTCCGACGAAGAGTGGCAGCAAAGGTAAATCCAATTACGGAGAGAGTCCGTGTTCAGTCTAACCGGGATTTAAATACGGCCCGACTAGTTGGAAAAAAGAACATTGAAAACGGAAGTACGCGCGTGAATAGAAAAGATAGAAACATAGAAAAGAGACCAGTATTAGAGGGCTCGGTCCATTTTGGCGGCCATGTTGGAACAGGACAATAGGAGAAGGGTAGGGGACGACCAAGGCCAGGGCGAAAAAGACAGAATGAAAATGCATGAATAAACAAGGCTGCAAAATGGAATACAACAAGGCAAGCTGCTGGGGCGTACTGTAACACAAAATAAGGAACTCAATTAGATGCTCAATAGGGGGGTAAAGGAAAACTATATGGAATAACAGTATAAAGGAAAAAAGGAACGGACAAAAGGCGAGGGAAAAGTCAATATCTGTGGACGGATCATGCTGTAAAACAATCAAACAGCAGGACGGTCATCATGGGAAGAATCGGGTCCCCAGTAAGAAGATGGGCAGATGAATGGAGAGGGGCCAGTTCATGTAATGGCGTTTTCCCAAGGGCAAGTCTCATTAAGGCCCTGGGTTACAGAGTTCAAGTAATAGATCCAGAAAACTTCCCTCTTTTTTCTCAAGGTAGTGGGGTCCGTACCCACTGGAGAATATATTTTTTCCAAGACAGTCCATTTAAGGTCCTGTTCCGAGTGGGCAAGGCTAGTCCAATGGGAAACGAGGGGAGCCCCTGATTTTTTTAGGCGAATGTTGGATTTGTGTTCCCCAATCCTCAAGCGGCATTCCCTGCCAGTTTCACCTACATAGGTCAGGTTGCAAGGGCAACGAATTGCGTAAACCACATTGGTGGTTCGACAGTTGGTCATTTCTTTCAATTTGATGGTTCGTTTGTTGATGATAAGGGTTTGTTCAACCAAAGCATTGGGACAAGCTTGACAGGATCCACAGCGATGGTGGCCTATGATGGGGGGTAGGCCAGTAATCGACATTTGACGGAAGGAAGAAGAGCATTCTGGTAGTTTGCCACGGACAAGGTGATTCCTAAGGTTTTTATTCCGTCTGAATGCAAACAAAGGTTTGGGCAATCGGTCATTGTCATCCATATTGAGAAGGTACCAAAGGGAATTGATAACCTGGCGGATTTTGTGATTAATGTTAGAGTGCCGGGTAACGCAGACCAGTCGGTCAGAGACAATGTTGTTTTTTCGTTGGAATATGGTATCGCGGTTGTAATACCTGGCTCTCTTGAAAGAGTTCTTGATCAGTCTGGGGGGATAGCCCCTATTCAGAAGCTTGGTTTTCAGGATGTCAGCCTGATGAAGGAAATCCTTAATTTCAGTGCAGTTTCTCCGGAGACGGAGAAACTGGCTGAAAGGAATACCCTCTCTTTGGCAGCGAGGGTGGTAGCTGTCAAATTGGAGCAGTGTGTTCCTGGCGGTGGGCTTGGTGTATAGGGAAACATACAGCCGGTTGTCTTTGTGTTCAACCCATACATCAAGGAATTCAATCCTTGTATTGTTGGAATGCACCGTGAATTTCAGGTTTTCATCAGCTAAGTTTACCCATTGGACAAACTCATCAAGGGAGGTCTGGTCACCCTTCCAGATGAAAAAAATATCATCTATGAAGCGGGACCAGGCATGTATATTCTCAAAAAAAGGGGCGATCTCGTTGTAGATGTTAATCCTTTCAAAGACCCCCATATAGAGGCAAGCTACACTGGGTGCGCAGGCTGCCCCCATACTGACTCCCTGGGTTTGTTGGTAGAATTCGTTGTTGAATTCAAAGTAGTTTTCACCCAGTATGATTTTCAAAAATTGGAGAATGAGGGGGGCGTTGGTAATGTCGGGTTCTGAGTCTAGGATTTCTTGAATGGCTGATAGGGCTCCTTCTTGGGGGATATTAGTATATAAGGACTCGACATCCATGGTGACCAGGATTTCTCTGTCACTGTGGTAATCCAAGTTCTCAATCTTGGCGATGAAATGGCCAGTGTCCTTTACAAAGGATTCAAGATTAGCCACCAACGGTTTTAAAAACTGGTCAACGTATTTAGATAGGGGCTCCGTAGCCGCCCCAATGGTCGAGACAATGGGCCTGAGGGGGGGATCAGTCACATTTTTGTGGATTTTTGGTACTCCGTAGATGATAGGTAGTCGGGTGTAGGTGGGGGTAAGGAATTCGGCTTCATTAGTACACAAGTACCCATCTTCAACAGCGTTACGGACGATCGTCAAGATACGTTGTTTCAGGGCCGGTTCAGGATTAATGGCAATGTGTTTGTATGTGTAGGGACTGATAAAAGAGTGTTCATTTTATCAATGTAGGTGGGGGTGTCAAAAATGACAATACCCCCACCCTTGTCGCAAGGTTTAATGGTGAGTTGTTTGTCAGCTCTGAGGTTGCTGAGAGCATTGTTCTCTTCTTTGAATAGATTGGAAGGCGGTTTGGGAACAAATTTCATGGTTTGTTGGATTTTGGTGAGCACTGCCTTCTCAAAGATTTGGACTTCGGGTCCTAAGGAGTCAAGGGGTGGAGTGAATTCAGACGGGGGTCTTAGGCCGGATAAGTTGTCATTATTATCGATGGTGGGCCTGGTCTGAAAAAAATTTTTTAGTCTTATTTTTCGGAAAAAGGAGTAGAGGTCCTTGGTAAATTCAAATTTATTGAAATAGGTGGATGGAACAAAGGACAGTCCTCTAGACAGCAGTTTGGACGTCTCAGGGTTGATGGTTTTACATGACAAGTTAAACACAGGGATGTTATTTAGGTTTTCCAATATTGCTGTTGCCTCGTTTGGATGTACATCTGAGGTTGACTTGGATCCTGACGGAACCCTCTCTGTCTGGAGTTCCGGTTCCTGGGGCGGAAGTTGCCTCTGCGGTTCCCTAAAAAATGATTCGACGGGGTGGTATTGTCGTAGTTTTCCTGTCTAGGTTGATACACCGGGTTGTAGTTGGAATTATAGTTGGTGTGTTCCTCGCTGTCTGAGTCTGTGGTATCGGAAAACGTGACGACCCGTTTGTGGTTCCATCTAGCACTGTTCGGAGTGTTAGGATAGCTGGAATAGGTACCTTCTGTGTTGGTATAGAAGTTAGGGTTCAAATATGGGTAGGCACGTTCCTGGGAAAAAAGTCTAATGTCTTTTTTGAACTTGTCTGTCTTTCTCTTAATAAGATATTCCGAGAAAGAGTCAAGTTCGCGAGAAATCTCTTCCAGTTTATTTTTGCCCACCTCAACAGCGTTGTCACGTTTGAGTTTTTCTTCCATTTCCTCAATTTCTTTGTTGAGTATGGACAAAACTTCTCTGGCGGTTTCAACTATTAGCATCATCCAATCTCTGGAGCATCTATTAGAGATTAGGGCCCATTTTTCAAGAAACATTCTAAGTTCGACTATCACGTAACGCCCTTATTGATCATATATTGCAGTGCGTGTATGCCAGGGAAGGCCCTTTCTGAGAA
The DNA here is from genome assembly GCF_964204655.1 of Triturus cristatus. Classification (NCBI taxonomy): domain Eukaryota; kingdom Metazoa; phylum Chordata; class Amphibia; order Caudata; family Salamandridae; genus Triturus; species Triturus cristatus. Next base: position 803,300,174 of record NC_140595.1, read on the forward strand.
TGATGGCTGTGCCCCTGACATAGTTAGAGTATCCCGCAACGAACTTTTCACCCATCCACCCGCTCTCAAGCAGGAACAGCAGGTTCCCATCAGGCGCAACTCCTGTAAAAAGCAGATGTCTGCCCCATATTGATTAAGAAGCGCCGCCACCAACCACATCTTTCTACTATCGTTCAGGCCTCTCACATTCCAGGTTACAGCTTTTAGCATGTGTATCTCGTCAGCAGTTGCAGTCATCTCCACATTTCCAGGCATCCATACGTGCCTAGAGGGGGGCAGAGGCCGGCAACTGTGGACTCCAGACCAGAGAGCGGAAGGGAGAAGAAGGAAGCGAAGACATATAGAGAGAGGAACACCCCATCCCAGATAACTTACCCACAACCCCAACAACCCACCACCCACCCACTGCAGCCACCCAACTTGGCTGAAGAGCATCAACCCCACCCACATGAGGCCAAAAGAGGCTGACAACTAAAACCAACATGGGACTCATCCCAGGGGCTGGCGCCAGGGGGCTCGGCGTCGCCCAACGTTTGAGTGTTGGGTGGCTGGACAGACAACACCCACTGCGGCCATAGAGTTAGGCAGTTGGGTGTCCCAATTCAAAACCAGTTGTCACATATGCTCCGAGGGTCGCCAATCTCAGAAGGTCCAGGGCATATACTAAGGCAGCCAGGCTCAGAAGTCTCCCCTGTCAAACGTACACTACTAGACTCAGACAGGTTGGTTTAGTCGTTCTGGTTGAGTGAGTCCTCTGCCATCTGGTCCTTATTCACAGGGGCCTCCGAGCTCGGACGCTTGAGGCTGCATGCAAATTTAGCAGCTTGCTTGGGGTGTTGCCTGAGCGGAGTACGTGAGCTTCGCTGGGTATAATAGGGAGATAGGAAGTACTTGATGTCTTGTTGTTGCAGCATTCTTTTGACTGGTACAAATTCTCGATGGGCAGCCTGAACAGACAGGGTAAAATCGGGGAAGAAGGAGATCAGATTGCCCTGGTACCTGATTTTTTGTTGGTCACGAGCCTTTTACTGCACTATATCGTGGTCCATTTAGTTTAAGAGTCTCACAATGATAGGGCAGGGTGGGGCACCCGGAGGGGGCCTCGGGCCGAGGGACCTATGAGCATGCTCCACAATGCAACTCGCAGATAGGGTCTCACCAAAGATGGATTGCAGCATTTCCTCAACATAATCCTCAACTCTGGTCATCTCTGGGGTTTCCGGGGTACCGAGGATGCGCAAATTATTGTGCCAGGACCTCGCTTTAAGGTCCTCGCTTTTATTTCTGGAGACCTCCAACACCTTCTCCATACGGAGCAGCTTCTCCAGAGTCGCTCCTTCGTCTTCCAGTGCAGACAAGCGCTGTTCGATCTCCGCAATACGCTCATCATTATTTGACACTTTATCTTGGAGCCGGTCCAGGCGGTCTGACATCGAGTTGATCTTCAGGTCAATGGCGTAAAGAGAGCGTTTCAAATCCGCAAACATTTCGCGAATGTTAGGCTCAGGGGTAGATTTAGAGGTCATGGTCTCTTTGGTATGTCCTTCCCCTGGGGGGCTGCCTCGTGTCCGCCTTAACCATGGCAGACTGCCCGGTAGTGCAGCCGGAGTTGGCCACCCCCTAGGAGGAACCATCTGATCCCGGTCGGCCCGGGCTCTATGTGGCGCTCACGCAGATGGACACAGAGACTTCTTTCTGGGAAGGGGAGAGTCCTCGCACCCCCTTATGATCGGATCTCTGGGGCTGCAGCCCCCAGCACACTGTGTGTATCAGCATGTCCTTATGCTGCCTGCTTTGTCCCCGCAGCCGTTGGCCCCACCAGGCCCCTGCTGCCCAGTAGCGATAGGACCATCCCCCCCGGAACAGGCGCCTTGCCACAGCGCCACCCCGCCAACCGAAAGGCCCCAGCACAATCAGTCCTCAGGCCCCAGGTGGCCCCTACCTTATGGGCAGTCAGGCACAATCAAAGACCTTACGGGCGCCGTGTACCTTAGTTCAGGAGGGGGGCCAGCTCCGCAGACAGGGCTCCAAATAACAGCGCTCCAGTCTGTGAGGCCTAAGCAGGGCCTCCGATTTCCACCAGACAGCATTTGCCAGATATAAGACACAGAGGGCCGCCCGGCTGGGAACCGGTACAATCCCAGTGATCCTGCTTCAGCACCTTCAGCACTCCTCCTAGGCAGCCGTCGATTCAGGGCACAAGGGGCCTCACGTCTTGGTCAGTGCCGCCTCCCAAGGCCAACAACAGGAGTCCACAGATAAGGGCAGACTTCTCAACCCCCGCGACTGCAGCACTCACCTCTTTCTGCGCCGTGGCACCGTGACACCGCACCGGGCCTCCATACACCCTCAGCGGGCCACAGCCACCACTTTGGCAATCGGGTATTAGTGTGCCGACTTGGCAGGGCCGCGAGCGAGACCAGCAGGCCCAGTCACCACCTCACAGTCCCCCGGACCAGCCGCACACTTCAGTCCACTCCCAAGCAAGTTCTGCAGCACCTCCGCTGGGCGGGCTCCCGGCCGATCACTGCTCACCTGTACGGGCTGTGCAGCGGAGGATCCAGGCCCCCGTGGGTCCTCTTCATGGTGCGCTTCACACGGCCCAAATCAAAACCCGCCGACTGGCGGTATCATACAGATCCAGGGCCCCCGCAGGTCCCCAGCCACACCCACTGTGATTCCAGGCACCTAATGTCACAGCAGGGCCGTTAGGTAGTCAGCGTTTTACAGATTCAGGGTCCGGCGCTCCTGCTCTACTCAGGCCAGGGTCGCCATTTTCTTTTCTCCCGCAATCCTCGAGCAAGGACCTCCGGTATGTCTCAAATGTCGCCGAAATGTAGCAAATTGTGGGTTGATGGTGGCTGTACCAGTTAAGGAGCTCATGCACGAGTTTACCAGCCAGGATGGGCTCCCGAACTGCAGGATAACTGGTGGATTAGAAATCCAGCCTGCAGAGCCTCACTACGTGGCGGCCATCTTGCAGCCGGCACACTAGCGCCCCACGTTATGTGTGTATTGTTAAGAGTAAAACACCCATTAACAAGTGCAGATTGCTAAACAGTCCAGAAAAAGAGCATGGGCGAAGAAAAAGTCCTGCTCTACAGATAATGGCAAATTAAATGAACGGAGTATCCTTCAAATGCAAGACCCCAACAATATCCTGTGAAACAAGTGACAATAATTCAAACTGCCGACCCACACGGAGCTACCAGTGGAAGCCCTGCTCAGTCGACATCGATCAGCAGAGACGTTTTAATGTAGGGGCAAAGTGGGCTCTGGCCCAGGGCCCCAGCCTTTCAGGGGGCCCCCTGACAGTCAGCTCCATTTTCCAGAGTTTTTCCCTAATGACCTTGAATATTTCCTAAACAGTTTGTTTTAAATTCTGTTTTCCATTCATTTATTTCTTATGTACCTGATGTGTGAGTGTCTAGTACAGCCATTTTGCAGAGAAATTTTGTGTTTATGTTTCATGCAATATACATAAAAAACGTTTATTTTAGATCAAAACAAGGCCAACATATAAGAAATGGGAGGGCGTCACAGAGATTATTTGCAGGAATATTGGTGAGCTGCTGCTGTGTAACAATATTGAAAACACACATAACTATCCCTGAATATTAGATGTAAACACATTCAGGGCCTTATTTATGAGAAGTGATGCATCGCTGTGTGAAAACAGGGATGCGTCAATTCTTAGTGCGCCCTCGTTGCAACATGACGGATGTGTCATATTTACTGTATGACGCATCATGTCGCAAGGAGTTACAGATATGTCAGTATTTCTGACAAATCTGTATTCGCAAAAGTGATGCATTGCTGGGGTGTGTCTAAAAATAGACGCAACTCCAGCAATGTGTCCTTTCACATTGGGCAAGCCCCATGTGAAAGGGCCTGCATCAGTCTTATGCCTGCTGTGTGGCAGGTGTAAGATATTGACGCAATGGCGTCCTAGAAGTGGCGCACTGAGTTCTCATAGATTTCAATGCGCCACTTCTACGAGACATTTTGCGGGGCAACACCCACCCTGCATATATTAGGCCTGGCGCAGGTATAATGCGGTGCAGGGGTTTACAAAGTGAAGCATCTGCCTAGATGCGTCACTTTGTAAATAGGGCGCATCATGGCACATTTTTTACGCTGCCGGTGCAGCACAAAAAGTGACGCATTGGCGGCATAAAAGTGAAGCAAGGTCTCATAAATAAGGCCCTTAGAATTTGGACGAGTGTTCCTTTGCACTGTCAGGGGCCTAATGAAATAGTGTATTTAATAAAGCGCACAGCTACTCAGGCTAGAGAGTCCTGGCGCGTGGGAGGAAAACATGCGTAAAAGACCCATCAGTTATCAAAAAGCCAGGTTTTTAAGTTCTTTCATGAAAGAGAGTAGGTCTGTGGTTAGTCTCAGAGACTCAGGAAGGCTATTCCACAATTTTGGGCCTAGAAAGCCGTGGGATCTGCCTCCAATGCGGGCACTGCATATTTTAGGCATGATGGCCAGGTTGGCATTGGAAGAATTTAGGGGTCTAGCTGTTGTGTAGCGATTAACGCGCTTATTTATGTAGCCAGCTCCTAAGCCATGGAAAGCTATAAAGAAGATGGTCATCGCTTTGAAGCCGATCCGTTCTTTTATGCGGAGAGACTTAAGAATAGGGGTCATACTAGATCTGGGTTTAGGTCTCAGGATGGCTCTGGCCGCCGCGTATTGTACCACTTGTAGGCGCTGGATAAGGGATTTGGGAAGACAGAGGTACAAGCTGTTAACATAGTCAAGCTTTGATGTCACCAGAGTTTGCACCACGATCTTTCTGCTCTCAAGCGGTAACAGTGGCAGGAGTTTTGAATAGCATCCAGAGTATGCCAAAGCAAGTGCCATTTAGATTTTGAATTTGAAAGCACATGGAGAGTGTCTTGTCTATGACAATTTCTACATTTTTGACTTTCTCCTTTTCAGCGAGTGGGGGCGGCAGATCTTTTGGCCACCAAGCGCTCCAGTCAGGCGTTTATGGATTACCAAAGAAAACAACTTCAGTTTTGTCAGGATTGCACTTCAGCTGATTGATTTTAAGCCTGTTAAAAACCTTTGTGAGGCAAGACCTAATCATTGCCCCGTCAAAGTCGGTTCCTTTTTCACACGTAAAAATCAGCTGAGTGTCATCAGCATAGGAAACAATTTTGGCGCCCTCTTCCTCTACCAGAAATGCAAGGGGGATAGATATATATTAAAAAGGGTAGGACTGAGAATGGAGCCCTGAGGGACACCTACATTCATGGCCGGAACTGGGGATGAGAAAGGGGGGAGCCAGATGTCTTGAGATCTATTTGCCAAGAAGGATGACATCCATGTTAAGGTGGTCCCCCCCCAGACTGATGTTAGCAAGTCTCTCCAGGAGCCTCTCATGTGGGACCATATCGAAGGCCGCCGACGTATCGAGCAGTATCAGAACAGTCTTGCCTCCCTGGTCCAGCTTACCCTTGAGAAATTCAGTCACTTCCAGCAGAGCGGACTCCATACTGTAGTTAGCCCTAAAACCGGATTGGGACTCATGAAGGAGCTTCCCATCTTCAATGTGTTTTGGGAGGGCCTTGTTTACATGCTTCTCTAGTACTCTGGAGAGGGTCGGAAGAAGGGAGATTGGCCTGTAGTTGGCAGGGTCCGTCGGTTTGGCGTTAGCCTTTTTTATCAGTTGAAGAATCTTAGCATTCTTCCATAATTTCTGCATGTTGCCCGAGGAGAGAGAAGCATTAAAGAGCTGGTTTACTGTGGGGTTTATGGTGGGAGCTAATAGGTTCAAGATATTCCCTGGACATGGGTCAGTAGGAGAGCCAGACTTAATGCTTTGGAGAGGGGTCAGTGACTCTTCAAGCTGAAACTCAGGGAAAGCTAGTAAAGATGGAGGATCCAAGAGGTGAAATTTGCTATTAGAACTAAGGTAGAAGGTCAGTTCTTCCTCTGAGATGTTAGTGAAGGCTTGTTGGATCATGGAGATCTTTTTGTGGAAGAATTCAACTATTTACTTAGACCATTCTTCAGTGCATGGCCCTTCCTTTGTGCCGGCTCTCAGGGCAGTAAAGGATTTAACTATGCTAAAGATTTCCTTCCTCTTATTTTGGGCATTTTCTATCTTGGTTTGAAAGTGGTTTTTCTTGGCTGCCTTCACAAGAATGTAATGAGCATTTAAGGTGTCTTTATACACCTTCCTGTCCTCAGGTAGATAGGATTTACGCCATTCTCGTTCAATTGTTCCACAATTTCTGTTGCGAGATCTAAGGGAATCGTTAAACCATGGAGATGGTGGGGCTGACCTCTTTGAGGAGCAGCAAACAACCAGTACCACTGCATCAATGTTGGTTCGGAGCCATGAATCTATTGAGAGGGCGTCCGAGTCGGGGCAGCCAGACAGCTCTGGTGAGGAACGACCGAGGGCGTCTGCTAACATCGGGATGGATATTTTATGGAACATCCTGTAATTAGAGACTCTCTGCCCTGTGTTAGCTCAAGGGGCTGTGACAGAGTTGGAAATGACAAATTTTAATAGGAGGTGGTCAGACCAGGTAATGGGAAGAGGTAGGCTTACTGATATGTCAAAGTTGTGAACGATTTGGTCTAGGGTATGGCCCTTCTCATGGGTGGCCAAAGAAACAGATGGAAATATGTTGCAGGCCTGCAGTGCCTCCAACAAGGAAATTGTTTGAGGGTCTCTTCCATTGTCCATATGTATATTGAAATATCCCACAATGAGGCAGTTGTTGTATTTTAAGGCCAGGGAGGCGGTGGCTGTATTAAGCGTAGTAATAAAATTTCCAATAGCACTGGGAGGTCTGTAAATCAGAAATCCAGCTATGCTATGGTGGGGGGATAAGGTACAGCAGAAGCCTAAGCAGTCTCGTTTTTTATTGTAAATTATGGCAACACCTCCCTCCTTCCCATTCAATCGGTCCCTCCTAAGAATGTTATAACCCGTAGGGATGGCAGTGAGAAATAAAAGATCAGACTGTTAGTCTAAAAGTAGGCCATACATTTATGGTTCATGCTTTTGTATAGAGCAACAATTTAAAAGGGTGGCCTTTAAGTCCTCTGTTTTCGTATTGTTTTTACACTTATTGTTGCGTGGGAGGATATTGGGTGCGAGTTTCCTGGGCTGAGAGTTTAGTTGCACTTATTGCATCGAAAGTCTACCTCCAACCACGGATCAGCGGCTGTACAGTGACATAATGGTAGCCGCCTAAGGCTAAGCAGTTTTTCCCTATTGCAATATAGTGGAAGAAACTCACCGGAGGGGAACTGGGCAGCATGGCCGGCGCCGAACGCCTCTGGGCGCGGACAGGCTTACCATTGGCGCCAGCAGCGCGCCAGCTGTGCACGTCCACTTAGCGCGTCCGTTTGCATCGGGAATATATAGGCTAATGCCTATGATGCAAACTGGATCGCCAACGCAGCTGAGGAAGCGGAAACTGCATAGGCATAAGTGAGGAGCCCGATAGTAGCCCCAGCCCTCCACAATCGGCGTATAAGCCGCGGCGGACCAGGACTGGAGGAAAAGCGAGATGCGAATCGAAGCAGCTAAGGAGGTGTAGGCAAGCAGAATCAAGTAAAGTGCAAGTGCGCATAGGTAGGAGAAATTGTTAAAAAGCACAGAGTAATTCAGCCAGACATATAAAATTTAAAAAGTAATAAAAACCTAGTAGCAGGGCAGGAAACACCAAATCCTACAGCTATCAGCTGCGCACATCCATTTGCATCGGGAATATATAGGCTGATGCCTATGATGCAAACTGGATCGCTAGCACAGCTGAGGAAGTGGAAACTGCGTGGGCGGAAGTGAGTAGCCCGATAGTAGCCCCAGCCCTCCACACAATCGGCATATCAGCAGCAGCGGACCAGGACTGGAGGAAAACCGAAATGCGAATCGGAGCAGCTAAGGAGGTGTTGGCAAGCAGAATCAAGTAAAGTGCAAGGGCGCATAGGTAGGAGAAATTGTTAAAAAGCACAGAGTAATTCAGCCACACATATACAATTTAAAAATTATTAAAAATGTAGTAGCAGGGCAGGAAACCCTGAATCCTACACCTGTAAGCTGCACATATCCATTTACATCGGGAATATATAGGCTAATGCCTATGATGCAAACTGAATCGCTAGCACAGCTGAGGAAGCGGAAACTGCGTGGGAAACAGGGGCTCAAATTAGATCATAAATTCAAAGGTGTCCTGAACAGGGGCCCCCAAAATATGTTTGGCCCAGGGCCCCCCAAATCCTTAAGATGCCCCTGTCGATCAGTGGTTTTGCAAACTCCCTAGGACTTTGGGGGCAGGCTCAGATTTGTCTGAAATGTGATTGTTTTGGGGCAGTGGTGGTGACACTAAGCCCTGTCCCATCTCTATGTCCACTTCTGCATTGTTGGTCAGTGGTAACTGGTTCACAGCTTCCCTTGCCACATTAAACCCCACTCTCTCCTCAAGCAGTAAAAGTGATGCACGAGGATGGTCATTTGTGCAGAGCTCTGTGGTGTGTTGCTTTCTCACCTGCATGCGGGTTCAGAAGGGGCTCTTTAACCGGAAAAGGAAGATGTTTCAAGGAGATTCAGAGTCTGTAGACTGAGAAAAAGCAGCACTGTTTAGATAAAAGTAAATTTCCTGCTGGGATTAACCCCAATTGGTGCCAAGTCTTCCATATTTGTTTGTGTATTAAACACTTTCTACTGCAAAACGTTACCCATTTTCTTAAGACATACCGGTTACACTGTGCTTTTAAATGCCACCCGTGTTTAAACTTGAATTAGGTGCACAGTGTGAAAGGCCACCTACTTTTTAAATGATTTATTTAGTGTTTTTGGAACAGAGCCCATACATAGGAGTTATTTGTGTAAAATGTTGCAGCTGTTCATTTAAATAAAAATATATAAACCTATACAAAGGATGCCAGTGCAAAGTCGTGCTCGGTGGTCCTTTCGGTGCGATATACACCAGTGAATAAAGTTATCAACATGTGCATCATGTGAACAACAACACGGCCCATTCGATTCAAATACAACAACGAAAATAGGTTCCGTATTATAGGCCAGCAGTGTTACGACCCCCTTAGCGTGGTGTGGGGTCATCATCAGGACTCTGAGACTGTCGACATTTGTTCTTTTTTTGCATGTGCCAAAGGTTTGCCGAGTTTGATCCATATTTAAAGCACTCGCTCTGCAACCTCTTTTGATTAGAAAAAATAAATTCCTAAAGTGAAAGTTTATTTTCTTTGAGAAAACAAAACCTAGCCAATGTAAACCTGGTGCTCCCCTGGCGCTAACTGTAACCTCGGCAGGGCGGTGAGCCCGCCCACCATGTGCGTCACTGATCGGGCTCTTCCAAACTCTAGACTAAAACTACAGTGCACGCCACATTGAACCTCTAGTGAACTGGGACCAATTGTATGTGGCATGGAAGGAGGCATCAGCCCAATCCCACGCGTGGAAACTGCCCCATGCAGCAGGCATGGGGCTCGGTGCCAGGGGGCGCCTGAAGGTTGTACTCTGCCACTGCACCGGGCCTGGACTGGCAATATGATTTGCTCCAAGAACAGAAGCATTTTTCTCTTTTATGTTCATGATAAGGGACCAGCTGGTGGCTTCTTTATTTGTTGGGATAGTTGCCTCATGCTTTCATTGCTGTTTGGACCTTGGATCCTGCCCTCTCCCCCACGTCAGCTCTTTAGCACAACCCAGGAGGTATTTGCATCACAAAGTGATGGAGGAAGTCAAGGGTTTTTTTCTTGCATGAGTTTTGCTTCAGTGTGCCATGCTGGTTGACGTGTGTGCTGTGCAAATGTGAAGATTGTTTGACCTGCACGTTCACTTCCTTATAGTGGCCCTGTCCCTCCTGCATTCACTCCTGCAGTGGCCCTGATTCGCCACCTCTGCTTCCTGTCCTACTGAATCCTCACTTGTTCAGACACCACTCTACATTCCCTCATTCTTTGCTGCGTGTGGCCAGGGCTTAGCCCCTCCCCTCTCTGCTGCTCTTCATGCACTAAGGGAAATATCTGCTCTGTGTAAGAGGTCACCAGTGGAAGAGGATCCCCAGACCTGAGAGCTTTGCATGATTCAGTTATGGAAACATGAGAAGCCAGATATCACTGTTCTCTGGTAATGAGAGCTCTCTCTCACACACACAGGAGACAGCAAACTGTTTGAGAGGTCTCTGACACACACACAGGAGAAAGAAAACCTGTGACATGGTAATGAAAGCGTTGTAACACTCACACGAAACAGCAAACGTTTATCTGGTAATGAGAGCGCTGTGACACACACAGGAGATAGCACACTGTTATCCTATAATGAGAGGTCTCACAGATGACAGCAAATTGTTCTCTGGTAATGAGAGGTCTCTGATGCACAGAGGAGACAGCAAACTGTTTCCGGTGATGAGAGCACTCTGACAAGAACAGAAGAGACAGAAAACTTTTATCTGGTAATGAGAGGGCTCAGACACCCAGGAAACAGCAAACTGTTCTCTGGTAATGAGAGGTCTCTGACACCACAGGAGGCTGCACATTGTAGTAAAATGCCAATGGAGAGCTGTGCAATGGAGTGCTCAACTTCTGGATTTGTCATGGAGGCCAAACCTCATAATGCGCATCTGTGGCTGTTTTTCCCATCCTACTGATGCAGCGGGGTTTACCAGCTCTACACATTCATACACACAACACTCATTTGGGCCCATATACATTCATACACGCAACACTCATTTGGGCCCATATACATTCATACACGCAATGAGCTGGCAAATATCCACTGGTCATCAATTTTATTTTACCCTAGGAAACCTTTACACCAGTATTCTTACCATTCCTGCCTCCTGAGTAAATGAATGCTCAATAAGATCTAGTAGTAGATTAGAATAGGGAGGAAAGACAATAATGCATTTAACTTTATTTTAAAGAACCACAGACTCAGAGAGAGTTCTAAAAGTTTATCTGAATTAATAATTTTGTGAGTCAAATCGAATACACATGAATATACCAGAAATCTCCATCAGGAAAATAGTACAATTAGCTTATAATCAGTTTGCATTAATACATTCTTGCAATGACAGCACCTGAGGAGAGAAAGGACAGACAGCAAGTACGGAGCATTTACCCTACAGATATATTTACCTAGAGGACCACGACATCAGAGAGTGAAGGATTCAGGACAGGTTCGGGACAGGGAAAGGTGACATCTTCTAGTGTAACGCCAGCATTACACCTCTCTCTGGTGCTACTCTCTCCGGCTCGGGCACGTCCCGACCCCTTCCTAGATATGCCTCCTCGGTTGTGCCACGAATTTCCCTAGTATAGGATTCTTCAGTCAGATTGCAACATCTCAGCATAGCATCAGCATCTCAGCATCAAGTGTGTCCAACTATCTATAACTCACCTCTGTTATACCAAATTCAAGTGTATGATCCACCCCCAAATGTTTCGATTCTATGTTCACCCGCAATTTTGATTGGGCCAAGCAATGGGGTGAGGACATCACACCATACCAAGTGCAATACTTTTCTTTAGTCTATTGTCTAATTCCCCGCCCCTTCATTTTAATACTCACAAGCTTTATTCCCGCAAACATTTCATATTATGATCGATAAATTTGTAGTACAATGTTTCTTTGGCTTCCACTCGTAGGGTTCACAAGTTTGTTTTCCCATGTCCTTGCTAGGCTTAGGGTTTGGCAGCCGTCCCATGACTTCATGGTCTTGAGAGCAGAGAGGTAAGACGCATGCGTGGTTGCCACAAAGGAAATGGACACCAGTCACCCTCCAAGGCCTAAATGCAAACTATTAATAAAGTCAGAGAGAAACATGTTAGAATACAAAATTAAATGAATTCACTGTATACCCCTTACTTCTACTCTAACCCCATTTACTTAATAAATCTTTTGCATTAATAGCTTAGTAGAACTTGCATGGGTTAGTTTCAAATCAGCATGCGCGTTAGTGCTTTACCTTAAAGCGGCCATTTTAGAAGCTACTGAGCAGCTGCAAAGTTTACCCCCAAGCAACAGAAAAGTCATACTACGTAGATGTAGTAGACGCATGCGCAGAAGAATTCCCGCGTTTTAGCGGCCATTTTAGAACACTCGGGTTATTCATTAGTAAGGCACATAGATAAGCATCCCCTAGATACAATAATGTTGAATGCGGTGCACTGTTAGTACTCGCGGACAGATTGATTATAGTATTACAGGTTATTCGAGAGGATTTTATACAAGCAAGTTTCTTTTGATGTGAAACCTTGCTCCATCACTACGTACAGCAAAAGAAGGACAGAATGCAATTGTATATCCTCCAAACAATAATGATATTTAACATGGGTTGGGAATCTGCCATTTGGTAACTCTGGAAATGTGGAAATTAAATCGAAACCACTGCTAAACACATATCAGGAGCAGGTATCATTTCTCTGTCTTAAAATAATAAAGGCATTCAAGGGTAAACAATAAAACAACTACCAAATACTTCGATAAATCAGTGTGTTGAGGAAAAAATTAATATGTACATGAGAAAGATTTCAATGAACAAAAAAGTATTAAAACTGCTGTTTGAAAATGCAGCTGCTAATGTGTAAAAGAGTTGTACTTACATAGTTGAGAAGAGCATGCCAGTGAAAGGCGTTTAGAGGCACACAATGATATACTGGGATTTAGCAACTCAGGACTCATGAATTTTGTAATTTTTTGTTATTGACATTTGTATAGCAAACATGCTTCACTGGTCTGGCCTTGTAGATATATTAGCTGCTCAGTGTCTGTGCAACTGGCTCCAAGGGTACCATAACAGGTGCACCATGGAACGCCCATGTATCACACTGTTATTTTGCATTTGCTTCATCTTTAACGTATAGCAGAAAAACCAAGGTGCATTTCTTCCCTACCACTTGGTTTTCACAAATAATATTCTGATTTATTCATTCCTGTACTGTTCTAAAGTGGAAAGCAATATGAACAGCATACAGAACATGAATGTGCACAACTTCTGTCAAGATTGTAAGGAGTTTTCACCATTTTCATGGTCATATCAGACCCCACAGGTGTAAGAAAAGGACATGGAAACTGTAGAGTTCCATAACACAGTTTTTGAAGTGCTAGCAGTGTTCACATCCTTCCCATTACACCAGGGGAGCTGTTTCCATTGGAGATTATGACAACCCGCCGATCCAAGATGGCAGAGGATAGTACTTCCAGGTCAAGTGCGGCAGAGGCAGAAATTAATTCAGCACAACTGAGAACACCTTGCCTGGCAACATTGCATTTTGTTGAGTTTCTCTGGTCTCTTACCATTTTGCACCTGGCCTTTCCTCCTTACACACCTTTATTGTTTTGGTTGCTCTTTTCAGTGATAAACCTTAGCGATTTACGGTTCCAGTAAGGTGCTGACCTGAGGAGGAGGAGATGGTAGCAGTGGGACCTCCTGAGGTCCCTCTGCTACCATCTCTTCCTCCCCTCAGAGTTTACATCTGGAGTGAAGTAGTAAAAGTAGACTTTGTCTCTGTTTAACTGAAGTTTTGGTCTTAAGTCTAACTGAGACCAAAACTTAAGTTGAACTGAGACAAAAGTCTAATTTTGCTATTCGTTAATGCCGTAAAGTTAAACACTCGCTTCAGTTTACCTTTGTGACTCAGGCCCACTGTGCCTCATCTCAGGTGGTAGACAACTACAGAGTGAGGGTAGCAGTCCTCTGGGAAATTCCAGTGTTTGTCGTTTCCTTTAACTTCTTCTCTGTTTTCCTCAGGGTCTTATAGGTGGTGCAGGTGGTGCTTGTTTTACTGAGTACTTGTACTCAGAATCAAGCGGAAGCACGGTAGGCATTGGCATCCATACCAGAGAATCTTGACAGCTTGTTATGACTTTCATTAATCTAAAAACTGACCCCTTTGCCTCTCTCTTAAGAGCCATTGAGAATTTACAGAAAAAAATAGAAACAGTAAAAGCTGAAGAAAGTATTCTTCTTGACAAACTCAATGAATGGCAATGCTGCCCCACTGATTTATCACTACCCGCTCAGCTTCTCTCAGTGGGTTCCCCGGAATCAATCTCTAATTTAAAAGATGATGGGATAGGAGCACCACCAACAATATCCCAACCAGTAATGAATCCTGGAGCAAACCCTCCGGAAAAATATTTGGGAGATACAAGAGCTTTCTCTGCCTTTTTAGTGCAATACCAGCTGCAATGCAGTTGTCAATCTCCCCCACTCAAAAAGGACACAGGCAAGATATCTTTCTTTTTATCATATCTGACTAAAGGCGCCTTGATGTGGGCTAACCCCCTGATACTTAAAGGAGACCCGTGTCTGCCTCAATTTGGATCCTTTCGGAGTCAACTCAAAGCACTTTTTGAAAGTCACCAGACTAAACAAGATGCTCATGTGGCACTCCTTTCATCAATGGAGCACAACTCATAGCCTGTATGGCACATTTTGAACTGCCTCTTTCTGATGCTTCTTGGACAAATGCCACTTTAATTAAAGGAAATTAAAGATACCTTATGCTACCTGAACAACCTCTACAGCAGATTTCATTAATTTGAACCTACCAATTGGACAACAACAGGGAGAAAAGAAAACACATCCTGGAAGACCCACATATGTGTACATCCCCACCATAGGGGTGATTCCACCTTCTCTACTCATTTCTCTATTGTGGAAGAGTGAGTGCAGATTGGGTCAGTCAGGAAAAAGTTATCTAATCAGGACAGGATGTGAAGACATAGGAAGTATCTATGCATGTACTACTACGGTCTATCTGGCCACTTTGTACAAATTGCCCACAGCTGTTTGAAAACTACTAAGCTCAATGGTGGCAATTTCTGCTGAAAACAGAGCACACTTCTTTGTGGACATGATTATCTTCTTGTCAATTGGTCTGCTCTCTGATTCAGCATTAGTGGATTCAGGAGCTTCCAGCTCTTTCATTGTTTATGCATTTGCCCAATAAATGGCCATTGTATTAGTGGTAAAGGAAAAAGGTGGCACTACTAAGGGCCATTAATGGAAAGCCACTGGCCTCTAGGAACATGATAAAGGAGACTGAAGCTATATTCATGGTGTTACTTAGTAGCCACCTGCAAGAGATCATTTTCGACAAGAATATTGTTTTGTTAGTCCATTCCAGTCCAGACAATGGTCTGGTCCGTTTGTGAGCTGTGCTTCCAAAGCCAGGAAGTTCCCATGATTGTAAAATGTAGTCCTATTATACGCAGATGATGCTGTTCTCCTGGCCCGCACTCCCTCTGCACTGCAAATTTTAATAGATGGTTTTACAACTTTTATGACAAATCTGGACATGTCTACTAATCTCACTAAATCATATGTGATGATGGTAGGGGAGAAACCACGAAGACAACAGAAGTTTACAATTGGCACACGTGTTCTAGGAAACTGACCCATGTTTACTTATTTAGGCATAACCTTTGATGTAAAGCTGAATTTCAAAAATCTAATAGACGAAAAATGTCTTAATATGTCCAGGATTACAGGGTCCATCAAGGGATATGCAACTCGGCTAGGGTACTGGACGCCCGATCTAATTATAAAACTGTATAATTTCATCTGTTGTTCAGCTGTTCTATATGGTAGCGAAGCCTGGGGCTTTATAGAAACGTCTAAACTTCAAACTGTGGAAAATAAATATTTGAAAAGCTTGTTGAGAGTTCCGTCTAGCTCACCCACTTTTAGCATACACAAGGAGTTGGGGGTTAGCTATCTCTCTGACTTGGTGGCCGTTAGACCTCTTCTTTGCTGGCTTAAAATTTGGCTCAATTAAGATTTTGGCCTGACAAAATCTGTTTTATTGGACTGCTTGAACCTGGATCACAGCAGCAGAATCCCGTGGCTGCGATACGTCAAAACCATCTTCATGAAGTTGGGACGTGAGGAATTGTACAGTGCACCCGAGATAATTAGGCCCAGCGACAAGGGAAGTATAAAGATCTTGTACTCTAATTTTCTGGTTACCACTCGTGAAAAGGCGGAACTCTTAAAGCGGACTGTGAGAGAACACGTCATGATCAAAACAACTACTGGTATAGAACCCTATCTGTCTTTTGTACTTAATTCACATGAAAGATTTTTAATGACTCGTTTTAGATTTGGTTTTATCCATTTTTTATTAGCAGTGCCAGAGGGTTTTACTGACAAACTTAGTGATAAAGGGCCCTGCGGTTGCGATCGTAGATCTCCGCAGGACACCCTTCACTTTATATTTTTATGCTCTTTTTATGCTGGGCCAAGAAGACAGTATCTGAAAGATCAGCTCAAGAAACTTAAGTTTAAACATGTAAGGGTGGCATTACTGTTTTTAAAAATGTTACATTATTCTGTGTTTTAAACTTTTTGAAGGCAGCTATGAGATTACGTAAAACCAGAGGAGTTGTATATTAATCCATTGTAATGAACTTGAAGATCGCGTATTGTATTGACTGGTTGTGAGGTTTTTCTTTTAAATGTATTGCTTTTATGATTTAATTTTAAATCGAAATAAAGATTATTGATTGATTGATTGATGTGTTCATGTAAATTAATGGAAAGTGGAAGAAAAAAGAGACACTGTACAGTAATTAAGGTCCCAGTCTAGCTTTAGTATGACCTCACAATAGGATCTCCAATCACAACACATTCAGTAGCTTGATAAACCCTGCAGAGCACCAGAACGCTTCTTTTCTGCTGCCCTAAAAGAGAAAACAATTGTTTTTATTTCCCTACACCCTAACCTATTCGATGCATCGGATGCGCGGGAGCCGTCCAACGCAACAGTGATCGTGTGCGTCTAAAGGTTCCTGCGTGTCCGCACACATGGCACTGAATTCCCTCTGTTGTGGGCACCTGAGGGATTTTTTTTATTCCAAGACAGCCTTGGGAGCTGGGGAATAGTTTCTCCAGCTCCCTAGGCTGTTCTGGGTTTTCAGTGAAATGACAATCAGCACACGCGGCGTGCTGACGTAATTTCACTGAAAACGAAAGTGAGATGAGCCGATGGGCTCATTTAACTTTCAGTGCTTTGGTGCTCTTGAGGCTATCTCAACACATCAAGGCAAACAGGAGAGGTATCATTGGAAAATCACCCCTTTCCAATGGCACTCCTCCCTAGTGGATCCCTACTTGGGGATCCCCACGGGGCACGATTCCTAAGCAGGGAGCCAAGCACTAGACACTAGGGAGGGGGGAGCGGCTCCTTGGGTAAGGGCTTTTTCTCCCCTCACCGTTTTTGGATTAAATCACTATTTTGCCCCCCTCTCCCCAGGGGCACATGGGACCAATGTCTCCCAATCTGCTTCCCAGGGGGGCAGAAGGCCCACTAGTAAGCCAGGGACTATTTGTTGTAATTCAGGGGTGGGAATGAGCAAGAAAAAGGCCCAGCCAAATGCAATTATGAAGAAAGTCCTTCTGCCTTTCCTGGGGGCAGCAGAAATCCCAATGGACAATGAGACAGTCTTTCAACCCTCCCTTGGGATCAAATGGGGGTTTTTACCCCTGAGCTGCCTCCTGGTTGGAGAGAGGAAAGCCTATTGGACACCAGGGATTTTTGTTTTCTTATAAAAGAGGACTGTGGCTGCCCACAATGGGCATGGCCATGCTGCCACGCCATGCCGCATAAATGAGGACCAATGTCTTTCAGCCTCCCCTTGGGGATAGTTGATGCAATAGCCCCCAATCTGCCACCCGGAGAGGGAGCAGAAATCTAAGTAGGAACCAGGAATTATTTTTTTCTTTGTGTAGGGGTGGGGTATACCCAGAATGGGCATACCAATGCCCCCCTCCCAAAAACAATAGGCACAGTGCTTCTGCCCCCCCGGGGGAAGTTCTTGGTTATTACACCTGATCTGACCCCTCCCCCCAGAAGGGGGTAGATAGCCCACTAGGAATATGTTTATGAGCATGTCAGGAAAAAGATCCATTGGCAAGGTCGCCTCATTTTTTTTAGGTACACATTTTGGCTGTTTCAGTGATCTTTCAAGGCTCATATGCCCCCAAACTGGGGCAGAAACCACTAGAAACCAAGGAAAATGTGGGTGTTTTTGAACTGGTGTTTGGCTGACAGTTTGCGTGTACTGGCCTTTGGCTGGCATTTTGCTGGCGGTGTGTGTGCACTTGGCGGATGGTGTGTGGACTCGCGTTTGATGACAGTGCGTGTAGGCTGGCGCTTGCCTGGTGGTGTGCGTGGTGTGGTGCTTGGCTGGTGGTGTACATGGACTGGCACTTGGCTGACGGTGTGCATGGATGGTGTTTGGCTGGCGGTGTGAGTGGGTGGTGCTTGGCTGGCGGGGTGCTTGCACGGGGCATGGCTGGAGGTGTGCATGGGTGGCACTTGGCTGGCAGTGTGCATGGATGGTGCTTGGCTGGCAGTGTGTGGGGATGGTGCTTGGCTGTCAGTGTGTGTGGTGGTGGTGTGCATGGACTGGTTCTTGGCTGGCAGTCTGCTTGGACTCGTGCTTGGCTCGCGGTGGGCTTACATGGATCCCCCAGCATTTTATTAATCAGAATCCCCTAAAAATGTACCTAAAAAGTCATATTTCCTCCCATTTCTGTGTAGGAAGGTTGTATGATCACCATGCCGGCACAAATTTCCTACCACCCAGCGTTTCCCTTGGTCTCCCGATAAAAATGATACCTCACTTGTGTGGATGCCCAAGCAGCGTCAGCCTAAAAACATATAAATAAACTGCCCTTTTGGAACCACTTTGGTTCCCCCCCTTAATCTCTATTATTTTTTGTCCCTCCCCTGTCACAGGTAGTAGTAGAAAATGTGTGCCAGTGCGGGGATCCCACAACTTTTCCACACAGAAATCTAATGAAAATATTATTTTCCAGCTCAATTTGAGGTTTTCGGTGGACTCTGGGTAAGAAAATGTTAGGGAATCCATGCAAACCACACCTCCCTGGACTCCCCTGGGTGTCTAGTTTTCAGAAATATCTGGGTAGGTTTCAGGACCGCCTCGGTTTGGTAGATTTCCCCATATGTCTGCAAGCCTGGGACCAAAAACACAGGTGCCCACGTATCTATCACAAAACAACCTGGTTGTGCAAGGGGGTCACTTGCGTTTTTAGTCCGGGCTCGGCAGGCATTTAGGGAAACCTACAAAAAATAGACTTTTCTGAAAACTAGACACCTGAGGAGTCTAGGGAGGTGTGGCTTACATGGATCCCACAATGTTTCCTTCACCAGAATCCCTTGAAAACCTCAAATTTAGCTAACAAAATAAAATTTTCTTCACATTTTGGTGTGGGAAAGCTGCGGGATCATTGGGCCTCCACAATTTCCTACCATCCTGCGTTCCCCCAGTCTCCTGATAAAAATGCCACCTCACTTGCTTCCAAGTGCCAGCGACAGAGAAAGGCCCAAAACATATTATGGAGACATCAAAATTATCTATCACAAAATGAGCTGGTTTTGCAAGGGGGCACGTGCGCATTTGGTCCCAAGCTCGCAGCTATCAAAGGAAACATACCAAACCCAGACATTTCTGAAAAGTAGTCCAAGGATGTGTGGCTTGTTTGGATGTCCCAAATGTTTTCGTACTCAGAACCCCCTGCAAAGCTCAAATTTAGCCAATAAAACAGATTTTCTCACATTTCAGAGTAGGATCACCTTGCTGGCACGAATTTCCTACCACCCAGTATTTCCCTTGGTTTTTGAGTAAAAAAATATCTCACTTAAAAAACACAGAACTTGAGGGGATAGCACAACAAGCTGTAAGTGCTATATTTCTTTTCAATACATTTTTAGGCTGACTCTGCTTTGGAGAATCCCACAAGTGAGGTATTATTTTTATCAGTAAAGCAAGGGGAACACTTGGTGGGAGGTAATTTGTGCTGGCGTGGTGAGTCCGGACAGAAATTAAAGGATTTTTTGAAAAATATTTAATTTTAGGTTTTCAGGGGATTCTGGGAAGGAAAACATTGGGGGATCCATGCAAGCCTCATCTCCCTGGACTCCCCCGAGTGTTTAGTCATTTTGTGATAGATAATTCTGATATCTCCATAATATGTTTTGAGCCCTTCTCTGTTGCAGGTACTTTGCCCGCCCACACACGTGAGATAGCATTTTCATCGAGATACCTGGGAGAGCGCTGGTTGGTAGGAAATGTGTGTCAGCTTGGTGATCCCACAACTTTCCCACATAGTAATGTGAGGAAAAATTAGATTTTTTCAGCTAAATTTGATGTTTGAAGGTGATTCTGGGTAGGAAAGCTTTGGGGAGCCAAGCAAGCCACACCTCCCTGGACTTCCCCTTGTGTCTAGTTTTCAGGACCGCCTAGGTTTGGTAGCTTTCCCCAGATGGCCGCCGAGCCTGGGACCCAAAACCAGATGACCCCCTTGCTAAACCAGGTCAGTTTGTGATAGATTATTTTGTAGTCTCTGCTATATGTTGTGGGCCTTTCCCTGTCGTGGGTACTTGGGCCACCCACACAAGTGAGATAGCATTTTTATTGGGAGACCTGGGCGAATGCTGGCTGATAGGAAATTTGTGTCAGACTGGTGATCCCACAACTTTCCCACACATATGTGAGAGGAAAATTTGTTTTTTAGCTAAATTTGAGTTTTGCAAGGTGCTCTGGCTGGGAAAAGTTGGGAGATCAACGCAAGCCACACCTCCCTGGACTCCTTCTGATGTCTATTTGTTAGAACTGTCTGGGTTTGGTGGTTTACCTAGATGACCGCTAAGCCCGGAACTAAAAACGCAGGTGACTCCCTTGCAAAACAAAGTCTTTTTCGCAATCGATAAATTTGAAATCTACCAAGTAAGCTTTAGGCCATTTCCTTTTGCAGGCACTAGGTCTACCTACACAAGTGAGGTTCCACTTTTATTGGGAGATTTGGGGTAATGCTAGGTGTATGAAAGTTTGTCACTCCCCACAGATTCCAGAACTTTCCATTACAGAAATGTGAGGAAAATGTGCTTCTATGTGACAAAGTTTAGGGTTTGCAAGAAATTCAAAACCTTACCCCAATCCACAAGTCACTCCATCCTGGATTCTCCTGGGTAACTAGTTTTTAAAAATATACAGGTTTTCTAGCTTTCCCTAGGCGCCACCTGAGCTAGGGTCCAAAATCCACAGCTAGGAACATTGGGGAAAAAGGTCAGTTTTCATTGGAAAAATTTGATGTGTCCACGTTGTGTTTTAGGCCGTTTCCTGTTGCGGCAACTAGACCTACCCACACAAGTCAGGTACTATTTTTTGTACAAAGTTTGAGGTTTGCAGGGGATTCTGGGTAACAGAACCTGATGAGAGCCACAGAAGTCACCCCATCCTTGATTCCCCTGGGTGTCTAGCTTTAAAAAATTTACAGGTTTGCTAGGATTCCCTACCCACAGCTAGGCATATTGCATAAAAGGGCCAGTTTTCACTGGAAAAATGGGTTTCCATGTTGCGTTTTGGGCCGTTTCCTGTCACAGGCACTAGGCCTACCCACATAAGTGAGGTACCGTTAATAATGGGAGACTTAGGAGAATTCTGGGTAGGTGGAAGTGTGTGCCTCCCCACAGATTCCACAACTTTCCAACACAGAAATGTGAGGAAAATGTTTTTTTTTCCAAAGTGTGAAGTTTGCAAGGGATTCTGGGTAACAGAACCTGGTGAGAGCCACACAAGTAAGCCCATCTTGGATTTCCCTGGGTTTCTGGTTTTTAGAAATGTACAGGTTTGCTATTTTTCCCTAGGTGCTGCCTGAGCTAGGGTCCCATATCCACAGGTAGGAAGATTGTAAAAAAGGGGTCCGTTTTCACTGGAAAAATGTGATGTCTCCACTTTGCATTTTGGTCCATTTCCTGTCACGAGCACCAGGCCTACCCACACAAGTGAGGTACCATTTATAGCGGGAGACTAGGGAAATACTGTGTGGGTCAAATGTTGTAGCTTCTTGCAGATTTCAGAACTTTCCATCACAGAAATCTGAGGAAAATGTGTTTTTTAGACAAAGTTTGAGGTTTGCGAGGAATTCTGGGTAACATATCCTGGCGAGAGCCACACAAGTCACCCCATCCTGGATTTCCCTGTGAGTCTAGTTTTAAAAAATGTACAGGTTTGCTAGGTTTCCCTAGGTGCCTGCTGAGCTGGTGTCCAAAATCCCCAGCTAGGCACCTTGCAAAAAAAGGGTCAAGTTTCAGTGGAAAAATGTCATGACTCATGTGTCCATGTTGCGTTTTGGGCTGTTTTCTGTCGCGGGCACTAAGCGTACCCACACGTGAGGTACCATTTTTATTGGGAGACTCAGGGCAACACATAATAGTAGAACAAGTGTTATTACCAATTGACTTTCTATGCTTTTCTGCCTTCCAAATGTAAAACAAAAAAAAGTCATTTTGAAAAATGCCCTCTAATTCACATTCTAGGATGGATACCCACAGCTTTGGAGATGTGAAAATAGCCACTGCTTCTAGACTCCATATTCTGTTCCCATTTCTTGAATACATAGACTTTCCTGATACCAATTTTTTACTCTTTATATTTTACTGTATACCCGGTACACAATGTAAAACCATTAAAAGGCACAGCTCAGTTATTGGCTCTGGGTACCTCAGGTTGTTGATGAACCTACAAGTCCCTGCCACCAGAAGAGTCCAGTGGACATAATGGTATATTGATTTTAAAAATCTGCCATACTTCTAAGAAGTTACAGATAAAAACGCAGGCACAAATAAGGTGAGTCCACTTTGCAATCAGCAAGAGAAAGGGTCAATACTCAATCAAGATTTGAGTTACTTTAAAAACAAAAAACAAATGTGAACTCTGAGGTAGATACAGATCCCAGGTTCATTACCATATTCAATAAGCACCACAATTAGTACGTCAATCTCTGGTGAAACATTGGCATATTTTGCAACAAGATGCAATGATTGGGCAGGATATCACACCAAAACCCTCCATTACATACCATAAATCTAAATCCATGAAAGACATTTGGGTAACAAACCAAGTGAGCACTCAAAAAAACACGAATTGGTCGAGACCCATGAAAGGTTTAAAAAAAATCAATAAATGCAAATAAATGGAGTTAATTTGAAGGAATTCATTACAGAAATAGGAGAAAAAATAGTGATAAAAAAGGTTTACATTGTAAGTCAGAATATGCCGTATATATGTTGAGATGCCCATGTCCCAAGAGCTACATAGGAAGTACAAAACACCAAGTCCACAAGCACATCTTTCATCACATAAGGGCTATTAATAATGAGGATGACAGCTACCCGATAGCAAGACATTTTAGAGATTACCATGATGGTAATTCTAGCCTGCTGACATACAGGTGTCGATTCCGATCCTGTAAAACCCGGGTACGAACTGTCGGACGGAGCGTTTTCTCCGTCCGACTCGTACCCGGGAAAAAAACCTTACAAACCCGCAAGTACGATTCGTACATAAATACAATTTACGTACGATTTGTAAAAACCACCGACCGACAAAAAAATACCCACAATTCCGATCCGGGACACCGCGGACGTGACGTCCGGACGGAGTCAGGCAGCGTTCCACGAACCAGCAAGTATGATTCGTGCCCACGTCACTCCGCACGGATTATATTTTACGGCAGCCAAAAACTGCCGGGAAATCAGGACGACGTGCAGAAGGAGCACCTGTACGCGACGGACAGCCATGGACCCCAACCTACGTGTCATCCCGGCCCTCATAGCAGTCGACCTGGTGTACAGGAACCGACGCAGACGCCGCAGAAGGTCAGAACAACACCCAGGGCCAAAGGGGGGGGCAGGGGCCGGAAACATAACCCCCACCCTAGTCAAAATTCATACATGCCCTGTACATACCTGACCCCCAGGGCCTGGTCACTTCGGGGGTGGGGGCGTGTCCACCAAGGCCTGCGTCCCGCCACAACGGAAGTGTACGTGGACGCGACCCGTCACCACAACAATCGTGTTACCCACCGTACCCACGCCCCCCAGAGCATGGGTACGGGCCGTACACGCGTACCCCTACATCACCACTGCAATGGTGGTACGAACCGTACCCACGCCCCCAGAGCGTGGGTACGAGCCGTACCACGCGTACCCCTCCAGTCCCATCACATGATGGATACAAGGCGTACACACGCCACAGATGTAGGTGTACGGCTTGGTGCAGCACACCAGCTATGAATTGGGGGTGGAGGATGCCCAGGACAGCAGTGTACCACAGCAAGTGCGCAAGTGGATGGGTGGCTGCAGAGGACTCCCAGCACTGGACAGGGACATGGGGGTGGGTGCCTATCACTCCCAGCAGTACCCAGACATATGAGGGGTGTGTGCCTATCACTCCCAGTAGTGCCCATACAAATGAGGGGTGGGTGCCTATCACTCCCAGCAGTGCCCAGAGACATGGGGGTGGGTGCATATCACTAACAGCAGTGCCCAGACATATGAGGGGTGTGTGCCTATCACTCCCAGCAGTGCCCATACAAATGAGGGGTGGGTGCCTATCACTCCTAGCAGTGCCCAGAGACATGGGGGTGGGTGCATATCACTAACAGCAGTGCCCAGACATATGAGGGGTGTGTGCCTATCACTCCCACTAGTGCCCATACAAATGAGGGGTGGGTGCCTATCACTCCCTGCAGTGGACACAGACATGGGGGTGGGTGCAGAGGAATACCAGCAGTGGACAGGGACATGGGGGTGTGTACATAAATATCAGATGACCACAACTCCATGGGCGTATGTACGCATCCCTAAATTTTGACAATGATGATAGTGCCATAACAACACATCACTGACAGCAGTGTCCCACTCCCAGGAGGATGGATGTCTTTCCCCCACTGCATGACACACCACATGTGGGTGTGAGGACAAATAACACATGCATACCCACCCCTGGCAGATGCAGCACAATACACACACTGAGATCATGCCACAAGACTGTATACTCATGTCACTGCCCATTAAACTAACAGAGCCAAAGCCAACACACACTGTCACGCACATCCCAGGACTGATAGGAATGTACAACTGCCGGGCCAGCCACCAAGATGTTGTTTCTCATGGAAGGAATAGGGTGGAGTTCCTACAGATACAATGCCCACAATTGTCAGGCAGGTGTTCAAATACCCAGCAGAACAAGTCCCATATGTGTCCTAGCCTGGGATTACACACATGCATTGTGCAGAAAAGGGACAAATTCACCCTGAAGGCATGGCAAAATACTCAATACACAAGTACAGTGAGTACCAAGGATGGCATAGACGAAGCAGCCGGAGACATTGCAGAGCAGGCATGGCCAGAGTTGAAGGGATCCCTCACCAACAAAGGAAATGTAGACACAGGGCGACACAACTATTTTGCAACTCTCTGCAGGGAAGATGTCATGTGCCACAGAGTAAGGAACACTCCTTTGGACAATGTCTCCAAACACAAAGAGCATACACGACGAAGAATCTTTGCAGAGACCTTGTGATGGCACGCAGATAACAGGTTCCACCACATGAGCAGCAGACTACAACATTACCCTGAAACATAACACATGCCCACAACCCCAACTCCTGTAGCATCTGCATCAACATCAATACCTGAATTGCAAGACCTTTTGAATGAAAATAGAAAATGCTTTATTCAGCATGCAAATAATAATGTGTAAACGAGAATATTCACAAAGGCCAATGGCCAGTCCATATCATCAGTCCTTGGGGGGTGGACACATGGCCATGCGTCTCCCCTAGCTTGTCTGCACAACAGAAGACTCTGTGTCGTCGACTGGGGGGGGGGGGGCATCATGTGGGGAAGGACCAGGCACCGCAGGGACAGGAGGGGGAAGGGTAGGTGTGGTGGGTGCAGGGACGGACGACTCCACCACAGGGGGTGGGGCAGCACCAAAGTGGAGGTGAGCTCGGCGCTGCACACTTCTGCCAGTTCTACAAGCGTCTCCCCTGCACCCGGAGAAACAACAGGCCCCAAGGAGGTGGGTGGGTCAGAGGGAAGTGTTGCAGCGCTACTGGGGGAGGTGGTGGACAGGCTGGGGGACTTAACTCCCCTACCCGTGGAGTGCCTTGACCGTTTCCGGCCAGGTGAACTAGTGGGGCTGAGGCCCAGCCCAGCAAAGTAGGCCTCCTTCTCCGAATCAGGGACAGGGGAGCCAAGGGGAGTGACATCGGAGGGACTGGGGAGTGAGTCATGTGGATGAGGACTGTGGCTGCGTGCCTGCCTGTGTGCCCCAGACCCAGTGGGTGTGCCTGCTTCCCCCTGAGTGTGCATGTCAGGAGGTGTGTGCTTGCCCTTACGTGGTGGTGTGCTGCTTGTGTCTGGTGGGGTGCGTGTGTGTGGATGTCTTGGTGTGCTTGGGACAGGCATGGGTGTTGGACTTGTGGATGGGGCAGGGGTAGGGGGGGGAGGCAGCGCTGCAGGTGACTCGCTACTGCCGTCAGTGACGAGTCCAGGGACCTCAGCAACATCCGTTGGTCAGAGATCGCTGATGACATGCCCTCCATGTACGACACCATCTGGGTTAGCAGTCTGGTGTGGCCATGGAGGACAGTCAGGATCGATGTCTGCCCAACTTGCAACTGCCGCTGAATGTCCACAGACTCGGCAGTGAGGGCAGCAGGGGGGACAGGGGCAAGGGGTGCGGTGCCTGACACGAAGGAGACATGGTGTGGCCTAGCACGGACAGAAGGGACCCGAGCAAGTGGGAGGGCAGTGATGGGAATGGAGGGGGCGGCGAGAGATGTACTGCTGCTTTCAGCTGTGGGAGCAGCCTCCGCCCCCTCTGGGAGCTCAGCCTCAGACCCGTCAGCCTCGTAGTCAGTGTTGGTACTGGGCAGGTCCTCCGCCTCACTCCCCTCGCCCTCCGTGCCACTTGATGCCGCCGACTCCTCAGCAGTGGTGGCACCAGTGCTCGATCCCTCCTCCACGTCTGTGCCGGTGTCTCCCTCGGTGTCCTCCGATGATGCTGTGGGCAAGGTGAAGAGACAGGAAGAAATCAGTCACCTGTATACATCTGACACATGAGTCCAAACAAAATAGGCAAAAGTGCATATCAGGAAAGGCATCATGAGTAACATCTAGGATACTCCCCACATATGTAATCCCTGCACTCCCCAGTTGTATGACCCACCAAGCCACTTGGAAACAATGCAAATTGGGACACAACAGCAAATAACTAGAAATACCAAGATCATGAGAAGCTAGTGTCTGGGATCAGTTGAGCACAGCAAGACTATGAAGGCATGCCACCTCTTGTGCACTGTGAACCAAACAGTATTGTCGCACACAAGGCCAAATACCACATGCCACTGCAGAAGGTGTCCCCACACTTAGAGACCTGTGAATACTTTTGACACCCCAAATAAATACATATTGACTGCTGGAGAATCACAACCCTTTAAACAATGGACATGTCTGACATGTGGCACACTGTCTGTACTGCGAATCATCACACACAAGTCAGGACTGGCTATGTAACATCAGGTTTGAACATGTACGCCTCTCCCGCACACACACACCCATACCTGAGTCAATGTGACTGATAACGATCAAGAAGTGACACCTCTAATTCAGGGTTACAATAACTGTGTTTGAAAACTAGCTCCATCAGCACGACATCACCTTGTAGGGCTGTCAAAACATATTGCTCACAAACAAACATCCACAGATGGTTGTGAATAGCCACACAGGCACTGGCTAGTGTGAGTATCCCTGGCCAGTGGACTAATGTATCACACATGTGAAAATCACTACCTAGGCCAGGGAACAAGTCCACAGAGGCAGAGCCATGCTGAACCCACAGTGAATGTGCACAGTGTTGGATGACACACATGAGTAGGAGGGCAGGCTGTGTCAGGGGACTGTAGTGGGCACACTGCTCCATGGGCCTGGAATGAGCTGACTGTTACAGGAGCATCCGTCCCTGCACTATGCATAAATCCCACTCATGCACATCATGTCTGAGGCCACAACATTGGTCATGCATGCTGCAAGTCTGTAAATTTGAACCATCACACTCCTATTTTGAGACTCAGCATCAGTGGCAACAATAATGCACCCCCAAATGACTGAACAGGACAGGGCACAGGCAGACCACCCCCACACATGATGCTGAAAGCAGTGTGCACCTTGAATAACTGGCAGCCTAGATGACCATGTGCAACAGTGATAACACACAGACCAGATAACACATGTCAAGGAGGGGATGGGAGGAAGAACAGAACAGGTTGACTTGTGGGAACAGGATATGCACTGCACCTATATAGCCTGGCAGTGCGTCCAGGCGACTGACCAGCTACAAAAGCTGGCGACACACAACAAACACACATGTACCTACCCCCTTCCTGCTGCTGTAACTCCTGTATCCGCCTATCCAGGTCAGGGAAGACCACCGCCAGGACACGCTTCATCTGGTGGGTCAGGCGCCGGCGCCCCCCATGCTTGCGAGGAGCCTCCTCCTTCAGCATGACCCGGGCGATCCTCCGGGTCCAGCACCGGATGTCCTGCCATCTCTTCCTCACTTGTGGCAGGCGCCGACGGCGACCCTCCACAGTTTGCACGGCCTTGACAGCGTCCTTCCAGATGTTCCCCTTGTGATATGCTGATACCTGTGTGGATGACAAAGTGGGACAACATCACTACACCTGCACCATGTCACAGAGACACACATTTGAACATCTTTTATTTGTTGAACAGGGCATAGTATGCTGGCAAGTAATAGCACCTAAGTCATAGGGACTCATTCCACTGGGGACGCTACAATGCACTACGTGGCATAGTAAGTACACAGGTGGCATGAGGGGTGCCACACAATCCCTGATCATGGCACACACTGTGCATCCCAAGCAACACAAGGCTGATGGACAGCACCTCCAAGCAGTCACATGCCCCAGGCCACTGACAAAACCTTAGCAGAGTACACAGACACACACAGGCACACATCAATCACCAGCCATTGGCAACAGTGGATGCAAACATCACTCTGCACATGTGCCACTTGCCAGGGGGGGGGGTCACAGGTGTGGGGCTAGCTCAGCAAGTCAGACACACAGCACGCTTACTTCACACATCAGATTGATTTAGCAGTTGCATCCACTATGCAGCTGTGGTGCAACACTCCACATAGACACTCACCCACATGACAAGAAACATTGACACACATCAACGTTCAGGGGGCGTACACATAATTTGGACACTCTCACTACTCTCACCACAGCTCCACTCAACTCTCACACACATCTGCGGGTGCAGTCACCTGTCACACCGGGGTGACCACTGAATCACCGCAGGACAATAGAACAGGAATGCCCAAGAGGATTAGGCTGGCTGAATGTGCCATGCACTATGAAGTGAATGTCACAGTAAGCACAATGCAAGTGATGAGTGCACACATTAACTACATCAAGCCCTGCATGAGAGACATAAGCCATCCACCCCCCCTGGGACCCACTCCAACCAACATAGCATGTCTGTCACACCTGGACACAATGCCAGAAGTGACAGACACAATAAAGGTTCACAGGCAAAGGTAGTGGAGTCAGCACTCACCTGCTCCCCTGGTCAACCATACAGCATGGGGTAGTGTGGGAGGATCACATCCAGCAGGGCCTGGGTCTCCTCCTGTGTGAAAGGCTGGGCCCTCTCCACAGTCCTTGACATGGTGCCAGAGGGAGACGATACAGCAGCAGTGGTATCGACTGACATGTTGTGCAGACAAGTGCCCTCTCATGATTTCTGCCTGCCTTATATCTGCCTTGCTGGCCTATTTCATTTACAGGAGTACAGAGTTATTGGTCATACTCATTTGCATCCTACGTTTCCTCCAATCCCTTTAAACATTCACCAGTGATAGCCTTTGCATCTTTCGATTTTGCAGCATCATGTGAATTCAACAACCACTTTGCAACAATGTATAATGTGGCCAACTGAATTTTCCAGACCACATGATGTAAAAATTTGAACCAGAAAATTGGTATCCATGACAACCAGCATGCATTTAGGCCCTAATACTTGTCCCTCATGTGTCCCCATTGTAATTTTTACATCCCCACACAGGTACGGTGCGTTACACACGTACCCCTAGGGCACCATCACTACAGTGATACGGGCCATACACGCGTGAGTACGTGCGGATCACTATAGTTGTGTTACTGTAGGTCCGAGTGATCGGCAGTACTCACGCGTGTACGGGCCGTACACGCGTGAGTACGTGCCGATCACTCGGACCTACAGTAACACAACTATAGTGATCAGTGATCGGCACGTACTCACGCGTGTACGGCCCGTATCCCTATGGCGTACGCCTACGGCTACACTAGCATAGTGATACGGACCCTACACATGCGTGTACGGCCCGTATCCCTATGGCGTACGCCTATGGCTACACTAGCATAGTGATACGGACCCTACACACGCCCTCAGAGCGTGTGTACGGTGCGTTTCACACCTTACACTGGTGACAGGCGGCACACAGAAAGGAATGGAGCTGTCATACTTGCCCAAGGCTGGACATCAAGTCATTGTCAGTGCAGTCCTACATGTCTCGGTCATAGGTGTGTCAGGCTGTGATGTGGCATATATCTCCTCATGTTTGAACCCAATAGATGTGTGATGGGCTGTGTACACATGTCATGTGTGATGGTGCACTATGTGCCTCACATCCCCTTCACACCTTTTACATGTGTACATGTAGTACAGACTTGTCGAGCACTGCATCACTGGCATGGCACAGTCATCAACACCCGCAACTGTCCCCTGATGCCAGGTACACAGATAATCACACCTGACATGTGACTACCGGCGTGGCACGATGTGATGATGTCATGTGTGTGTCATGTGTTCCCATGAGCTTGCTGTTGGTGTTCCGTCAAATGCATCTGCAGTTGCTGCATCCAACATGTGTCTGTGTGTAGATGGGCATGGCACACTATTACGCA
The DNA here is from genome assembly GCF_964204655.1 of Triturus cristatus. Taxonomy (NCBI): domain Eukaryota; kingdom Metazoa; phylum Chordata; class Amphibia; order Caudata; family Salamandridae; genus Triturus; species Triturus cristatus. The sequence continues at coordinate 803,331,028 of NC_140595.1, forward strand.
CACCAGGCCACATGTGGAATCAGACGTAAGGTGTGTATGTATGCATCGCACATGGACCCCTTCATGGCAAGGTGTGTGGTCTGTCCTTTTTCAAGGACATGTGACCTGTGCCTCTAGTGTTCCGCAACCTGTCTGTATGATAAACATCCTTCTTCTGCACATATGTGGATGTCTGTCACTCCTGTAATGCGTCTGCCTGTTCACTTACACTGACCCACAGCTAGTTTCATGGCATGTCATGTTGACCTTGAGAATCCACGTTTCTAACTGGCTCTTGGTAGGAGTATCACCTGGCTGGCATATGTGTCCAGGATATATTGCACATACTTGACTCTGTATGTAGCATATGTGTATTGGCTGTTGAACATGTGCTCAGTACATTGACATTGTTGTTGTACTGTACTCACTCTTCGTTCTCCCTTCCAAATTACTGCAGGGCTCCACCTCTCTCCCGACCAATGCCAGACTTTGCTGCCCTGAGGGAACGTGACTGTATACGCCGCTACCGCTTCTCCCAACCGTTGATTGAGAACTTGACCGCAAGGCTGGCACCACACCTCCAACCGCTACACAGGTATCCTACTGCACTGACACCCAAGATGAAGGTGATGGCAGCCCTACATTTCTTTGCCACGGGTACGTTTCAATTGACCATAGCTGATGTTGGTTGCATGTCCCAGACCATGTTCAGCCGTGTCCTGCATGATGTTTTAGAGGCCATGTTGGTTCACCTGGATGAGTTTATTCACTTCCCAACTCGTGAGCAGTTGACAGGTGTCAAGGGTGAGTTCTATGCCCTGGGAGGGTTGCCCCATGTCATTGGGTCTATTGATGGGACACATGTGGCTTTGGTACCACCACAGGCACAGGAGATAGCCTATAGGAACCGTAAACATTACCACTCTATTAATGCCCTTGTGGTGTGTCTTGCTAACATGCAGATTTCCCATGTCTGTGCTCGTTTTCCAGGATCAGCACACAATGCCTACATCATGAGGCGTAGCAGGGTGCCCGAAATGATGCTGCAGCTGCGCAACAAACGAGCATGTCTTGTTGGTGGGTATACTCTGTTAGTCCTGTATTTAGCGGTATCTTTGTATTTTACAGCTTCTCCTGACCCACTTGTGTCCATGATGTTTCCATGTAGGGGACTCTGGCTATCCCAACATGCCATGGCTGATCACACCTCTCCGCAACCCCAGAACGGCTGCCGATCACCGGTACAACAACGCCCATGGCCAGACCAGGCGAGTGATTGAGAGGACTTTTGACCTCCTGAAGAGCCGATTCCGGTGCCTCCACAAGACCGGCGGGTCCCTCCCATATGCACCGGTGAAGGTCTGCAAAATCTTCCTCGTGTGCTGCATGGTGCACAACATGGCAGTGGAGAAAGCTGTGCCACTCATCCTGGATTTGGATGAGCAGGAACATCCACCCGTGGAGGATGAAGGGCTTGGTGACGAGGCAAGTGATGTGGAGGAGGAGGAGGAAGAGGACATCCAGAGTCGGCTCATACGCAACTTCTGCGCTTAGTGGTGAGTTCCAGTGTCTGTGTGTGCACGCATTGAGCCTTGTGTGGCATGTGTTGTAATGTGTGGGTCCATCTGCATGTATGCTAAGTGAGTAAGAGGTGTGTTTGGATGTGTCACAAGAGTGATGATGTCATTAACAAAAATGTAGCTGAGACACTATTTTCACCTAGCATGGTGACAACCTTATACGTGTCGAGTACATACCCATGCATGCGGATGAGCATCTTTTGGCTGACTTCTTGTGTGTCTCTCATTCCCAGGTATTTGCGCATGCTGTCTGCTGGTGGCATCGTTGTGCTCCTGCTATTCATCATGAATACAGCAACGTGTGCAGAATCAGCGTTACATGCACGGACATGTTGAAAAGTCTCCTTTGGGTAAGGGATGCAGCACGGCTTTTTGGGTGTGGTATTTGTTTACAATGTGTGTGCACTGCTCCTGTGCATGTTTTGTTGCTTTGCATACATGTTGAATCACCATGGGGCACATGACATGGAGCTGGATTCACATGAATTGATAGTCACACTTGGTGACAGTCATCTGTAATGGGATTGTGGATTGTGATGAAGGCCTCAATGTGTGTAACACTGCCCTCGGAAACATACGGGATGCACCGGGTTGACATAGTGTGGGACATCCCCATTAGAGGCTCAGTGGTGAATTGCAGCCTCTCCGTGAGCAGCAGGGGGTGTTTTGCTCAAACCCGTCACTTGTGGGCCAGTTCTATGGATTTCCAGCATCTGTGGTGCAAAGGGGGGTGCCAGTGTAGGTTCCCACATGTTCATCCACATGACCTGTGCATCTGTTAATATAGATGCATTTGCCTTCCGGCCAACATGACTAATAAAGATGTCCCTCAGCCTCCAAGGTGCCTCATCTCGGTCAATGTAGGTCTCTTGCCACTGTGCATGCGGCTTGTCTGGCATAGTTATCAGAGATCGTGCATATGAGTCTATGTGTAGAGTAGCAAGATGCAAGCTGTTTGTCAGGGATTAGAATCTGTATTGTGCATGAGGTCCATGGCTATGTAGGTATTTTGGCATCTCAGTCCCCACAACGGCCACTTTGCTGATTGTGCATCCATTGTCTGTGTGTGTGCCATGTTGAACCAGACACTCCTTCCTTAACATACACCTTTTGCAGTAGTCCTTTCTGACATCCTTGTCTTTGTGTGCAACTTGTGGCATGGTTTTCAGGACATGGCGCCTGCTGCTGCAGGCCCTGCAGCAAGGGCACACAGAGTTTCTATATTTAGCCTCACACACACGCCTCTAAGATGCACCCCCCTTCCTCCCTCCACCCATTCATTTGGGTGTAATCAGCTTGTGTGTGACACAGTTGCGGTGGCAAAGGCTGGACCGTCTGCACATACTATGTGCACATTGCACGAGCCTCATGTCCTTGCATGAGCCACATCACGCTACACCATGATGTTGAGGCCACCCACCAAGCAATGTCCATCCAATACATCTGTCGCATGCACTCAGGCATGCACTAAGCGCCCACACAACACCTTTGCATAATGAGTGTGCAACTCAAACTGCCTACACAGCGCTGGCACGCCTTCCATGCCCTGTCACACCAACCAGGTCATGTCCCTCCTACTCCCCACCGGCTCTGTACCCCGACAAGGCCATGGGAGTGGTACTCCAGGCCTCTGCATGTAGTATGGTGTCGTTGTCGGACACATGGCACAGGTATCATGTCTCAGCGTGTCAGTCTACAATGTGTCCAGGATCCCCCTCTACACCATGACATGCGCACAGCATCTCATCATCATCTTGTGTGCCATTGACAGCCAGGTGCTCCTCACCCTCCCCAAAGACGCAGCCCTTGCCAGTTCTCATATTCAATAATGCATGGGATCCATTGGCAGATGGCTGAACATCAGTCACCTGATGCTGGACTTGTACAATACTGAGGTGATCATCTGCGGATTGTCCCCTTACAGGTGGCTCAACTGCTTGTGTCCCACCTAGGGGTGGGCGGAATTTGCGAAATTCACTTTCGCAAATTATCGCGAAAATCTTAAAAATCTCCGCAAACACGCGGAAATATCGCGAAGATGCGGAAGTTTTTTTCCCGCCCGTTCGCAGTATTTTCTGCATGGTCGAGGCTCGCCAACTTACCCATGTGGTTGCTCGCGGGCGCGGCCATCTTGTTTTCAGTTGTCTCGCGGTGCATGATCGCGAGAAGAAAGACGTGATCGCGCGACGCATGACGTCACTGCGGGCACGAACTGTCGCGAGACAGCGCAAATGGCTACCAACAATACAACATCTCATGGAGAACGCGACCGGATCGGGAAAACTTGGCGGCGAATGCGGGGATTCAGGTAAGGTGATCGCGCGCGCGCGAGAATGTATTATTTTACACCGCGAGCAAGACACAAATTATCGCTAAGCTGCGGAATGCGGAAATTTTGACATTTTCGCGCTTTCCGCGGAACGCGTAAATGTCAAATTATCGCATTTCCGCGACCGGAACGAAATTTTAGCCCAGGCCTAGTCCCACCCGCAAGGGCCCTGCACAAGCACCCATTGGCCACGCACACGAGCTGTTGTGCATCATGGATTGCTTGCTCACATGTGCTATGCTGATCACCAGCATCTGTACCTCAGGCTGCAGCACACTCTGCATTATGCACATGATACACAGTTCGATCCACCTCAAGGCAAGACAGACCATCCCCCAGGTCCACTACAACATCCGTGTCAAATCCTACCCTGCCCTCTACGGACAAGTACATTACAACTCCCATGATACTTGTCAACATCCAGAGTGCATCTGCACAGCTCTGCTTCAACATCCAGCGACCCAGCCACATCACCGTCCAACTGATATAGCTGCAATGGATCACTGTCAGCTGCAGGATGGCCTTCACAATTCACACCCACACTCAGGATGCAGCCCACCACCACGACCCCAACACAACCTTGTGGCACTGTCATCCAAGACCCCATTTTGCCATCTCCATGCATCCAACCTTGGCCTGGCCACCATTCTCCACATCCACCTGACTCCAGCATGCAGGACATAGTTCTCCCACCTGGCTACACATACCTGTGACTCCCACCCCAGGACACTCCACATGAGCCCTGACCTCTTCGCATGACTGATGCTCTTCGAAATAGGTCTGTCCGCACAGTTGTGCAGGCACACCCTCAGCTGGTTGAGCCCATCACGGGTGAGTATGGTGCTCCATGTCTGTATTGGATGATACATTGTGACCCATGTGTGTCCTGTGCCAGACTCAGATCCAAGGGTATGGATGGTTGGAGTTACTTCAAAACTCAGGCATGGTTTGACATTACAACACACACATGCTATGGAATAATGCAAAATGATGGCATCATCTCGTGATTGTGATGATTTTTATTAGTGGTGGGGTACATGTTTGGGGGGGATGAAAAGAGGTGCTCGCCGGGTGTCTAGAATCCAAAGTTCACAGGGGGAGTTGGTATCCTTGCCATTGGAAGTCATCAGAGGCCATGCCACAGTCTTTGTCAACATTGGTCAGACTGTGACCAGCAAGTCCATGTGGCAGAGAATGTCATTGGATGAGGTGCTGCTGTTGCGCCAGAGGGCCAGGTGCCAGGCCGGGTGACCTGGGAGATGGTGATGGTCCGCTGACTCTCACGGTCTTTTGCGTGGATGATCCACCTTCCTCCGGGGACCCTCAGAAGCAGGCCGTGACGATGTTTGTGATGCTCCGTCGGACGAATCCTCCTCCTCCTGATCCCTCCCTGTGGCTGGTGGTGATGTTCGCCTGGTGGCACAGGGAGGGTTGCCCATGTTTTTGGCAATCCGACGGAGTGAACGGCTCATGTCCGTTTGCACCGCCACGAGCTCAGCCAGTCTTGCCTCCATCCATCCTTGGTGTTGTCGTTGACTGGCATGTTGCTCGGCCTGCAGGGTCTTCATCTCCTCGAGGGTCCCCTTGATGTCTGTGAGGGTCGACACAACCTGGCTGATGCCCCTGGTGTCACGCCGGTATGTGTCCAGGATGTTGCGTACATGTGACATACCGGTTTCCTCAGCTGGCTGGTCAGGTTCGCGCCTCCGCCTGCCTCCACTCCCACCACCCCTGCCCACAAGAGCCTGGCCTGCCGTTGTGGGCACATCGGGTCTACGGGACACCTGAGGGATGTCATTTGCGGGGTCGCCTGCCTCCTCCTGTGTGCCTGGAGTACCTTGTCCCTCCTGGTCAGACTGGCTGTGTTGTTCTGTGCGAGCAGGGCTCCTGGGTGTATCCTGGGATGTGGCAGGAATGGGGGTGGTGGTTGGCACAGTTGTACCTGATGCAGGTGCTGCAGGGGGTGGGCACCAGAGGGGCCAGGTTGGTCGGGGTCATCCACGGAGTGGTGAGAGGCGTCGCTGCCGGTGGGATCATCTTCATGCCGAGCCTGGTCCTGTGATTCTTCCCCCCCAGTGTTGGGGGGAGATCGACGACGTTGCCCTGTGTGTGAGAGAGAGACAATGTTAATGGTGTTTCATGCGACATCCATGTTTCATACATATTCAAGTTGGCACAGTTCCTCTGGGTAGTTGGATATGGCTAGCATTCCTCTCACAGTGCACTTGTGGATGGGTATGTTGCGGGGGACAGATTGATATGTACTCCTGGTTATTTGGCCTGTTTAATGAGTGTTGGGATGCTTATTTGCCTATGGATTGGTCTTGTTATATCACATGTCCATTGTGGGAGTGGCAATTTCCGTTGGCTGCCCCGGGGGTGTGTGCTTGTGTAAGGGGGGGTGTGACCGGGCATGCTGTTGGGTGTGGTGTGATTTGTCATTGGGTCTACCAGGTGATGTGTCTATCCCCTCATGGTGCATGCGGGCATGACAGTGAATGTGAGTTTGTGTGCTAGGTAGGTGGCATGTGGAGTTGGTGTTTGAGTGTACAGTGGTCACAGGAGTGCCTTGTGCTGTCTACAGCAGGGCCAAGTGTCATCTACCTTGTCTGTACTTGGCAAGTCCCTCTGCATTGAGCATGGTGCATGGGTATGTCCCTAGGCCACAGCTTTCAACACTTTTCCTGTGTGTGACACACTCTTTGTTGATGCATCATTTTGGAACGCAGTAAGCAGTGTAGCGAGCGGCCGTAGCGAGCGATGCAGAACCGCCTTACGTGTTGCACTGTCCGTGGGCAAATGGTGCTTTTTCATATCTATTGTAGAATGCAGGTAGGTAACTTATGCATTTGTGACTCGGTTCTAACAAACACAGTGAGTGGGCCAGTGATTTCCAACAGAAAAAGGGGTGTTTCACGCACTGCCAAACCTTGTCAACATGCACACAGTCCACCTGCTGACGAGCGTGCATGCCCACAACACCCAAGGGTGATTTGGTCTCCCTCTGTCTCCCTCTCTCTCTCCCTCTGTCACCCTCGTCCCTCTGTCTGTCTCTCTCTGTCGCCCTCTGTCTCCCTCTGTCTCCCTACCTCTCTCTCCCTCTCCCTCCATCTGTCTGTCACCCTCTGTCACCTCAGCCCAGCTTCCTGGGCACACACACTTTGCACGTCTTTCAAAGGCCATTGGCTTGTTCATGTGGCTTTGTTTAGAATCTCCCGGCCCCCATTGGTCAGAGTGTCTCTGAGTCTGCGCTGCTGCGGCGGTGTGTGCTAACACTCTTTCAAAGTGATGCCTCTTCATTAGCTGCTGTTATGTGCAAATTGGGCCTTCATACCCATGTCATCCTGCGACGCGGCCACCATTTGCAGGCGACACAGTACTGTGTCGGGACACACTGTTTGTATGGCTCTGCCCTAGGCCATATGGACTGAGGGCATTGGTGTCTGCTTCTGAGTTGCACAATGTGTTTTGTGAGGGCCACCCACCCGGCATCGCGGACATCCTGTCTTGTGTTGGTGTTTTGTGTGGCCTGTGACTTGGCATGGCCTTGCTTGGTGCATGGGGCATGGAGCCGTTAGTGGCATGTGCGTGTTTATTGAGTGTGGTTGTGTCCGGTGATGGCTTTGGGGTAGTTGTGTGCATTATTGGGAGTTGGGTTGTGGATGCGGTTCCCCCATGTGACGTGAGTTGTTTGTGTACTCACCAGGCTCGGCGACTACTTCTACTCCGTGTACTCCCACCGGCGGCAGCGTGCCCATCACCTTCTCCTCCCAGGGATGGTAGTGTACCGGTCTGCGGGGCGGCCCACCTCCAGTGATGTTACTCTGGGCATATTCGTCAGTCATTTTGCCCTGGACCTTCCTCCGATGATCCTACCACCTCACTTGGCATTCATGCCTGGTCCTTCTGATGCCGGCTTCAGCATTCACCCGATTGACGATCCTCTGCCACATGGCTGATTTCTCCGCTATGCTGGTCTGTCTGACCAATGTTCCAAAGAGCTGTGGCTCGACTCTGATGATTGCGTTGACAAGGATGTCCAGCTCCTCCCTTGTGAACTTTGGATTCTTGTTTGTGGGCATGGTGTGGGGTATGGTTGTGGGTGTGTGGGTGTGGTTGTGAAGGTGTGTGTGTGGATGTGATGAGGGGGTGTTTGTGAAGGTGGTTGTGTGAAGGTGTGCAAGTGTAAGGTGTAGTCAGGATTCTGGTATGGTGCAGTGGTTTGTATGTGGGGTCTGGCAGCAGTGGGTCTGTTGCAAAGGCTCATGGTTTGTGTGTGTGGGCCCTTTTATTGGTCCATTTGTGGGTGTGGCTGTGTTTGAACTTTGGGTGGGTGTGTTATAAGAAGTGGTTGTTGTTTGTGCCTCTGTTTACCTGTTTGGATGTTGCAGGTCAGTGTATTGGATGTATTTGGCCTTGTTGGACGTGTTTAGTGGTGTTGTGCGATTCGAATTGACCCTCCTTGTGGTATTTAGCAGTGTCCTGGTTCAGTACGAGTGGTTTTCGCGTCTGTAAGGTGCGTACATCGGCCATGTTGTTGTACAGTACTCACATTTGCTATGGCTTGGTACGACTCGTACATGCGTGATGCTGGGTGAGGGTGCTGGTGTAGGGGCCTGGGGTAGGGTGTGTACAGGCACGGGCAGGGTGTAGGGGCCTGGGGGTACAGGCCGTATATACAGGGACCGGGGGTACGGCGCGTACATGGGGGGGGCTGTGGGCACGGCGCGTACATACGGGGGACCGGGTACGGCATCTACATAGGTGGTGGGGGGCTGGGGGTACGTCGCATACATACGGAGGGGCTGGGGGTACGGCATGTACATACGGGGACCGGGGGCACGGCGCGTGCATACGGGGGTGCTGGGGATACATTGCGTACATGCGAGGGCTGGGGGTACGGCGCGTACATACGGGGGGCTGGGGGTACGGCGCGTACATACGGGGTGGCTGGGGGTATGGCGCGTACATCGGGGGGCTGGGGATACGACACGTACATACGGGGGCTGGGGGTACGGCACGTACATACGGGGGGCCTGGGGGTACGGCGCGTACATACGGGGACCGGGGGCACGGCGCATACATACGGGGGTGCTGGGGACACGTCGCGTACATGCGGGGGCTGGGGGTACGGCGCGTACATATGGGGGACCGGGGTACGGCGCGTACATACGGGGGGGCTGGGGGTATGGCGCGTACATCAGGGGGCTGTGGATACGGCGCGTACATACGGGGGCTGGGGGTACAGCGCGTACATACTGGGGCTGGGGGTACGGCGCGTACATATGGGGGGGTGTTCGGCGCATATGCGGGCACATGTTTGGACGTGTACATGGTTGCTATTGAAGTTCGCTCCGTACGGTGTTTTTTCCATACGGTTGTACATTCGGACGGACGGGACAGATCATACTTGCGCGCTCGGACTTCATTTTTACGATTTGTACGTAAAAATTTACGGGGACGTGTCGGCGACTTTTCCAGACCCGAGGACGTGTCGGGGAATTTTCCCAATACGATTCGTTTGTAGTTTTTCACATACGAATCGTACTTGCACGTTTGTACAGGACTTGTTCGATTCGTACGTAAAAAAATACAGATACGAATCGTACGGGGAATATTTTTCACGGATCGGATTCGGCAACTGAGTGTAGAATACGTAACAGATAGCACCTTATCATACAATATAAAAAAACTTATAGCCCTAGCCTATGTGCCTGTGACTGACGTAGCAGAACACTATAACCTACTAATAGAGAGTCCATTCTACAAGAGAAATGAAGAAAAGTTAAGCCCACTACTTGATTACTTCGAGGACACATGGGTAGGGAGACTACACCGATCAGGTCACAGAAGATTACCAAAGTTACACATACCATGGTGGAACGTGTACCTTAGTACCCTAAACAAGGAAGCCAAAAGTAACAACACCGTCGAAGGATGGCATAACGCCTTCCAGGCAACTACAGGGAGAGGTACACCCACACTTCAAAAATTACTAGAAAGTATTCAAAAGGAGCAAAGCTACCAAGAACTACGGATACAACAATCCATTACACTAATTAGACCAAAACTAACTAAGCAAACAAATAAAATGTATGAACTTTTACAAAGCCAAGTTAAACTCTATCCTACAACTAGAGGCTTAGAATACTTATCCCTAATTGCAAAAACCATCCTTTAATTCAAATGTAAAGATTAATGAAAACATTCTCATATAAAACACAACATATGCATTAATAAAATACTTCAAATTTTTGCTAAAACTTTATTAATTTGTCAAATATATAAAATTGATAAAACACTACAAATATATTGACAAAATAATAATATTTTACAAAATACAACACATATCAAAAAATAAATAAATAACATTTCCCTCCCACATACCCTTAAAAAAAATTACTTACAGTTGGTGTAGCACCAAATCCAATGGAAGAGAACCTCCAAGTCCATCCAGGTGTCGATATATCCCAAAGAACGTTAAATAAACCCCCCAAAAAATGCAAAAATGCAAACATGTCCCAAAACAATTCCTCTAATGGATAAATCCAATTGTCAAATACGGTCAAAAACCCGAAAATGTCAAAAACGTAAAAAGCGCTCCTGGAAAATGCCAAAAATGAAGAGTGTGTTAAATAAAGATTAGCTTACAAAAGTAATACACACCTCAAAAAAAAAAAAAATGACCAACTTGGCCAAAAACAATTCCTCTTCTGATAAATCCAATTCCCAAAACCTTTCAAATACCCGAAAAAGAAGAAAAAGTTAAAAACGCTCCATGAAAACGCGAAAAATTAAGAGTGTGTGAAATAAATAATCGTTCACTAAAATAAAACACACCTCTTAAAAAAAAACGGCAACTTTCTCCAAAGAGCGACGTCGTCAAATGAAAACCTGTAAAACAAAAGAAAAACATACCCACCCACACAAACATACATAAACACAACTTCAAAATACTTTTAATAACATTTAATAACAATACACATAAAGATATCTACATATACTACCTCCGAAACACCAACCCTCAAACACCGAACATACTCCAAAATTAACATAACGTAACACACACCTAAATTACACCAAAAACACAACAACCAAACTCTAAATACACTACAGACCACCTAACTACATCCAAATTAACTTAAAATCTAATTTAAACAAAAATAAATAACTCTTACCTAGCTCCAAGCGACACAGCTCCCAACCGCGATCTCATCCCGGGCGAAATAACCCAGAACGACACTAAGCGGTTAAAAAATTAGTCCCCCAAACAAAAATGGCTGAATAAATATAAATGTGAAACTAAAATATAATAAAACATGCATTAAACTTACCCAAAATTCTACAAAAATATTTTCTATAAATATAAAAAAAGTATTAATTTCACAAAATCTGTAAAACTTGTACAACATTAATAATAATAAATAACATAACACATATATTCATTATTATTATTAAAAATAAATTGGATTAGTGACTCAACCTTTCAAACACATGAACAAAATATATCAAAATATTAATAAAAGACATCACTTTACAGCAAAAACCAAAACACTTAAATAATGTAATTATTTATATTATTAATAAATACATTTCAATAATATTAATCAAACAGATGTAGTGTATATAAAAAATATACTATAAAAGTAATATTATGTTTTGTTAAATACAATTAAATAAAAATGTAACATTCCTTCTACAACAATAATGAAAATATACCCAATGTAATGATTAATACTATTAATAATACACATATTATTAATATGAATAATCTATTAATAGTGTGTATATATATATATATAAAAAAAGTGATGTAAAAATATGATTGTTTTATAAAGTTTTATATTAAAATGCAATATTGTACTAACCAATACTAATATGTTACATTAAAAATATGAAAGATTAAAAATTAACTGTTAATTAATTTACCAATATTATTTAGCATTAAACATATATTTCTCACAAACCTAAAAAAACAAATTTATCTTAAAAATTATCAACAAATGTAATACTAAACATAATAATGTCTGAATTATATATAAATACAAATATATAATGTAAATATTGAAATATATATCACAAAGTTAATTACAAAAAAAAACTGCTATAACAATATTCAGCATATGTATTCAGAATTATATGATTTACCCAATAAAAAACTAACTAATCCAACTAACTATATTCTAATTAAAAAAAAACTTCATTAACCAAATTTCAAAGTCTGATTATTTCAATAAATTTCCATGTTAATAAACTGTTCATAAAAACACAATCATTTAAAAAATAAAACTATAACATATCAATGAAAAATACCCCCCAAAACTATTACAGATCTAAAAAACATATAAATAAAAAATAATGTACTACTCCCACTACAATTCCTATTAAATCAGAGAAGCTGCTGGATAGTAAATAAATATAGTTTACTATTCCAACTCCACTAACTATTAAATCAGGGAAGATGGTGGATAGTAAATAAATATAAATTACTATTCAAACTCCTATCAATATTAGATCAGGCAAGGTGCTGGATATTAAATAAACAAAATGTACTATTCTAACTCCAGTCAGTATAAAATCATGTAAGGTGCTGGATAGTAAATAAATATAATTTACTATTCCAACTCCAGTCAGTATTAAATCAGAGAAGGTGCTAGATAGTAAATAAATATAATTTACTATTCCAACTCCAGTCAGTATAAAATCATGGAAGGTGCTGGATAGTAAATAAATATAATTTACTATTCCAACTCCAGTCAGTATTAAATCAGAGAAGGTGCTAGATAGTAAATAAATACAATTTACTATTCCAACTCCAGCCAGTATTAAATCAGGGAAGATGCTGGATAGTAAATAAATATAATTTACTATTCCAACTCCAGTCAGTAATAAATCAGGGAAGCTGCTAGATAGTAAATAAATACTATTTACTATTCCAACTCCATTCAGTATTAAATCAGGGAAGATGCTGGATAGTAAATAAATATAATTTACTATCCCAACTCCACTCAGTATTAAATGAGGGAAGGTGCTGGATAGTAAATAACTATAATTTACTATTCCAACTCCAGTCAGTATTAAATCAGGGAAGGTACTGGATAGTAAATAAATGTAATTTACTATTCCAACTCCACCCACTATAAAATCCTGGAAGAGGCTGGATAGTAAAAAAATATAATTTACTATTCCAACTCCACTCAATATTAAATCAGGGAAAGTGCTGGATAGTAAATAAATACTATTTATTATTCCAACTCCAGTCAGTATTAAATCAGAGAAGGTTCTGCATAGTAAATAAATATAATTGACTATTCCTACTCCACTAAGTATTAAATCGGGGAAGGTGCTGGATAGTAAAGACATAAAATTTACTATTCCAACTCCAGTCACTTTTAAATTACAGAAGGTGCTGGATAGTAAATAAACATATGTATTAATTATGTTCAAATAATATATTAGTACATAAATTATATAACAATTCCCAATAAATTCTAATTTAATAATTTACTATCAAACAATCTAAATTTTCAAATATATACTTCTTAAATTGAAATATTTAACATATAGAAACTGAAAACTTCAACATTTCCTTCCTTGTTTATTCTATCCGAATAGTAATTTATTAAATTGCTACAAATTAACATTAATTTACCAGAAAAGGGTTTCTTTTTAGGTCTCGCCTGAGCCAGCACTTTAGCGCTGCTCTCGTGAGAGCTTTTGTAAAAGGGGGATCTGGAAGTGCAAACTAGTGCTTTTCAGGCCTCCAAATACAGTGCATGTACGCCGGGGGCACGCACCATTTGGCAGCCTGAAAAGCACTGCCTGATCACTTTCGCGGCCGCTTTGATGTCCTCAGTGAGCCGCGGCCACTGAGGACATCAAAGCGGCCGCGAAAGTGCTCACCATTTGCCACCCCCTCCCTTATCCCACTTCCTGCTTGTTATCACATCCTTGTTTCACGTGAAAGCGTGTTTAAATAGAACACTTTAGGACGCACGGTTTAATGTTGTCTTTTGAGTTACTGCCATCTTTTTAGTATTGGACTTGTCTCCTTGTACTCAAGAATATAGAATGGTGATATATTCTTTATTTTTCACAGTCTGAAATGCATTCATTGCATTTTTCCAGTTAGGATAGCCTTTTCTCCATGCATATGATGCCGCCGTTATTCGGCCGTGCCACGTCCGTCATCCCACGGCGTGCAGGTTAGACGCACGTAGTTTAACTAATTAGCCGCGAGCGCTGGGTTTCTCACTTCCCGTCTGACACTCGCACATACAGGATTCCGACTATTGCATCGTAGGGACTGATCATGCCTCTGCAGTTGGAAAAGGAGCCCTAGGACGCACTTCAAAATGATGTCAACATTTCTGTGATGAGGTGGTGGTTTTTTCTAGGTATAGCAAAAACAGCAGTGTGGTCAGTCACATGAATTTCACTCATGGTTTACTGAGAAAACATGTCTTAAGGGTATTTTTATTAATTTACCTAGATACTCGCTGCTGAGATGCCATGGTGATCACAAGTTATTCAATTTGCATGGATAGTATCCCACTTGAAGAACTATTTACATACCGTCTGAAGCCTTTGAGAGAGCCACACCACCACCACGTGGAGTACGTATGGCTTTGGAACACTTTTTTACTTTTAAATAATCACTCCACTGCAAACAAGCATTTGCAATGCAATAGGTCTCGCAGTTAAACGAGTATAAGCTATTGGCATTGTAAATGACAATGCCTTTTATTTATGTTTTTAAAACGAAAACAAAAATAAAAGGCATAGTTATTTGCAATGTCAATAGCTCAAACTCACGTAAATGCGAGACCTATTGCATTGCAAATGCTTGTTTTAATTTATCTTGTAATCTGTAACAATTTAGGTGCCGACTCCGATCATGGAAAACCCCGGTACGAATCGTAGTTCGGAGCGTTTTCTCCATACGACTTGCACCCGGGATTTCCAGTTTACAAACCAGCAAGTACGATTCGTCCCGATAGCCCATTTCCGTCCGATTCGTAAAAATTTACGAGCGTGCAAAAAATACCCACAATTCCGATCCGGGGCATCTTGTACGTGACGTCCGGATGGAGTCAGGCAGCGTTCCACGGACCAGCAAGTACGATTCGTGCCGACGTCACTCCGCACGTATATATTTTTCCGTCAGCCAAAAACTCCCAGGAAACTGAGGACGACGCGAACAAGGAGCAGCGGTACGCGACGGACAGCCATGGACCCCAACCTACGTGTCATCCCGGCCCTCATAGCCTACGACCTGGTGCACAGAAACCGCCGCGCTCGCCGCAGAAGGTCAGAACCACACCCAGGGGCATAGGGGGTGCAAGGGGCAGAAAACATAACCTCTATATAATTAAAAATATACCATATACTGTGCATATCTGATTTCCAGGGTTTGGTCACTTTGGGGGGCGTGTCCACTAATACCCGCGCATGCGTACCCGTCACCACCACAATGTAGGTACGGCCCGTACCCACGCCCTCAGCGCATGGGTAAGGCCCGTAACATCATTGTAGTGTGGATGTACTGGTACGCGTGGAACGGACCCTACCCACGCCCTCAGAGCGTGGGTACGGCCCGTAACATGCGTACCCCTACGTCACCACTACAATGGTGGTACGGGCTGTACCACGCGTACCCCTACGTCACCACTACAATGGTGGTATGGGCCGTACCCACGCCCTCAGAACGTGGGTATGGGCCGTACCACCATTGTAGTGGGGACGTAGGGGTACGCGTGGTACGGCCCGTACCCACGCTCTGAGGACGTGGGTACGGCCCATACCACCATTGTAGTGGTGACGTAGGGGTACGCGTGGTACGGCCCGTACACACGCTCTGAGGGCGTGGGTAGGGTCCGTTCCACGCGTACCAGTACGTCCACACTACAATGGTGGTATGGACCGTACCCACACGCTGTGGGCGTGGGTATGGGCCGTACCACACGTACCCCTACGTCACCACTACAATGGTGGTACAGCCCGTACCCACGTTCTGAGGGCATGGGTACGGCCCATACCACCATTGTAGTGGTGACGTAGGGGTACGCGTGTTACGGCCCGTACCCACGCCCTCAGCGCGTGGGTACGGCGCGTACACATACATCACCACTACAATGTTGCCACGAACCATACCCACGCCCCCAGAGCGTGGGTACGGTTCGTACCAACATTGTAGTGGTTATGTTGGGGAATATGAGGTAAGGATCGTACCCACCCTATGAATGCGGGGTTATGGACTGCATCACCCGTACCCCTAGGGCACCAGTACACAATGGATACAAGCCGTACACTCACCACAAATGTTAGCTCAGGGCCTGGTGCAGGAGTTCATCAGGATATTGGTGTGTGTGAATGCACAGGACAGCAGTGTACTGCACCAAGGGTGCGGGTGGGTGGGTGGCTGCAGAGGACTCCCAGCAGTGCCCAGGGACATGTGGGTGGGTGCATATCACTAACAGCAGTGCCCAGAGACATGGGGGTGTGTGCATATCACTAACAGCAGTGCCCAGAGACATGGGGGTGGGTGCAGAGGAATACCAGCAGTGCCCAGGGACATGTGGGTGGGTGCATATCACTAACAGCAGTGCCCAGAGACATGGGGGTGGGTGCAGAGGAATACCAGCAGTGCCCAGGGACATGTGGGTGGGTGCATATCACGAACAGCAGTGGCCAGGGACATGGGGGTGGGTGTACATCAGTATCAGATGCACACAACCCCATGTGTGTATGTACGCATCCCTGAGTTTGGACTATGATGATAGTGCCCTAACAACACATCACTGACAGCAGGGTCCCACTCACAGGAAGATGGATGTCTTTCCCCCAATGCATGACACACCACACGTGGGTGTGACGAAAAATAACACATGCATACCCACCCATGGTAGATGCAGCACAATACACACCCTGAGATCAGGACACAAGACTGTATAGTCATGTAAATGTGCACCAAAACAAGAGATCCAAAGGGAACACACACTGTCAGGCACATCCCAGGACTGATATGAATGTACAGGTGCAGGGACATCCACCAAGATATTGGCTCCCATGGAAGGAATCGGGTGGAATTCCCACAGATACAATGCCCACAATTGTCAGGCAGGTGCCCAAATACTCTGCAGAAAAACTAACATTTGTGTGCAAGACCGGGATTACACACATGCATAGTGCTGAAAATGGAGATTTTCACAATGAATGCATTTACACATACTCAATACACAAGTAAAGTGACTACCAAGGATGGCACAGACGGTGCAGCCGCAGACATCGGTGAGCAGGCTTGGCCATAGTTTAAGGGATCCGTCATCCAACAAAGGAAATGTAGACACAGGTCAGCACAACAATTGGGCAAGTCTTTGCAGGGAAGCTGTCAGGTGCCACAGAGGAAGGAACACTCCTTGGGCCAATGTCTCCAATCCAAAGGAACACACACTAACAATGAATCTTACCAGAGACATTGTAATGGCACGCAGATACCATGGTAAACCTCATGACCATCACACAAAAACATTTCTCAGAACCATAACACATTACCACCACAACAACTCCATGAGTCTCAGCACCACCATCAAGTACCTGAAATGCAATAGTGTGTAAACCAAAAAATAATGCTTTATTCAGCAGAAAAAATAAATGTGAACAGAAGACTATATACAAACGCCAATGGCCAGTCCATTGTTGAAGTCCTTGGGGGGACGTATGGGACAGCATCTCCCCCTAGCTTGCCTGCACACTGGAACCCTCAGGTTCGTCGACCGGGGGGGGGGGGCATCATGTGGGGAAGCCACAGGCACCGCAGGGACAGGAGGGGGAAGGGTAGGTGTGGTGGGTGCAGGGGTGGTTCTGTCTAACACAGGGGGGGTGGCAGCGCCAAAGGTGCAGGCCAGCTCTGCGCTGCACACCGCAGCCAGTGCGTCAAGGGCAGCCCCTGCACCACAGGGGATGGGGTGCTGGGATGGGGTGCTGCGCTCACGGTGGAAGTGGGTGAGGTGGGAGAGGACTCAACTCCCCTGCCTGGGTACTTTCTCGCACGCTTCTGTGGTGGTGGCTCTGCAGGGGCGAGGTCCTGCTCAGCAAGAAACATCTGCTGGGGTGACAGTGTAGCAGGGGTGCCAAGGAGAATAGTGGAGGTAGAGGGTTTTGAGGCATGCGAACTCACACTGTTGCTGTGTATCTGCCTGTCAGTGCCGCCTCAGTGTGCGTGCCAGGAGGTGTGTGCTTGCCCTTCATTGGTCGTGTGCTGCCTGTGTCTGGTGTGGTGTGTGTGTGGGAAGGTCTGTGTGTGCTTGGGACAGGTATGGGAGTGGGTATTGTGGATGTTACCGTGGTAGGGGGGGTGACACAGCACTGCAGGAGAATCACTGCTGCCTGCAGGGAAGAGTCCATGGAACACAGAAGCGGTTGTTGGCCAGACAGCGTTGCTGACATGCCCTCCATGAACGACACCATCTGGGTCAGCAGTCTGGTGTGGCCGTGGAGGACTGGCAGCACCGATGCCTGCCCAACCTGCAACTGCCGCTGGATGTCGATAGACTCTTTACTGAGGGCAGCAGGGGTGAGAGGGGCAGGGGGTGCGGTGCCTGGGCCGAAGAAGACATGCACTGGCTCTGCACGGACTGAAGGGACTGGAGCTACTGGGAGGGTGCTGATTTGAACGGAGGAAGCGGGGACAGATGGTGGGCTGCTGCTAGATGGTGGAGCAGCCTCCGCCTCCTCGAAGAGGTCAGCCTCGGACCCGTCGTCGTTGTAGTTGGTGTCGCCACCAGACAGGTCCTCCGACTGACTCTCCACGCCCTCCGTGCCACTGGCTCCAGCAGACTCCGAAGCACTGGTGGCACTGGTGCTGGGTCCCTCCTCCTGGTCCGTGCAGGTGTCTCCCTCGTTTTCCGTGGATGACGCTGTGGGCAAGAAGAAAGTACACAAACCATCAGTCCCCTGTATACATCTGACACATGAGTACAAACACATCATGCAACACTGCATCTCAGTAAAGCATCATGAGTACCAGCTCCATTATTCCTTACATATCTAGGCCCTGTACTCCCCAGTTGTTAGACCCACTATGCCACTTGGACACAAGGGGAAAAAAGGACATACAAGGCCAAATATTACATTACAAATGCAAGGAGAAAATAGTGTCTGTGAACAGGTGAGCACAGCAATACAATGAAGTCATGCCACCTCTTGGTTACCCTGAAACAAACAGTAGTGGTGCACACAATCACAAATGACACACCTCAATACTCCAGGTCTCCACACATAAGACACAATGCCTGTCATGTGGAGTGGAACACATGGCCAAAGCCCAGACAATGCATAAGAGAATGGGCCTGCAATAGTGATGTAAAATAGCATAGCTGTACTGTGGAGACACCCTTATGGCAAGGCAGAATGTCCACACACATGTACGCACACCAAGACAAGAGTCCCTTGCACCAGGAACACACACAGGTGCCAAAAATGCATGATCGGGAATCATGTACTTTGAAAATAACACATCCTGCTAATCTCAAACAATTACCTCCCCCGCCAACATCACTGGGTCACTGCACGGTGATTCACTGCCGTGCCAATTTGCACACACATGTCAAACCTGGCAAGGAGTAATCAGGGTAGTCCATGTAGGCCCCTACCGCACAAACCCACCATACATGAGGCAATGTGATTGAGACAGATCAAGAAGTGACACCTCCTAACCAGGGATAACTAAAATGTTCTGCGAAAAGTCACAAAGGTACACATCAACTCCTGAGTCTGGCATTACATTTCTGTGACATACAACCAGCTACTGATACTTGTGAATAGCCACACAGGCAATGCACAGTGTGAGTATGCACAAGACAAATGGTGTATCCCTGTACAGGGGACACATGGATCACACATTGGATAAGTAGAAATGAGCACAGTGAAATATGCCACTGATGAAAAACTATGCAGAACACAAAGACAATGGCCAAACTGTCGTGTGACACACATGATTGTGAGGCCTGGGTGTCTCAGGGGACTGTGGTGGTCACAGTGATCCGTGGGCATGGTATTATCTGAGTGCAACCTTAGCAACCGCCATGGCACTATGCATACCTCCCACACATGCACATCACGTCTCAGGCCACAACATTGGTCATGCATGCTGCAAGGGTGTGTGGTAGAAACCTCACACTCCTATGTTGAGACTCATCATGAGTGCTTAAGAATATGGACCCACAACATAGTGAACAGGTCAGGGCACAGGCAAGGTACCAACACATCACACTCCACCCTCCCACATGATGCAGAAAGCAATGTGCAATGGATTAACTGCCAGCCTAGATGACCATGTGCTAATCTGATGACACACAGACAGGGGACATATGTCAAGGAGGGGAAGGGATGAATCAGAGCACCGGTTGACATTGGGGAACTGTAAATGCTATGCACATATGCACTACAGCAGTGGATCCAGACTACAGAGCATTGCCAAAAGCTGGTGACACACAACACAACTAACATCCATGTACCTACCCCCTCCTTGCTGCAGTCTCTCCTGTAACTGCCTATCCAGGTCAGGGAAGACCACCGCCAGGACACGCATCATGTGGTGGGTTAAGCGTCGGCACCCTCTGTGTTTCCGTGGAGGTGAGAGTCTCAGCTGGACCCGGGCGATCCGCCGGGTCCAGCACCGGATGTCTTGCCATCTCTTCCTCACTTGTGGTAGGCGCCGTCTTCGATCCCCCACAGATCTCACAGCCCTGACGATCCGCTTCCAGATCTCACCCTTCACGTAGGCAGTTACCTGTGATGAGGAATAAAAGTGAAACAACATCACTACACTAGCTCCATGTACCATAGACACACATTTTAACATCTTTGCAATGTTGAACAGGGCAGAGGATGCTGCCAAGGAATTGCTGAATACTCATATACACCTTGTCCTCTGTGGAAGTCCCAATGCACTACGTGGCATTGAAAGTACACAGGTGGCAGAAGGGGTGTAACACACTCCATGATCATGGCACACACTGTGCTTCACATGCAACAGCAGGCTGATGGACAGCACCTCCAAGCACACACATGCCACAGTCCACTGATGCAACCCCAGCTGAGTACACAGACATACACAGGCACTGAGCAATCACCTGCCCTTCTCAACAGCAGATACAAGCCTCACTCTGCACATGTGCTACTTGACTGTGGGGTGTCACAGGTGTCGTGCGAGCTCAGCAAGTCAGACACACAGCACAGCTTCATTCTCACATCAGATGGGTCGAGCTGTTGCCTCCTCCATGCAGCTGTGGTGCAACACTTCACATACACACTCACGAACATGACAGGGAACATTCATACACATCCATTTACATGTGGCGTTCACATATCACTTGGACACTCTGACCACAGGTCCACTCAACTCATACACATCTGTGGGTACAGTCACCTGTCACACCGGGGGGAACACAAATTCACCTCTGGACTGTATTTCTAAAAACTACCAAGGCGTTGCGATGCTGAATGTGTCATGCACTATGCAGTGAATGTCACCAGTAAGCACATTGCAAGGCTGGAGTGGACACAGGAACTACATCATGCTCTGCATGAGGTACATAACCTCCAACCCCTCCCCCCCCCCCGGGACACACTCTAAACAACATTGGCTGTCTTCCCCTCTTGGACACAATGCCAGAAGTGAAAGTAACAATAAAGGTGCACAGTCAAAGGTAGTGGAGTCAGCACTCACCTTTTCCCCTGGTCTCCCATACAGGCTGGGGTACTGTGGGAGGAGCACATCCAGCAGGGCCTGGTTCTCCTCCTGTGTGAATGGCTGTGCCCTCTCCACAGTCATAGACATGGTGCCAACTGAATACAATGCTGCAGCAAGTTAGTCGACTGGAAAGTTGTGCAGGCAAGTGCCCTCTCAGGGGTGCTGGCTGCCTTATATCTGTCTTGATCAGGGGTTTTCACTTACAGGAATACATGGTGATTGGTCAGACTCCTTAGCATCCTACGTTTACACCAATCCCTTTAAACCTACACCGATGACACGAATCTGCATGATTCAAATGTTGAGCATCATTGCAAGGAGACCACCACTTTGCAACATTGTACATTTTTGACCAACTGACTCTTTCTGCACACCTGAAGGCAAAAGTTGAAAAGGAAAGCTCTGTACCCTTGACAACCAGCATTTTTAAGTGGCCAGAATACTTTTAAAATTAGATTTTTGAAAATACACACACATGTACGGTGCGTTTCACGCGTACACGTACACGTAGGGCACCTCTATGATAGTGTTATGAACCGTACACACGCTCGGGGAGTGCGTGTGTACGGGCCGTACCATGCGTACAGGCACGGGGCTGGTGTAGGGCCTGGCGTACGGTGCGTACATATGCGGGTGGGGGGTAGGTGTGTACATACGTGGGTGGGGGGTAGGTGCGTACAGGCACAGGGCTGGTGTAGGGCCTGGGGTACGGTGCATACATACATGGGTGGGGGGACGGTGCGTACATACGCGGGTGGGGGTAGGTGCGTACATACGCGGGTGGGGAGTAGGTGCGTACATACGCGGGTGGGGGGACGGTGCATACATACGCAGGTGGGGGGACGGTGTGCACATACGCGGGTGGGGGGTAGGTACGTACATACGCGGGTGGGGGGTAGGTGCATACATACGTGGGTGGGGGGAAGGTGCATACATACACGGGTGGGGGGTAGGTGCGTACATACGCAGGTGGGGGGTAGGTGCGTACAGGCACGGGGCTGGTGTACGGCCTGGGGTATGGTGCATACATACGTGGGTGGGGGGGACGGTGCGTACAGGCACGGGCTGGTGTAGGGCCTGGGGTACGGTGCATACATACGCGGGTGGGGGGGACGGTGCGTACAGGCACGGGGCTGGTGTAGGGCCTGAGGTACGGTGCATACATACGCAGGTGGGGGGATGGTGCGTACAGGCATGGGGCTGGTGTAGGGCCTGGGGTACGGTGCATACATATGCGGGTGGGGGGGACGGTGCGTACAGGCACGGGGCTGGTGTAGGGCCTGGGGTACAGTGCGTACATACGCGGGTGGGGTGACGGTGCATGCGGGTGGGGGTGTAGGTGCGTGGAACGGACCCTACCCACGCCCTCAGAGCATGGGTACATTGCGTTTCACAGCTTACAATGGGGATAGTATGCGCTAACAAAAGCTATGGAGGTCTCACACTCGCATGAGGCTCTACATCAAGTGATTGTCAGGGCAGTCCTTCATGTGCATGGACAATGCGTGTCAGGCATTGATATGTCACATGTATCATCATGTGGTCTCACAATAGATGTGTGACGACCTGTGTCCACATGTCATGTGTGATGGGGCACTATGTACACACCTCTCCTTCCCACTGAGCACATGTGTGCATGTAGTTCAAACATGTCAAGCACTGCATCACTGTAATGGCACAGTCAACCACACCCGCAAGTGTCCCATGATGGCAGGGACAGTGACACTACCACCTGACATCTAACTACCGGCGTGCCCCGATGTGACTATGTCATGTGTGTCATGTATTCACATGAGCTTGCTGTTGGTGGTCCGTCAACTGGATCTGCTGTTTCTGCATCCAACATGTGTCTGTGTGTATATGTGCATGTCGCACATATACGCACAACATGCCACATGTGGCTTCACATGTAACGTGTGTCTGGATGCTCGGAACATGATAGTCGTTTACTTGAGGACATATCTGCGATGTCTCCATGTCTGCGTTTTCATTACTCACGTGTACCCCTTCATTGCAATGTGTGTGATCTGTACATTAATGATGACATGTGACATGTGCGTCTAGGTGGCCGCAAGCTGTCTATGTGAGATGTCATCCTTGTAATGCAGATATGTGGATGTATGTTACTCCTGTGATGTGTCTGGCTGTTCACTTACACTGGCACATAGCTGGTTCCAGGGCATGTGATGTAGAATATGACAATCAAGGGGTGTAGCTATGTCTTTGTAGGAGTTTCACCTGGATAGCAGATGTGTCGGGATGTGTTGCACAGACCATACTCTGAAATTAGCTGATGTGTAGTAGTAGCGTAGCATGTGCTCTGTTCATTGACCTAGATGTCATCATGTACTCACCCTTAGTCATTCCTTCTGATTTAATGCAGGGCACCGCCTCTACCCCGACCAATGCCAGACTTGGGCACCATGAGGGAACGTGACTGCATTAGACGCTACCGCTTCTCCCAACAGTTGATTCAGAACTTAACCACGAGGCTGGCACCACACCTCCAACCGCGACACAGGTATCCTACTGCGCTGACCCCCAAGATGAAGGTGATGGCAGCCCTACATTTTTTGCCATGGGTACGTTTCAATTCACCATAGCTGATGTTGGTGGCATGTCACAGACTATGTTCAGCCGTGTCCTGCATGATGTTTTAGAAGCCATGTTGCAGCACATGGATGAATTCATTCATTTCCCAACTCGTGAGCAGTTGACAGGTGTCAAGGGTGAGTTCTATGCCCTGGGAGGGATGCCCCATGTCCATGGGTCCATTGATGGGACACATGTGGCTTTGGTGCCACCACAGGCACAGGAGGTAGCCTTTCGCAACCGTAAGCATTATCACTCCATTAATGCCCTTGTGGTGTGTCTTGCTAACATGCTTATTTCCCATGTCTATGCACGTTTTCCAGGGTCAGCACACGATGCCTACATCATGAGGCCAAGCAGGGTGCCAGAAATGATGCAGCAGCTGCACAACGAACGAGCATGTCTTGTTGGTGGGTATCCTCTGTTTGTCCTGTGTTTAGTGCTATCTTTGTATCTTACGTCATCTCCTGACCCACTTCTTCACATGATGTTTCCATGTAGGGGACTCTGGCTATCCCAACATGCATGGCTGATGACTCTTCTCCGCAACCCCAGAACAGCTGCAGATCAACGTTATAACAACGCCCATGGGCAGACAAGGCGAGTGATGGAGAGAACGTTCGGACTCCTGAAGAGTCATTTTCACTGCCTTCACAAGACAGGCGGGTCTCTCCTATGTGCACCGGTGAAGGTCTGCAAAATCTTCCTCGTGTGCTGCATGCTGCACAAC
Source organism: Triturus cristatus (assembly GCF_964204655.1). Classification (NCBI taxonomy): domain Eukaryota; kingdom Metazoa; phylum Chordata; class Amphibia; order Caudata; family Salamandridae; genus Triturus; species Triturus cristatus. The sequence continues at coordinate 803,355,993 of NC_140595.1, forward strand.
ATGGCAGTGGAGAAGGATGTGCCACTCATCCTGCATCCGGATGATCTGGAACATCCACCCGTGGAGGATGAAGGGCTTGATCACGAGGCTAGTGACGAGGAGGAGGACATCCAGAGTCAGCTCATCCGCAACTTCTTCTCATAATGGTGAGTCCCTGTGTCTGAGTGTGCACGCTTGGAGCCGTGTGTGGCATGTGTTGCTATGTGTGTTTCCAGCTGACTGTATGCTAAGTGCCTGAGAGGTGTGTTCAGATGTGTCCCTCATGTGATGATGTCATTCAACGCATTGTAGCTGAGTCACTCAATTTTCAAGTAGCATGGTGACACACTTATTCCTGTACGGGTAAATGACCATGCATGCGGATGATAATGTTTTGGCTGACTTCTGGTGTGTCTGTCATCCCCAGGTACTTGCGCATGCTGTCTGCTCGTGTCATGGTTGGCCTCCTGCTATTGCTCATGGGTATTGCAACGTGTGCTGCATCAGCGTTCCATGCATGGACATGGTGAGTAGTCATTTTGTGTAAGGATTGCTACAAGGCCTTTTGGGTGGGGTAGGTTTTTGTAATGTGTGTGCCCTGCTCCTGTGCATGTAGTGTCACTATGCATACCTGTCAACTCACCATGGGGTACATGACATGTAGCATGACTCCCATGACTTGATAGTCACACTTTGTGACAGTCATCTGTAATTTGAGAGTGGATTCTGATGAGGGCATCAATGTGTGTGCAACTACCCTGGCAACATCCAGGAAGCTACAGGTGGACATAGTGTGGGCCATCCCCATGACAGGCTCAATGGGGACTTGAAGCCTCTCGGTGTGCAGCAAGGGGTGTTTGGCTCCCACACACTACACTTGTGTGCCAGTTCAATGGATTTACAGCCTCTGTGTTGTGTAGGGGGTGGCCAATTTAGCTCCCACATGTTCAGGCAAAAGATCTGTGATTCTGTTCAGATTGATGCATGTCCGTTGTTGTGAGCCTGAGTAATAAAGCAGTTCCTCACCCTCCAAGGTGCATCATCTCACTCAATGCAGGCCCCTTGCCACTTTGCATGCAGCATCTCTGGCATAGTTTTCAAAGATTGGGAATATGAGTCTATGTGTACTTTTGCAACATGCATGCAGTTACTCATGGATTCAATTGTCTATTGTGCATGTAGTCCATGTTTGTGTATGTATTTGGGCTTGTTGGTCCCCACAAGGGGCAATCAACGCCTGCTGAGGGTGTGTCTCCCGTGCACATCTCGGCCTTCGGTTTCATGGTCCTGTGTCACTCATCTTAGTTTATTGTGCATCCATTGTGTCTGTGTGTGCCATGGGAAAGTGGACACACCATCATGTACATTCGCCTGTTGCAGTTGTTCTTACTGACATATTTGTGTATTGGTGCAACTTGTGGCATAATTTCAAGGACATGCTGCATGCTGATGCAGCCCCAGCAGCAAGGACACAGATAGTATCCGGATTCGGCAACACACACGCCTCCAAGATGATCCTCCCTTCCTCCCTCCACCCATTCATTTGGCCTGTCATCATCGTGTCTGTGCCACTGTTGCGGTCACACAGTGCCAAAGGATGGTCCGTCAGCGCATGCAACGTGCACATTGCGTGACCCTCATGTCCTTGCATGACCCACATCACACTACAGTCTGATGTTGCTACCACACTCCAAGCAATGTCCATCCGCAAATCTGCCGCATGCTCTCAGGCATACCCTCAACACACACACAGCAGCTTAGCATGATGAGTGTGCCACTAGAACTGCCTACACAGCACTGCCACGCATTCCAGGCACTGTGACACCAACCAGGTGATGTCCCTCCTACTCCCCACCGGCGCTCTACCACAGCAAGTACATGGGAGTGGGAGTCAAGGCTTCAGCATGTAGTATGGTGTTGTCATATGGCACATGGCCCAGGTATCATCTCTGAGCGTGTCAATCGTCTATGTGTCCAGGACTACCCTATCCCCCATGACATGTGCACAGCAACTCCTCATCAGCTCGTATGCCATTGACAGCCAAGTGCTACTCACCCTCACCAAAGACGCAAACATTGCCAGTTCCAATATTCAAGAATGCATGTCATCCATTGATGTATGGCTGTACAGCAGCCACCAGAGGCTGGACTGGTACATGAATGAGGTAATAATCTGAGGATTGTCCCCTTCCAGCTGGGCCAGTGGTTGTGTCCCACACGCAAGACACCTGCACAAGCACACAGTGGCCATGCACACAAGATGGTGTGCATCATGTATTGCTGGCTCACATTTGCCATGCAAATCTCAAGCATCTGTACCTCAGGCTGCAACTCACTAGGCATTATGCACATGATCCACAGATAGATCCACTCCGCGGACAGACAGGCCATCCCCCAGGTCCACAACAACATCTGTGTGAAATACTGCCCTGCCCTATACGGATCAAGCACATCCACACTCACAGGACACTTGTACACATCCAGAGTGCGTCTGCAGACCTCAGCTTCGACATCCTGCACCCCAGCAACATAACCCTCCACCAGTGATAGCTGCAATGGATAACTGTGTGCTGGCGGATGACCTTAACACTCCCCGCAAAGACTCATGAGACAGGCCCCAACCAACCTTGTACCTCTGTCAGCCGAGACCCCGTTGGGCCATCTCCCTACATCCAACCTTGCCCTGCCCACCATTCTTCACATCCAACATACTACAGCATGCAGGACATATTTTGCACAACTGCCAAGACATACCTGCTACTCCCTCCCAGGCAACATCCACATGAGTCATGTCCTCTATGCATTACTTGTTCCTGTTCCCAATTGGTCTGTCCTCACAGCATTGGAATCCCCCCCCTCAGCAGCATGTGGCCATCACGGGTGAGTATTGTGCTACATGTCTGTTTCGGATGATACAGTGTGACACAGGTGTGTCCTGTACCTTGTCAGTGGGGGGCGTGTTTAGTGGGTACAAGTAGGTTCTTTATAGTGTCCATAGAATCCAAAGTTCACAGGGGGAGATGGGATCCTTGTCATTGGAAATCATCGGAGTCCAGACCACAGTCTAGGTCATCATTGGTTAGACTGTGACCAGCAAGTCCATGTGGCAGAGAATGTCATTGGATGAGGTGCTGCTGTTGCGCCAGAGGTCCAGGTGCCAGGCCAGGTGACCTGGGAGATGGGTATGGTACGCGGCCTCTCACGGTCATTTCGGTGGATGACCCACCTCCCTCGCGGGACCCTCAGATGCAGGCCTTGACGATGCTTGTGATGCTCCGTCGGAGTCCTCCTCCTCCTCATCCCTCCCTGTGGCTGGTGTTGTTCTTCGCCTGGTGGCACAGGGAGGGTTGGCCATGTTGCCTCCATCCGTCCTTGGTGTTGCTGTTGACTGGCATGTTGCTCGGCCTGCATGTTCTTAATCTCGTTGAGGGTCTCCACTACCTGGCTGATGCCCCTGGTGTCACGCCTGTATGTGTCCAGGATGTTGCATTTGTGCGACATACCGGTTCCCTCAGCTGGCTGGTCAGGTTCTCGCCTCCACCTGCCTCCACTCCCACCACCCCTGCCCACACGAGCCTGGCCTGCCGTTGTGGGCACATCGGGTCTACGGGACCCCTGAGGGATGGCATTTGCAGGGTTGCCTGCCTCCTCCTGGGTGCCCGGAGAACCTTGTCCCTCCTGGTCAGACAGGCTCTGTTGTTCAGTGCGAGCAGGGCTCCTGGGTGTTTCCAGGGATGTGGCAGGAATGGGGGTGGTGGTTGGGCCAGATGTACCTGACACAGGTGCTGCAGGGGCTGGGGCACCAGAGGGGCCAGGTTGGCTGGGGTCATCCACGGAGTGGGGAGAGTCGTCGCTGCCGGTGGGATCGTCTTCACGCCGAGCCTGGGACTGTGATTTTTCCCCCCCAGTGTTGGGGGAAGATACATGACGTTTTCCTGTGTGTGAGAGAGAGACAATGTTAATGCTGTTTCATTCAACATCCATGTTTCATACATATTCAAGTTGGCACAGTTCCTCAAGGTAGTTGGATGTGCCTGGCATTCCTCTCAATGGACACTTGGGGATGGGTATGTTGCGGGGGACAGATTGATATTTTCTCCTGAGTGTTTGACCTGTGGAATGTTGCCTAGGATGCTTATTTGGCTATGTATTGTTCTTGTTGTGTCACATGCCCATTGTGTGTGTGGGTTGATCCGGTGGCTGCCCCGGGGGTGTGTGCTTGTGTAAGGGTGGGGGGTGTGACCGGGCCTGCTGTTGGGTGTAGTGTGAGTTGGCATTGGGTCTCCCAGGTGATGTCTATCCCCTCATGGTGCATGCTGGCATGGCAGTGAGTGTGAGTTCCTGTGCTAGGTATCTGAGCTTGTGGAGTTGGTGTTTGGGTGTACAGTGGTCACAGGAGGGCCTTGTGCTGGCTGCAGCAGGGCCAAGTGTCAGCTACCTTTTCAGTACTTGGCCTGTCCCTGTGCATTGAGCATGTTGCATGGGTATGTACCTAGGCCATATGGGCTGAGGGCATTGGTGTCTGCTTCTGAGTTGCACTATGTGTTTTGTGAGCACCACCCGCCAAGCATCGCAGACAGCCAGTCTTTGTTTTGTGTTTTGTGTAGCCTGGGACATGGCATGGCCTTGCTTTGTGAATGGGGCATGGAGACGTTAGTGGCATATGTGTGGTTTTTGAGTGTGGTTATGTCCGGTGAGGGCTTGTGGGTAGTTGCGTGCATTTGTTGTAGTTGGGGTGTGGATGCCGTTCCCCCCATGTTAGCTCAGTGGTTTGTGTACTCAACAGGCTCGGCGACTCCTTCTACTCCGTGTACTCCCACCGGCGGCAGCGTGCGCATCACCTTCTCCTCCCAGGGATGGTAGTGTACCGGTCCGCGGGGCGGCCCACCTCCAGTGATGTTACTCTGGGCATCTTCGTCACTCATTTTGCGCCGGACTGTCCTCCACAGATCGCACCACCTGGCTTGGCATTCATGCCTGGTCCTTCTGATGGGCGCAACAGCATTCACCCGATCGACGAGCCTCTGCCACATGGCTGATTTTGCAGCTACGCTGGTCTGTCTGACCAATGTTCCAAAGAGCTGTGGCTCGACTCTGATGATTTTGTTGACAAGGATGTCTAGCTCCTCCCTTGTGAACTTTGGATTCTTGTCTGTGGGCATGGTGTGGGGTGTGGGTGTGGATGGTTGTGGGTGTGTGGGTGCGAATGTGACGGTGTGTGTGTGAATGTGGAGAGGGTGTGTTTGTTTAGGAGGTTGTGTGAAGGTGTGTAAGTTGAGGGGTAGTTGAGGTGTTGGTAAGGTGCAGTAGTTTGTCTGTGGGGTCTGGCAGCAGTGGGTCTGTAGCAAAGGCTCATGGTTTGTGTGTGTGGGCCCTTTTTATTGGTCCATTTTTGGGTGTGGCTGTGTTTGAAATTTTGGTGGGTGTGTTATATGAGGTGGTTGTGGGGTTGGCCCTCTGTTTGCCTGTTTGGATGTGCAAGGTCAGTGATTGAGCTGTATTTTGTCATGTAGACATGTTTTGTTGTTACGCTCCTCCCCCCGAACATTACACGAACCATGTAGCCCCATGAACTTACCTCGCGGTGGTGGGGGCATTCGAGAGGAAGCTAAAGCGAAGGCCCTTTGGGTATGGTTGACCGTGTGGTGGGGGCGAAACAACAACACAACGGAGGCAGAAAGTACGGAAGCGGACAGGCGCCTCGTAGCCGAAACCACATTTCCCATGTTTCCCTGCACCTCCGCTACTGACTCCGATCACGTGGGTAACCCGGAAGTAGCAACAGTTTAAAACGCCGCTCGGCGTTCCACTCGCTGCTGGTTATTCTTCGAAGCAGCCGAGGATTTCAAAGCAGCCGATGATACCGAAACCTGCAGTTCGCCCGTGTAGGGTAAGGGTGCACCTGCACCACTGGGAACCTTGAGAGCAGCTCAGCTCTCGTTATTGTGGACGCGGAAGTCCGCGCTTGCTCTAAGCATTTCCTACGCATCAAGCAATGTCCCGCATTTATGTACTTAAGAAACCTGAACCTTGTATTCCAGTCCGATGTACTTACGCAACCTTGTGAGCTATTAGGTGTTTAGGATCGCCCGTATCTTGTAGCAGCATCGTGGCATCCAAAACTGTTGACATTTACTACGTTTCACGGAGTTAAAAGACGCATTTTAACTCCCTTTCCTTTGTGCATTAACAGGGGGTTTAAGAGGCGGCATTCTGCTCTTCGCCTGTGAAGTGAAGCACGACAACATTTATGGTGTGTATGGTTACGTTTGTGAGGCAGAGTGTTTTGTCGCATGGTTACTGTGTGAAGGGAGCGTGTTTTCATGATGCCTTCCTTTTATTCTTAGAAGCCAAATTAGCGCTCAGAACAGGGTATTGCTTGTGTGAAGTCCAGGATGATTACACCTGGAGAACACGAGTCTTAAGTGATTTACAGGTGCGACAGGTACGACACCCCCACAGACTTGAGTTAACCCCGCAGTATTCATGTGTAGCTAATGTGTTGAGTGTCTTTTCTCTTTCAGATCTCCCTCCCTGCTGTTCCCATCCTTTCCTTCCCCCGCTTGACCATCCCACTCTCCTGTGCTTTAACAGCATTCAGGGTTGGGGCTGTCGAGAGGTGGACCCCTTTTGGCTTCGATCCGCTCCCGAGGAATCTTCGAGACAACAGAATAACCAGCCCACGAATTGACTTCCTCCTGGGCGGGTCAATACAAAACATGGCCACGTTAGAGGACGTCTTAGGTGCCTTATCAATAGTGCAGCAAGAGTTAGCCACCTCTCGAGAAGAGACAGCGGCCTTAAAACAGAGAATCAAAGGAATGCAGCACAATCCCTTTGATGTGGGTACAGGAAGGTTTCCCTCAGGGACTTTTTCATCCTCAGCCGCACCATTCAGCGTAGAATTACCAACGCCTATTCCTCTTGCCGCATCCGAACGGTTTTCAGGGGAAGCTCATAAAGTGCAGGTGTTCATCACACAAATACTCCTACATTTTTTTTGTAAACCAAAGGCGTTCCCTTCTAACCAGTCTAGAGTAGCCTTTACCATTTCCTATTTGAATGGCGACGTCGCCCAGTGGGCCGTTCCCTTGGCGCGGCGCGACGATCCTCTATTGTATGACTGGGATGCGTTCCGTGAAGAATTTGAGCGTGTGTTTGACCGTAGAGCAGCCACCTTTACAGCCGACCGTGAGTTACTGGAATTAAAGCAAGGGAATAGGGACCTAGTAGCCTACGTAAACACCTTCCAACGGTTGGTTACAGAAACTGAGTGGCCCGAGAGTAAACAAAGCGTGTTGTTTTATCAGGGCCTTAAGGATGAACTTAAGGACGTTCTAGCAACTATTGACCCTCAGCCCACATCCTGTAAGGCTCTTATTAGTTTGACCCAGAGATTAGACCACCGATTAGCAGAACGTCGTGTGGATAAAAGACGAGGAGATAAACCCCCTCTCAGAATTGACCGGGCTAGAATAGTTCCGGGAGGTTATAACACAGCACCCGAACCCATGGAAATAGGTTCAGTTCGGGCCTCTCTTACAGCAGAAGAAAAGGAGCAGAGACGTAGGAATGGATTGTGTTTATACTGCGGAAAGAAGGGACATTACGTGAAGGATTGCCTAGCTAAGCCTAAGGGACGGGATAGAGAGGTGTTATCTCATATGAGTGGGGAAATCACGAAGACGGAAAACCCCAGGGCTCAAGAAGACAGGAAGGGAGGTTCTTGGGCATAAAAACAATCCCTTCGGTTCAAAACGCCGTTGAAGGTCTGACATCCCACTTTCATGTGATGCTACAAGTACATCTTGAAGGACGGAAGCGTCCCTTTAAGGCCATGGTAGATTCAGGAGCAACAGGCCTTTTTATGGATAAAGGACTAGCTACCTCACTACAAATACAGCTAATACCCAAAACTGAACCGGAGATCGTGATGACTGTGGATGGGCGGCAACTGGTTTCTGGCCCTATTCGGTACTGTACCGAAAACCTTGAAATATCTTGGGAAGAACAACACTGGGAAACGCTCAGTTTCAATGTAATAAATGCACCCCAGTATGGTGTTATCTTGGGTATTCCATGGCTTAGAAAACACAATCCGGCCATTGATTGGGAGAAGGAAGTAATTGAATTCACCTCCCCCTATTGTAGGGAACATTGCATTACTAAAAGCCATAGCCCCGCGAAGGAACTCTCCCCGACACATGTAATAGCCACAGCTGAAGAAAAGGAAGTTCTCTTACCTGCACCATACCACGATCTCAGGGACGTGTTCGACGAGGACCAAGCCAATGTTTTACCACCGCATCGTAGTTACGACTGCCAAATAGACCTGATACCAGGGGCGGTAGTGCCATGTGGAAGAGTGTACGCCCTCACCGAGCCGGAAAACGAGCATCTGCGCCACTTCCTGGACACATACTTGAACAACGGATTCATAAGACCGTCCAAATCACCCGCAGCTTCGCCTCTCTTTTTTATACCTAAGGCAAATCGTGAACTCAGAGCCTGTGCGGACTTTAGAGCTCTGAATAGTATCACCGTTAAAAATCGTTACCCCTTGCCACTCATTCCAGTGTTACTAGATCAAGTACGTCACGCAGTGATGTATACCCGCTTGGATCTGAAGGGAGCATACCATTTGGAACGAATGCGCAAAGGCGATGAATGGAAGACTGCCTTTCGCACCAGATATGGCCTATTTGAGTACTGCGTGATGCCATATGGACTATGCAACGCCCCAGCCGCATTTCAGTTCTTTTTGACAGATGTACTTCGGGAATTCCTTGATATCACGGTCATCATTTACATCGATGACATCCTGGTATATTCAGAAAGAGAAGAAGACCACATCGAACATGTTTGTGCGGTTTTTCTTACGCTTCGAAGACATCGCCTATATTGTAAGATAAGCAAATGCGAGTTTCATGTAAGAAAAGTGGAATTCTTGGGAATAATACTATCAGCTAACGGACAAGAAATGGCAGCGCGCAAAATACAAGCAGTTTTAGATTGGTTACTTCCCAATAATGTGAAAGAATTGCAATGCTTCTTGGGATTTGCCAATTTTTACAGGCGCTTTATTCAGCAGTTTTCACAAGTGACAGCTTCTTTGACCAAACTACTGAAGAAAGATGTTTCCTATACATGGACTGAAGACGCCCAGAAGGCATTCGCTGTGTTGAAAACCGCCTTCACCACTGCACCTATTCTGGCCCACCCTGACAGTGACGTGCCCTACATAGTAGAGGCTGATGCATCGGATGTGGCGATAGGAGCCATCTTATCACAAAGAAACAAGGATACTGGGCAACTACATCCGGTGGCCTACATGTCCCGCAAATTAAACACGGCGGAAACCCACTACACGATAGAGGAAAAGGAGCTCCTAGCTATCAAGGATGCCTTTAGGGAATGGAGGCATTATCTAATGGGAGCAAGACATACGGTAACGGTATATACGGACCATAGAAACCTGCAGTTCATGAAGTCAGCTCGATTGCTTACACCGCGCCAACTGCGGTGGATGTTATTCTTTTCTGAGTTCGAGTTTCTTGTGGGACACCCCCGCGCCGCACGGCCACCAGCTGCTGTGTGTGCCCCCTCGCCTTGCCCTCTGCCTCGCTGCCTGCCTCGCTGCCGACTGACGCCGCTGGCGTCTGTTTTTGCTTGTTTTGTCTAGCATTTGTGCTTGTTTGAACTGCATTTTCCTCCCGTGTTAGCAGCTTTTGTCTGACTTTTGTGCCTGTATTTTTTCTAGTCAGTTTCTGCATTTTCCTCCCGTGTTAGCAGCTTTTGTCTGACTTTTGTGCTTGTTTTGTCTAGCATTTGTGCTTGTTTGAACTGCATTTTCCTCCCGTGTTAGCAGCTTTTGTCTGACTTTTGTGCCTGTATTTTTTTCTAGTCAGTTTCAGCCCTTTGCGTTCTCCTGCCTGTCTGCCCGCCTACCTCGCCGCCCTCCGCCTTCCCTCCCCGCTCCCCGCTTCCCGCCACCACCGCTGACCACGCCCCTTTTTCCTTTCTGTTCCCTCCCCGCTCCCGCCTCCCAGCTGCCCCGCCCACCCGCGCACTTGGCCTTATATGGCGACCGTGCGACGCAGGTGAGTGTGACCCACTTGTGGGACACCCCCGCGCCGCACGGCCACCAGCTGCTGTGTGTGCCCCCTCGCCTTGCCCTCTGCCTCGCTGCCTGCCTCGCTGCCGGCGGACGCCGCTGGCGTCTGTTTTTGCTTGTTTTGTCTAGCATTTGTGCTTGTTTGAACTGCATTTTCCTCCCGTGTTAGCAGCTTTTGTCTGACTTTTGTGCCTGTATTTTTTCTAGTCAGTTTCTGCATTTTGCTCCCGTGTTAGCAGCTTTTGTCTGACTTTTGTGCTTGTTTTGTCTAGCATTTGTGCTTGTTTGAACTGCATTTTCCTCCCGTGTTAGCAGCTTTTGTCTGACTTTTGTGCCTGTATTTTTTTTCTAGTCAGTTTCAGCCCTTTGCGTTCTCCTGCCTGTCTGCCCGCCTACCTCGCCGCCCTCCGCCTTCCCTCCCCGCTCCCCGCTTCCCGCCACCACCGCTGACCACGCCCCTTTTTCCTTTCTGTTCCCTCCCCGCTCCCGCCTCCCAGCTGCCCCGCCCACCCGCGCACTTCGCCTTATATGGCGACCGTGCGAACGCGCAGCGGTCACGCGCAGCGGGCGCGCCGATTGTGCGCCGAAGGCGCGCCAAAGGTAAGCCCGTCTGCGCCCGTCCGCGACCGGACCGCGCCCAGCGCTAGGACCCCTGGCCAACGAAGATCCCGACCGACCCGCCTGACGTACTCCGCCGCCACCCTCACCGCACTCAACACCGGCCGACTCCCAGAATGCCATCAAGCCACTCCACGACGTACCCACGGACCTTTCAGCTGCCACGCCTGCAAGTTCACCTGCATCCGGACCAGCCTCGCACCAGCACCCACCAAGTCGAACACCAGCAGCACCCACCTCAAGTGCATCCTGCTCAACACCCGCTCCGTCCACAGACACGCCATCGAACTCTGGAACCTTCTAGACGCCACAGCCCCTGACGTCGCCTTCCTCACGGAGACCTGGATGAACGCCTCTTCAGCTCCCGACATCGCCATCGCTATCCCAGAGGGCTACAAGGTCGTCCGGAGGGACCGAAACGCCAACCAGATGGGAGGAGGCATCGCCATCATCCACAGGAACACCATCCGTCTCACGACCAGCACCGGCAACACCCTGACCAGCGCCGAACACCTGCATTTCCAGATCCACACCAACCCGAACACCACCCTCAGAGGCACCCTGATCTACCGACCCCCTGGACCACGCACACAATTCAGCGAGGACATCGCCGACTTCGTCAGCCCGCATGCCCTCCCCTCCGCCGACTACATCCTCCTGGGAGACCTCAACTTCCATCTGGAGAACAACAACGACCGCAACACCAGCACCCTGCTCGACAACCTCGCCAACCTGGGACTCAAGCAACTGGTGTCCACCCCCACCCACCTCGCCGGACACACACTCGACGCAGTCTTCTCATCCAGCACAGACATAGACTTCAGCCACGCCACAGAGCTTCAATGGACGGACCACAGCTGCGTCCACTTCACCTTCAAGAGAACGACGACCCACCAACACCAGCAACAGGCAGCCCGCAGAAGCTGGAACAAGATCACAGCAGACCAGCTCGCCACCTCCCTGAACCAGCACCCTCCTGCCAGCTCAGCGAACCCCAGCCAAGCCGCCGACAACCTCACGAAGTGGATCAGCAACTGCGCGGACGAACTCGCCCCACTGAGGACCCCGCCTAGCAGACCCGGCAGCAAGAAGGCCCCATGGTTCACCGACGAACTCAAGAGCTCCAAGAAGAACTGCCGAGCCCTCGAGAAAGTCTGGAGAAGGGAACCGACACCAGACAACAGGACCTCCTTCAAACTTGCCACCCGGAAACACCACCAGCTGATCCGCGCCGCCAAGAAAACAGCATTCAAAGACCGGTTGGACAACAACGCACACAACTGCAAGGAACTCTTCAACATCGTGAAAGAGCTTTCCAACCCCAGCGCAGGAAACAACGACATCACCCCATCGCAAGACCTCTGCAACTCCCTCGCTTCATACTTCCACAACAAGATCGCGGACATACATAACAGCTTCAACAACCAACCAACGCACACCACGACCGAACAACCACCCCCCTCCACGCCTGGACCCCGATCAGCACCGAAGACACCATCCGCACGATGAACTCCATCCACTCCGGATCACCGACCGACCCCTGCCCTCACCACGTCTTCAACAAGGCCGACGCTGTCATCGCACCCCACCTGCGAGACATCATCAACACTTCCTTCGACACCACCATCTTCCCTGAGAGCTGGAAGCACGCCGAACTCAGCGCCCTACTAAAGAAACCTACAGCGGACCCCACCGACCTCAAGAATTACCGCCCCATCTCGCTCCTCCCGTTTCCAGCCAAAGTCATCGAGAAGACCGTCAACAAGCAGATGGCCGCCTTCCTCGAGACAAACGGATCCCTCGACCCCTCACAGTCCGGCTTCCGAGCCAATCACAGCACCGAGACCGCCCTCATCGCCGCCACCGATGACATCCGAGCCCTGATGGACAATGGAGAAACAGCGGCCCTCATCCTCCTAGACCTCTCTGCGGCATTCGACACGGTCTGCCACCGCACCCTAGTACGGCGCCTCAGCAACATCGGAATCCAGGACAAGGCGCTGGACTGGATCATCTCCTTCCTCGACGGAAGAACACAGAGAGTCCGCCTACCACCGTACAAGTCAGAGGCCTCCGAAGTCACCTGCGGCGTCCCTCAAGGATCATCTCTGAGCCCCACCCTCTTCAACGTCTACATGAGCCCCCTCGCGGCCATCGTACGCAAACACAACCTCAGCATAATCTCCTACGCCGACGACACCCAACTGATCCTCTCCCTGACCAACGACCCCGCCGCCGCCAGATCCAACCTGCACGAAGGGATGAAAGAGGTAGCCGAGTGGATGACGACCAGCCGCCTGAAACTGAACTCGGACAAGACGGAGGTCCTCATCCTGGGCTCCTCACCCTCCGCCTGGGACGACTCCTGGTGGCCTCCCGCCCTGGGCACCGCACCCAAACCGACAGACCATGCACGCAACCTGGGCTTCCTCCTGGACTCCTCCCTCTCCATGACCAGGCAAGTCAACAACGTCTCCTCGGCGTGCTTCAACATCCTACGCATGCTACGGAAGATCTTCTGGTGGATCCCCACCGAGACCAGGAAGACCGTCACCCAGGCCCTCGTCACCAGCCGACTGGACTACGGCAACGCCCTCTACGCCGGTACCACCGCCAAGCTCCAGAAGAGACTCCAGCGGATCCAGAACGCCTCAGCCAGACTCATCCTCGACATCCCACGAACCAGCCACATCTCCGGACATCTGAGAGACCTTCACTGGCTCCCCGTCAACAAAAGAATCACCTTCCGCCTCCTCACCCACGCACACAAAGCCCTACACGACCAAGGCCCGAGCTACCTCAACAGCCGAGTCAACTTCCACGCTCCCAAACGCCACCTCCGATCAGCCAACCACGCCCTCGCCGCCGTCCCCCGCATCCGAAGAGCGACTACAGGAGGAAGGTCCTTCTCCTACCTGGCCGCCAAGACCTGGAACTCCCTCCCTACCGACCTGCGCCTGACCCAAGACCACCTCTCCTTCAGGAAGAAGCTGAAGACCTGGCTGTTCGAGCAGTAGCGGCACCCCCCCCTCCCCCCCCCCCAGCGCCTTGAGACCCTACGGGTATGTAGCGCACTTTACAAGTGTCACTGATTGATTGATTGATTGACTTCATTGTCACATATAGACCAGGGGCGGAGAACCGAAAGGCAGATTCTCTATCCCACCGTGATAATTCCCTTGCTATGAACAAACCAGAATTACACGCTATCATTCCCCCCGAAAAAATGATTTGTGTAATTCAAACAGATAAATTCTTGGACCAAGTAAAACAAGCCATAAAAGGTTCATCGTGGAAGAACTGGATGGAAGAGAATACCGAATGGCACTTAAAGGACGGCCTCCCCATGCGAAGAAGTCAGCTGTTAATCCCAACCACTGTTTTAAGACGAACCGTCTTCAATTGGTGCCATGATGATCCGTGTGCTGGACACACAGGAATAGAGAAAACTCTGGAGAAAATTCTACGTCACTTTTGGTGGCCCAATATCAGACAAGACATCATTAAAATAATCCGACAGTGTGTGGTGTGGTGTGCTGTCAGGCCAAGGCAGACCATATGAAACCAGCAGGATTGCTTCAACATTTGCCCACTCCCGAAATGCCTTGGGAATACGTGTCAATGGACTTTATTGTAAGTTTACCTAAGGACAAGGGATATACAGCCATTTTAGTGGTAGTGGATAGCCTCACGAAGTTGGGCCACTTCATTGCTTGTGCCGGTCTCCCATCATCATCTCAGCTGGCCACATTACTACTCACAAATATCGTTCGTTTTCATGGACTACCCAAGGTCATTATTACAGACAGGGGCCCTCAATTCACCAGCAGATTTTGGAAAACCTGGTGCGCAACTCTGCGTGTATCGAACAACACGTCCAAAGCCTTCCACCCACAAACAGACGGTCAGACTGAACGTCTTAACCAAACCCTAAAGAAATACCTACGCTGCTACGTAGATCAAGCAACGGACAAATGGGTGGATCTACTCTGGTTGGCCGAAATTGCATATAACGACGCCCAGCATAGTTCCAGTAAAATAACACCTTTTTATTGTACCTATGGATTTCATCCTCGCTTTCTCCCCATGGTGAAACCTCACTATGATGCGAAGATACCTAATGTACAAGAAAGAGTCAGAGTAATACAAGAAAACTTGAAAACCGCCAGGAAGAACCTACAGAAAACTAAGGAACAATACAAGAGACAGGCTGACAAGCGTCGTAGGCCGGGCCCAACCTATAGGAGGGGTGAATTCGTGTGGCTGTCTACAAAGAATCTACGATTTCGCAAGTACAGCATTTTTAATCCGCGGTACATCGGGCCGTACCGCATATTGAAAAGGATCAACCCAGTGGCATTCAAACTTGCCTTGCCCTCTCACATGAAGGTTCATCCGGTCTTTCATGTTTCACTTCTGAAACCCTCTGCTAGACCAACACGACTACCGCCATCCCCTATCTTAATCGACGGAGAACCCGAGTATGAGGTAAGGAAAATACTTGATTCCAAATGGAGACGCAAGTCCTTATGGTACCTAATGGCTTGGAAGAATTATGGACCTGAAGAAAACTCATGGGAGCCAGCAACTAACGTACACGCCCCTCGTCTGGTAACTCTATTCCATAAAAACCATCCAAGTAAACCCGGTCCACAGAAAGGGACCCCGAAAGGAGGATGTGCTGTTACGCTCCTCACCCCCGAACATTACACGAACCATGTAGCCCCATGAACTTACCTCGCGGTGGTAGGGGCATTCGAGAGTAAGCTAAAGCGAAGGCCCTTTGGGTATGGTTGACCGGGTGGTGGGGGCGAAACAACAACACAACGGAGGCAGAAAGTAGGGAAGCGGACAGGCGCCTCGTAGCCGAAACCACATTTCCCATGTTTCCATGCACCTCCGCTACTGACTCCGATCACGTAGGTAACCCGGAAGTAGCAACAGTTTAAAACGCCGCTCGGCGTTCCACTCGCTGCTGGTTATTCTTCGAAGCAGCCGAGGATTTCAAAGCAGCCGATGATACCGAAACCTGCAGTTCGCCCGTGTAGGGTAAGGGTGCACCTGCACCACTGGGAACCTTGAGAGCAGCTCAGCTCTCGTTATTGTGGACGCGGAAGTCCGCGCTTGCTCTAAGCATTTCCTACGCATCAAGCGATGTCCCGCATTTATGTACTTAAGAAACCTGAACCTTGTATTCCAGTCCGATGTACTTACGCAACCTTGTGAGCTATTAGGTGTTTAGGATCGCCCGTATCTTGTAGCAGCATCATGGCATCCAAAACTGTTGACATTTACTACGTTTCACGGAGTTAAAAGACGCATTTTAACTCCCTTTCCTTTGTGTATTAACAGGGGGTTTAAGAGGCGGCATTCTGCTCTTCCCCTGTGAAGTGAAGCACAACAACATTTATGGTGTGTATGGTTACGTTTGTGAGGCAGAGTGTTTTGTCGCATGGTTACTGTGTGAAGGGAGCGTGTTTTCATGATGCCTTCCTTTCATTCTTAGAAGCCAAATTAGCGCTCAGAACAGGGTATTGCTTGTGTGAAGTCCAGGATGATTACACCTGGAGAACACGAGTCTTAAGTGATTTACAGGTGCGACAGGTACGACACCCTCACAGACTTGAGTTAACCCCGCAGTATTCATGTGTAGCTCATGTGTTGAGTGTCTTTTCCCTTTCAGATCTCCCTCCCTGCTTTTCCCATCCTTTCCTTCTCCTGCTTGACCATCCCACTCTCCTGTGCTTTAACAGCATTCAGGGTTGGGGCTGTCGAGAGGTGGACTCCCTTTGGCATCGATCCGCTCCCGAGGAATCTTCGAGACAACATTTTGTGGTGTTCTGCGAGTCGAATTGAGCCTCCTTGTGCTGTTTTACAGTGTCCTGGTTCTGTACGAATCTTTTTCGCGTAGGTAAGGTGCCTACATACGCGGTGCTGTGGTACGGTGTTGGCGTACGGCGCGTAGGGGCACGGGGCTGGGGTAATGGCCGGACATGGGGGGTACGGCGCATACATACGGGGGGCTGGGGGTATGGCGCGGACATACGGGGGGGCTGGGGGTATGGCACGGACATACAGGGGGGCTGGGGGTATGTGCTGGGGGTACGGCGCATATGTACGGGGGCTGGGGGTACGGCACGGACATACGGGGGGCTGAGGGTATGTGCTGGGGGTACGGCGCAGATGTACGGGGGGCTGGGGGTATGTGCTGGGGGTATGGCACGGACGTACGGGGGGCTGGGGGTACGGCACAGATATACGGGGGGCTGGGTTATGTGCTGGGGGTACGGCACAGAAGTACAGGGGGTTGGGGGTACGGCGTGGACATACGGGGGCCGGGGGTATGTGCTGGGGGTACGACGCAGATGTATGGAGGGCTGGGGGTATGGTGCGGACATACAGGGGGCTGGGGGTATGTGCTGGGGGTACGGCACGTACGTACGGGGGCTGGGGGTATGGTGCAGACATACGGGGCTGGGGGTATGTGCTGGGGGTACGGCGCGGACGTACGAGGGGCTGGGGGTACGGCGCGTACATACGGGGGGCTGGGATATGTGCTGGGGGTACGGTGCAGACGTACGGGGGCTGGGGGTACGGTGCGGACATACGGGGGGCTGGGGTATGTGCTGGGGGTACGGCGCGGACGTACGGGGGCTGGGGGTATGGTGCGGACATATGGGGGGCTGGGGGTATGTGCTGGGGGTATGGTGTGGACGTACGGGGGGCTGGGGGTACGGCGCAGACATACGGGGGGCTGGGGGTATGTGCTGGGAGTATGGCGCGGACATACGGGTGTACGGTGCTGACATTTGGGGGTGGGGAGGGGGGCTGTGCGACTCGTATGCGGGCACATGTTGAGTCATGTACATGAGTGGTGTATCATTCGCTCCGGACAATCTTTTTTCCATACGGTTGTACATTCGGACAGACGGGACGGATCGTACTTGCGCGCTCGGACTTAATTTTTACGAATTGTACGTAAAAATGTACGGGGACGTGTCGGGGACTTTTCCCGACCCGAGGACGTGTTGGAGCATTTTCCCGATGCGATTCGTATGTAGTTTTTCACATACGAATCGTACTTGCCCGTTTGTACGGGACTTGTACGACTCATACGTAAAAATATACGAATATGCATCGTACGGGGAATATTTCTAACGGATCGGAATCGGCACCTTAATTATTACTAATAATTTTACCAATGTTTAAACATTTTAACCATGCCCACCTTTATACCTTTACAACACGACATACCACTACAAAATAGTATATAACAATCTTAATCATATAAAAATTATCCAAAACACCACAACACAAACAACCAATTAATATACTAATGAAAGAAAATTATATCAAAATGTATCTATATTTTTTTAAAAAGTTAATTCTAAAATTTTAACATTCTAAACAAATTTATTTAAAATTATTACACATTTATATACTCTCAACAATTCTTAAATATTAATTACATATTATTACTTTATAATTTTTTTAAACACTCCCCACCCTTACCCACTCATAACACAACATCCCAATCCTAAAATTTACATAAGTAATAATATATTTCTATTTTGAGATAATTATTATCTCATAAATATATATTTACTCTCAACAATTTTTTTTTAAATTAACATATTATTAAATTGTATATATTTAAAGCAATGCCCACCCTTATCCCCTAATAACCCTACTTCCCACTCATCAAATTTAGATTACAAATATATTTAGGATTAATTGAATACATTATTTTTATCTCATAAATAAATTTACTCTCAAATCAATATTTTCAAATAACATATTATTCATTTGCAAAATTGTTACAAAATCCCCACCCTTATCCCCTATAAACACAACATCCAGCTCCTAAAATTTATATTAAAAATAACCTTTGTAAAATATTTAAAGATTACTAATATCTCCTAAAAATATATTTACTCTCAACAAAAAATTATTTGTATTAACATATTATAAATATAGATATTTTTAAAACACTCCCCAACCTTATCCCCTAATAACCCAACATCCCGCTTCTAAAATTTATATAACACAAGCAATTTTTTAAATTTTTAAACAATTATTAATATCTCATAAAAATATATTTACTCTTAACAAAAAGGTGCCGATTCCGATCATGGAAAACCCCGGTACGAATCGTAGTTCGGAGCGTTTTCTCCATACGTCTCGTACCCGGGAATTCCAGATTACAAACAAACAAGTACGATTCGTCCCGATAGCCCATTTCCGTCCGATTCGTAAAAATTTACGAGCGTGCAAAAAATACCCACAATTCCGATCCGGGGCATCTTGTACGTGACGTCCGGACGGAGTCAGGCAGCATTCCACGGACCAGCAAGTACGATTCATGCCGACGTCACTCCGCACGTAAATATTTTTCCGGCAGCCAAAAACTCCCGGGAAACTGAGGACGACGCGAACAAGGAGCAGCGGTACGTGACGGACAGCCATGGACCTCAACCTATGTGTCATCCCGGCCCTCATAGCCTACGACCTGGTGCACAGAAACCGCCACGCACGCCGCAGAAGGTCAGAACCACACCCAGGGGCATAGGGGGTGCGAGGGGCAGAAAACATAACCTCTACATAATAAAAAATATACCATGTACTGTACATACCTGACCTCCAGGGTCTGGTCACTTTGGCCCGTACCACCATTGTAGTGGTGACGTAGGGGTGCGTGTGGTACGGGCCGTACCCACGCCCTCAGCGCGTGGGTACGGTCTGTCCCACCATTGTAGTGGTGACGTAGGAGTACGCGTGGTACGGCCCGTACCGACGTCCTCAGCGCGTGGGTACGGCACGTACACATACATCACCACAACAATGTTGCCACGAACCGTACCCACGCCCCCAGAGCGTGGATACGGTAAGTACCAACATTGTTGGGGAATATAAGGTAAGGATCGTACCCACCGTATGAACCCGTACCCCTATGGCACCAGTACACAATGGATACAAGGCGCACACACGCCACGAACGTCGGCTCAGGGCCTGGTGCAGGAGTTAATCAGTATATTGGTGTGTGTGAATGCACAGGACAGCAGTGTACTGCACCAAGGGTGCGGGTGGGTGGGTGGCTGCAGAGGACTCCCAGCAGTGCCCAGGGACATGTGGGTGGGTGCATATCACTAACAGCAGTGCCCAGAGACAAGGGGGGTGTGCATATCACTAACAGCAGTGCCCAGGGACATGTGGGTGGGTGCAGAGGAATACCAGCAGTGCCCAGGGACATGTGGGTGGGTGCAGAGGAATACCAGCAGTGCCCAGAGACATGGGGGGTGTGCATATCACTAACAGCAGTGCCCAATGTCAATGTCAATGTCAAAGATTTTTGTATAGCGCAGGGACATGGGGGTGGGTCTACATCAGTATCAGATGCACACAACTCCATGTGTGTATGTACGCATCCCTGAGTTTGGACTATGATGATAGTGCCCTAACAACACATCACTGACAGCAGGGTCAGATGGATGTCTTTCCCCCAATGCATGACACACCACATGTGGGTGTGACGACAAATAACACATGCATACCCACCCATGGTAGATGCAGCACAATACACACCCTGAGATCAGGACACAAGACTGTATAGTCATGTAAATGTGCACCAAAATAAGAGATCCAAAGGGAACACACACTGTCAGGCACATCCCAGGACTGATAGGAATGTACAGGTGCTGGGACATCCACCAAGATATTGACTCCCATGGAAGGAATAGGGTGGATTTTCCACAGATACAATGCCCACATTTGTCAGTCAGGTGCCCAAATACTCTGCAGAACAACTAACATTTGTGTGCTAGACCGGGATTACACACATGCATAGTGCTGAAAATGGAGATTTTCACAATGAATTCATTTACACATACTCAACACACAAGTACAGTGACTACCAAGGATGGCACAGACGATGCAGCCGCAGACATCGGTGAGCAGGCTTGGCCATAGTTTAAGGGATCCGTCATCCAACAAAGGAAATGTAGACACAGGTCAGCGCAACAATTGGGCAAGTCTTTGCAGGGAAGCTGTCAGGTGCCACAGAGGAAGGAACACTCCTTGGCCCAATGTCTCCAATCCAAAGGAACACACACTAACAATGAATCTTACCAGAGACATTGTATTGGCACGCAGATACCATGGTAAACCTCATGAACGTCACACAAAAACATTACTCAGAACCATAACACATTACCACCACACCAACTCCATAAGCTTCAGCACCACCATCAAGTACCTGAAATGCAATAGTGTGCAATCAAAAAAATAATGCTTTATTCAGCACAAAACAATGACTTTGAACAGAAGACTATATACAAAGGCCAATGGCCAGTCCATTATTGAAGTCCTTGGGGGGACGTATGGGACAGAGTCTCCCCCTAGCTTGCCTGCACACTGGAATCCTCAGGTTCGTCGACTGGGGGGGGGGGGGGGCATCATGTGGGGAAGCCACAGGCACCGCAGGGACAGGAGGGGGAAGTGTAGGTGTGGTGGGTGCAGGGGTGGACCTGTCCAACACAGGGGGTGTGGCAGCGCCAAAGGTGCTGGCCAGCTCTGCGCTGCACACTGCAGCCAGTGTGTCCAGGGTAGCCCCTGCACCACAGGATTGCCCAGGGTCAAGGGAGGGTGTGGTGGGCGTGGGATGGGGTGCTGCGCTCATGGTGGAAGTGGGTGAGGTGGGAGGGGACTCAACTCCCCTGCCTGGGTACTTTCTCGCACACTTCTGTGGTGGTGGCTCTGCGTGGGCGAGGTCCTGCCCAGCCAGAAACATCTGCTGGGGTGACAGTGTAGCAGGGGAGCCAAGGGGAGTAGTGGAGGTAGAGGGTTTTGAGGCATGCAAATTCACACTGTGGCTGTGTGTCTGCCTGTCAGTGCCTGACCCTGTGGGTGTGCCGACTGACTCTCCACGCCCTCCGTGCCACTGGCTCCAGCAGACTCCGAAGCACTGGTGGCACTGGTGGCACTGGTGCTGGGTCCCTCCTCCTGGTCCGTGCAGGTGTCTCCCTCGTTTTCCGTGGATGACGCTGTGGGCAAGGAGAAAGTACACAAACCATCAGTCACCTGTATACATCTGACACATGAGTACAAACACATTATGCAACACTGCATATCAGGAAAGCATCATGAGTACCAGCTACATTATTCCTTGTTGTTAGACCCACTATGTCACTTGGACACAAGGGCAAAAAGGACATACCAGGCCAAATATTTCATTACAAATGCAAGGAGAAAATAGTGTCTGTGAACAGGTGAGCACAGCAATACAATGAAGTCATGCCACCTCTTGGTTACCCTTAAACAAACAGTAGTGGTGCACACAATCACAAATGACACACCTCAATACTCCAGGTCTCCACACATAAGACACAATGCCTGTCATGTGGAGTGGAACACATAGCCAAAGCCCAGACAATGCATAAGAGAATGGGCCTGCAATAGTGATGCCAAATAGCATAGCTGTACTGTGGAGACACCCTCATGGCAAGGCAGAATGTCCACACACATGTACGCACACCAAGACAAAAGTCCCTTGTACCAGGAACACACACAGGTGCCAAAAATGCATGATCGGGAATCATGTACTTTGAAAATAACACATCCTGCTAACCTCAAACAATAACCCCACCGCCAACATCACTGGGTCACTGCACGGTGATTCACTGCCGTGCCAATTTGCACACACATGTCAGACCTGGCAAGGAGTAATCAGGGTAGGCCATGTAGGCCCCTACCGCACAAACCCACCATACATGAGACAATGTGAGACAATGTGATTGAGACAGATCAAGAAGTGACACCTCTTAACCAGGGATAACTAAAGTGTGCTGCAAAAAGTCACAAAGGTACACATCAACTCCTGAGTCTGGCATTACATTTCTGTGACATACAACCAGCAACTGATACTTGTGAATAGCCACACAGGCAATGCACAGTGTGAGTATGCACAAGACAAATGGTGTATCCCTGTACAGGGGACACATTTATCACACATTGGATAAGTAGAAATGAGCACAGTGAAATATGCCACTGATGAAAAACTATGCTGAACACACAGAGAATGGCCAAACTGTCATGTGACACACATGATTGTGAGGCCTGGGTGTCTCAGGGGACTGTGGTGGTCACAGTGATCCGTGGCCATGGTATTATCTGAGTGTAACCTTAGCAACCGCCATGGCACTATGCATACCTCCCACACATGCACATCATGTCTGAGGCTACAACATTGGTCATGCATGCTGCAAGGGTGTGTGGTAGAAACCTCACACTCCTATGTTGAGACTCATCATGAGTGCTTAAGAATATGGACCGACAACATAGTGAACAGGTCAGGGCACAAGCAAGGTACCAACACATGTCACACTCCACCCTCCCACATGATGCAGAAAGCAATGTGCAATGGATTAACTGCCAGCCTAGATGACCATGTGCTAATCTGATGACACACAGTCAGGGGACATATGTCAAGGAGGGGAAGGGATGAATCAGAGCACCGGTTGACATTGGGGAACTGTAAATGCAATGCACATATGCACTACAGCAGTGGATCCAGACTACAGAGCATTGCCAAAAGCTGGTGACACACAACACAACTAACATCCATGTACCTACCCCCTCCTTGCTGCAGTCTCTCCTGTAACTGCCTATCCAGGTCAGGGAAGACCACTGCCAGGACACGCATCATGTGGTGGGTCAAGCGTCGGCGCCCTCCGTGTTTTCGTGGAGGTGAGAGTCTCAGCTGGACCCGGGCGATCCCCCGGGTCCAGCACCGCATGTCTTGCCATCTCTTCCTCACTTGTGGTAGGCGCCGTCTTCGATCCCCCACAGATCTCACGGCCCTGACGATCCGCTTCCAGATCTCACCCTTCTCGTAAGCAGTTACCTGTGATGAGGAATAAAAGTGAAACATCACTACACCAGCTCCATGTACCATAGACACACATTTTAACATCTTTGCAATGTTGAACAGGGCAGAGGATGCTGCCAAGGAATTGCTGTATACTCATATACACCTTGTCCTCTGTGGAAGTCCCAATGCACTACATGGCATGGAAAGTACGCAGGTGGCAGAAGGGGTGCAACACACTCCATGATCATGGCACACACTGTGCTTCACATGCAACAGCAGGCTGATGGACAGCACCTCCAAGCACACACATGCCACAGTCCACTGATGCAACCCCAGCTGAGTACACAGACATACACAGGCACTGAGCAATCACCTGCCCTTCTCAACAGCAGATACAAGCCTCACTCTGCACATGTGCTACTTGACTGTGGGGTGTCACAGGTGTCGTGCAAGCTCAGCAAGTCAGACACACAGCACAGCTACATTCTCACATCAGATGGGTCGAGCTGTTGCCTCCTCCATGCAGCTGTGGTGCACCACTTCACATACACACTCACGCACATGAAAGGGAACATTCACACACATCAATTTACATGTGGCGTACACATCACTTGGACACTCTCACCACAGGTCCACTCAACTCATACACATCTGTGGGTACAGTCACCTGTCACACCGGGGGGAACACACATTCACCTACGGACTGTATTTCTAAAAACTACCAAGGCGTTGCAATGCTGAATGTGTCATGCACTATGCAGTGAATGTCACCAGTAAGCACAATGCAAGGCTGGAGTGGACACAGGAACTACATCATGCTCTGCATGAGGTACATAACCTCCCAACCCACCGGGACACACTCTAAACAACATTGGCTATCTGCCCCTCTTGGACACAATGCCAGAAGTGAAAGTAACAATAAAGGTGCACAGTCAAAGGTAGTGGAGTCAGCACTCACCTGTTCCCCATGTCTCCCATACAGGCTGGGGTACTGTGGGAGGAGCACATCCAGCAGGGCCTGGTTCTCCTCCTGTGTGAATGGCTGTGCCCTCTCCACAGTCCTAGACATGGTGCCAGAGGAATACAATGCTGCAGCATTTTAGCCGACTGGAAAGTTGTGCAGGCAAGTGCCCTCTCAGGGGTGCTGGCTGCCTTATATCTGTCTTGATCAGGGGCTTTCACTTACAGGAATACATGGTGATTGGTCAGACTCCTTAGCATCTTACGTTTACACCAATCCCTTCAAACCTACACCGATGACACGAATCTGCATGATTCAAATGTTGAGCATCATTGCAAGGAAACCACGACTTTGCAACATTGTAATTTTTTGACCAACTGACTCTTCCTGCCCACCTGAAGGCAAAAGTTGAAAAGGAAAGGTCTGTACCCTTGACAACCAGCATTTTTAAGTGGCCAGAATACTTTTAGAATTAGATTTTTGAAAATACACACACATGTACGGTGCGTTTCATGCGTACACGTACACGTCCACGTAGGGCACCTCTACGATAGTGTTACGAACCGTACACATGCTCGGAGAGTGCGTGTGTACGGTCCGTAACATGTGTACAGGCACGGGGCTGGTGTAGGGCCTGGGGTACGGTGCGTACATACGTGGGTGGGGGGTAGGTGCGTACATATGCGGGTGGGGGACGGTGCGTACATACGTGGGTGGGGGGTAGGTGCGTACATATGTGGGTGGGGGGTAGGTGCGTACAGGCACGGGGCTGGCGTAGGGCCTGGGGTACGGTGCGTTCATACGTGGGTGGGGGTAGGTGCGTACATACGCGGGTGGGGGGTAGGTTCGTACATATGCGGGTGGGGGTAGGTGCATACATACACAGGTGTGGGACAGTGCGTACATACGTGGGTGGGGGGTAGGTGTGTTCATACGTGGGTGGGGTGTAGGTGCGTACATACGCGGGTGGGGGGTAGGTGAGTACATACGCGGGTGGGGGTAGGTGCGTACATACGCGGGTGGGGGGTAGGTGCGTACAGGCACGGGGCTGGTGTGGGCCTGGGGTACGGTGTGTACATACGCGGGTGGGGGTAGGTGCGTACATATGCAGGTGGGGACGGTGCGTACATACGCGGATGGGGGTAGGTGCATACATACGCGGGTGTGGGGTAGGTGCGTAGATATGCGGGTGGGGGTAGGTGCATACATACGCGGGTGGGGGTAGGTGCGTACATACGTGGGTGGGGGTAGGTGCATACAGGCATGGGCTGGTGTAGGGCCTGGGGTACGGTGCGTACATACGCGGGTGGGGGTAGGTGCGTACATACGTGGGTGGGGGGGTAGGTGCGTACATACACGGGTGGGGGGTTGGTGCATACATAGGCGGGTGGGGGTAGGTGCATACATACATGGGTGGGGGGTAGGTGCGTACATAGGCGGGTGGGGGATGGTGCGTACATACGTGGGTGGGGTGTAGGTGCGTACATATGCGGGTGGGTGGTAGGTGCATACATACGCGGGTGGGGGTAGGTGCGTATATATGCGGGTGGGGGGTAGGTGCGTACATACGTGGGTGGGGGGTAGGTGCGTACATACGTGGGTGGGGGTAGGTGCGTACATACGCGGGTGGGGGTAGGTGCATACATACGCGGGTGGGCGGTTGGTGCATACATAGGCGGGTGGGGGTAGGTGCATACATACATGGGTGGGGTGTAGGTGCATACATAGGCGGGTGGGGGATGGTGCGTACATACGTGGGTGGGGTGTAGGTGCGTACATATGCGGGTGGGTGGTAGGTGCATACATACGCGGGTGGGGGTAGGTGCATATATATGCGGGTGGGGGGTAGGTGCGTACATACGTGGGTGGGGGGTAGGTGCGTACATACGTGGGTGGGGGTAGGTGCATACATATGCGGGTGGGGGTAGGTGCGTACATACGCGGGTGGGGGGTAGGTGCGTACATACACAGGTGGGGGGTAGGTGCGTACAGGCACGGGGCTGGTGTAGGGCCTGAGGTACGGTGCGTACATACGCGGGTGGGGGGTAGGTGCGTACATACGCGGGTGGGGGCCTGTGCGTACGGACATGGGTGGGGGGTAGGTGCATACATACGCGGGTGGGGGTTAGGTGCGTACATATGCGGGTGGGGGGTAGGTGCGTACATATGCGGGTGGGGGCAGGTGCATACATACGCGGGTGGGGGTGTAGGTGCATGGAACAGACCGCACCCATGCCCTCAGAGCGTGGGTAAGTTGCATTTCACAGCTTACAATTAGTATGCGCTCACAAAAGCTATGGAGGTCTCACACTCGCATGAGGCTGTACATCAAGTGATTGTCAGGGCAGTCCTTCATGTGCATGGACATTGCGTGTCAGGCATTGATATGTCACGTGTATCATCATGTGTTCTCACAATAGATGTGTGACGACCTGTGTCCAGATGTCATGTGTGATGGGGCACTATGTACACACCTCTACTTCCCACTTAGCACATTTGTGCATGTAGTACAAACATGTCAAGCACTGCATCACTGGAATGGCACAGTCAACCACACCCGCAAGTGTCCCATGATGGCAGGGACAGTGACACTACCACCTGACATCTAACTACCAGCGTGCCCCGATGTGACTATGTCATGTGTTCCCATGAGCTTGCTGTTGGTGGTCCGTCAACTGGATCTGATGTTTCTGCATCCAACATGTGTCTGTGTGTATATGTGCATGTCGCACATATACGCACAACATGCCACATGTGGCTTCACACGTAACGTGTGTCTGGATGCTTGGAACATGATAGTCGTTTACATGAGGACATATCTGCGATGTCTCCATGTCTGTGTTTCCATTACTCCCGTGTACCCCTTCATTGCAATGTGTGTGATCTGTACATTAATGATGACATGTGACATGTGCGTCTGGGTGGCCGCAAGCTGTCTGTATATGATGTCATCCTTGTAATGCAGACATGTGGATGTATGTTACTCCTGTGATGTGTCTGGCTCTTCACTTACACTGGCACATAGCTAGTTCCAGGGCATGTACTGTAGAATATGACTATAAACGGGTGTAGCTGTGTCTTCGTAGGAGTTTCACCTGGATAGCAGATGTGTCCGGGATGTGTTGCACAGACCATACTAATTTAGCTGATGTGGAGTAGTAGCGTAGCATGTGCTCTGTTCATCGACCTAGATGTCATCATGTACTCACCCTTAGTCATTCCTTCTGATTTAATGCAGGGCACCGCC
Organism: Triturus cristatus; assembly: GCF_964204655.1. Classification (NCBI taxonomy): domain Eukaryota; kingdom Metazoa; phylum Chordata; class Amphibia; order Caudata; family Salamandridae; genus Triturus; species Triturus cristatus. Next base: position 803,383,777 of record NC_140595.1, read on the forward strand.
TCTACCCCGACCAATGCCAGACTTGGGTACCATGAGGGAACGTGACTGCATCAGACGCTACCTCTTCTCCCAACAGTTGATTCAGAACTTAACCACGAGGCTGGCACCACACCTCCAACCGCGACACAGGTATCCTACTGCGCTGACCCCCAAGATGAAGGTGATGGCAGCGCTACATTTATTTGCCACGGGTACGTTTCAATTCACCATAGCTGATGTTGGTGGCATGTCACAGACTATGTTCAGCCGTGTCCTGCATGATGTTTTAGAAGCCATGTTGCAGCACATGGATGAATTCATCCATTTCCCAACTCGTGAGCAGTTGATAGGTGTCAAGGGTGAGTTCTATGCCCTGGGAGGGATGCCCCATGTCATTGGGTCCATTGATGGGACACATGTGGCTTTGGTGCCACCACAGGCACAGGAGGTAGCCTTTCGCAACTGTAAGTATTATCACTCTATTAATGCCCTTGTGGTGTGTCTTGCTAACATGCTTATTTCCCATGTCTGTGCACGTTTTCCAGGGTCAGCACACGATGCCCACATCATGAGGCGTAGTAGGGTGCCAGAAATGATGCAGCAGCTGCACAACGAACGAGCATGTCATGTTGGTGGGTATCCTCTGTTTGTCCTGTGTTTAGTGCTATCTTTGTATCTTACGTCATCTCCTGACCCACTTCTTCACATGATGTTTCCATGTAGGACTCCCAACATGCCATGGCTGATGACTCCTCTCCGCAACCCCAGAACAGCTGCAGATCAACGTAATAACAATGCCCATGGGCAGACCAGGCGAGTGATTGAGAGAACGTTTGGACTCCTGAAGAACCATTTTCGCTGCCTTCACAAGACAGGCGGGTCTCTCCCATATGCACCGGTGAAGGTCTGCAAAAATTTTCTCGTGTGCTGCATGCTGCACAACATGGCAGTGGAGAAGGCTGTGCCACTCATCCTGGATCTGGATGATCTGGAACATCCACCCGTGGAGGATGAAGGGCTTGGTCACGAGGCAAGTGACGAGGAGGAGGAGGACATCCGGAGTCAGCTCATCCGCAACTTCTTCTCATAATGGTGAGTCCCTGTGTCTAAGTGTGCACGCTTGGAGCCTTGTGTGGCATGTGTTGCTATGTGTGTGTCCAGCTGTATGCTAAGTGCCTTAGAGGTGTGTTCAGATGTGTCCCCCACGCAATGGTGTAATTCAACGCATTGTAGCTGAGTCACTCAATTTTCAAGTAGCATGATGACACACTTATTCCTGTAGGGTAAATGACCATGCATGCGGATGATAATGTTTTGGCTGACTTCTAGTGTATCTGTCATCCCCAGGTACTTGCGCATGCTGTCTGCTCCTGCTATTGCTCATTGGTATTGCAACGTGTGCTGAATCAGCGTTCCATGCACGGACATGGTGAGTAGTCATTTTGTGTGAGGATTGCTACAAGGCCTTTTGGGTGTGGTAGGTGTTTGTAATGTGTGTGGCCTGCTCCTGTGCATGTAGTGTCACTATGCATACATGTCAACTCACCATGGGGTACATGACATGTAACATGACTCCCATGACTTGATAGTCACACTTTGTGACAGTCATCTGTAATGGGACAGTGGATTCTGATGAGGGCATCAATGTGTGTAAAACTACCCTGGCTTACAGGAAGCTACAGGTGGACATAGTGTGGGACATACCCATGACAGGCTCAATGGGGACTTGAAGCCTCTCGGTGTGCAGCAAGGGGTGTTTGGCTCCCACACACTACACTTGTGTGCCAGTTCAATGGATTTACAGCCTCTGTGTTGTGTAGGGGGTGCCCAGTTTAGCTCCCACATGTTCAGGCAAAAGATCTGTGATTCTGTTCAGATTGATGCCTGTCCGTTGTTGTGAGCCTGAGTTATAAAGCTGTTCCTCACCCTCCAAGGTGCATCATCTCACTCAATGCAGGCCCCTTGCCACTTTGCATGCAGCATCTCTGGCATAGTTTTCAAAGATTGGGAATATGAGTCTATGTGTACTTTTGCAACATGCATGCAGTTACTCATGGATTCAATTGTCTATTGTGCATGTAGTCCATGTTTGTGTATGTATTTGGGCTTGTTGGTCCCCACAAGGGGCAATCAACGCCTGCTGAGGGTGTGTCTCCTGTGCACATCTCGGACTTCTGTTTCATGGTCCTGTGTCAGTCATCTTAGGTTATTGTGCATCCATTGTGTCTGTGTGTGCCATGGGAAAGCGGACACTCCATCATGTACATTCGCCTGTTGCAGTTGTCCTTACTGACATATTTGTGTATTGGTGCAACTTGTGGCATAATTTCTTGGACATGCCGCATGCTGATGCAGCCCCAGCAGCAAGGGCACAGAAAGTATCTGGATTCGGCAACACACACGCCTCCAAGATCATCCTCCCTTCCTCCCTCCACCCATTCATTTGGCCTGTCATCATCTTGTCTGTGCCACTGTTGCGGTCACACGGTGCCAAAGGATGGTCCGTCAGCGCATGCAACGTGCACATTGTGCGACCCTCATGTCCTTGCATGACCCACACCACACTACAGTCTGATGTTGCTACCACACTCCAAGCAATGAACATCTGCAAATCTGCGGCATGCTCTCAGGCATACCCTCAGCACACACACAGCAGCTTTGCATGAAGAGTGTGCCACTAGAACTGCCTACACAGCACTGCCACACATTCCAGGCACTGTGACACCAACCAGGTACTGTCCCTCCTACTCCCCACCGGCTCTCTACCACAGCAAGTACATGGGAGTGGGAGTCAAGCCTTCAGCATGTAGTAGGGTGTTGTCATATTGCACATGGGCCAGGTATCATCTCTGATCGTGTCAATCGTCTTTGTGTCCAGGACTACCCTATCCCCCATGACATGCGCACAGCAACTCCTCATCAGCTCGTATGCCATTGACAGCCAAGTGCTACTCACCCTCACCTAAGATGCAAACATTGCCAGTTCCAATATTCAAGAATGCATGTCATCCATTGATGAATGGCTGTACAGCAGCCACCTGAGGCTGGACTGGTAAATGAATGAGGTAATAATCTGAGGATTGTCCCCTTCCAGCTGGGCAAGTGGTTGTGTCCCACAAGCAAGACACCTGCACAAGCACACAGTGGCCATGCACACAAGATGGTGTGCATCATGTATTGCTAGCTCACATTTGCCATGTAAATCTCAAGCATCTGTACCTCAGGCTGCAACTCACTAGGCATTATGCACATGATCCACAGATAGATCCACTCCGCGGACAGACAGGCCATCCCCCAGGTCCACAACAACATCCGTGTGAAATACTGCCCTGCCCTATACGGAGCAAGTACATCCACACTCACGGGACACTTGTACACATCCAGGGTGCATCTGCACACCTCAGCTTCGACATCCTGCGCCCCAGCAACATAACCCTCCACCAGAGATAGCTGCAATGGATAACTGTGTGCTGGCGGATGACCTTCAAACTCCCGCAAAGACTCATGAGACAGTCCCCAACCCCAGACCCCAAACCAACCTTGTATGTCTGTCAGCCGAGACCCCATTGGGCCATCTCCCTGCATCCAACCTTGCCCTGCCCACCATTCTTCACATCCACCAAACTACAGCATGCAGGACATGTTTTGCACAACTGCCAAGACATACCTGCTACTCCCTCCCAGGCAACATCCACATGAGCCATGTCCTCTATGCATTAATTGTTCCTGTTCCCAATTGGTCTGTCCTCACAGCATTAGAATCTCCCTCTCAGCAGCATGTGGCCATCACGGGTAAGTATTGTGCTACATGTCTGTTTCGGATGATACATTGTGACCCAGGTGTGTCCTGTACCAGACTCAGCTCCCAGGGTATGGATGGCTAAAGTTAGTTCCACATTCAGGCATAGTTTGACATTTCCCCACACGTAGGTTGTAGACACATGCTAAATAACTGCAACATATAGGTAGTCAGTTTAAGATTTATTGTCAGTGGGGGGCGTGTTTAGTGGGGACAAATAGGTGCTGTACAGTGTCCATAGAATACAAAGCTCACAGGGGGAGATGGGTTCCTTGTCATTGGAAATCATCATTGGTCAGACTGTGACCAGCAAGTCCATGTGGCAGAGAATGTCATTGTATGAGGTGCTGCTGTTGCGCCAGAGGTCCAGGTGCCAGGCCAGGTGACCTGGGAGATGGGGATGGTACGCTGCCTCTCACGGTCTTTTCCGTGGACGACCCACCTTCCTCGCGGGACCCTCAGATGCAGGTCTTGACGATGCTTGTGATGCTCCGTCGGAGTCCTCCTCCTCCTCCTCATCCTTCCCCGTGGCTGGTGTTGTTCTTCGCCTGGTGGCACAGGGAGGGTTGGACATGTTGTCGGCCAACCGACGGAGTGAACGGCTAATGTCTGTGTGCACCGCCACGAGCTCAGTCAGTCTGTCCTCCATCCGTCCTTGGTGTTGCTGTTGACTGGCATATTGCTCGGCCTGCAGGTTCTTAATCTCGTTGAGGGTCTCCACTACCTGGCTGATGCCCCTGGTGTCACGCCGGTATGTGTCCAGGATGTTGCGTATGTGTGACATACCGGTTCCCTCAGCTGGCTGGTCAGGTTCTCGCCTCCGCCTGCCTCCACTCCCACCACCCCACCCCACACGAGCCGGGCCTGCCGTTGTGGGCACATCGGGTCTACGGGACCCCTGAGGGATGGCATTTGCAGGGTTGCCTGCCTCCTCCTGGGTGCCCGGAGAACCTTGTCCCTCCTGGTCAGACAGGCTCTGTTGTTCAGTGCGAGCAGGGCTCCTGGGTGTTTCCAGGGATGTGGCAGGAATGGGGGTGGTGGTTGGGCCAGATGTACCTGAAACAGGTGCTGCAGGGGCTGGGGCACCAGAGGGGCCAGGTTGGCTGGGGTCATCCACGGAGTGGTGTGAGTCGTCGCTGCCGGTGGGATCGTCTTCACGCCGAGCCTGGGACTGTGACTCTTCCCCCCCAGTGTTGGGGGAGATCCATGACGTTGCCCTGTGTGTGAGAGAGAAACAATGTTAATGCTGTTTTATTCAACATCCATGTTTCATACATATTCAAGTTGGCACAGTTCATCAAGGTAGTTGGATGTGCCTGGCATTCCTCTCAATGGACACTTGGGGATGGTTATGTTGCGGGGGACAGATTGATATTTTCTCCTGGGTGTTTGACCTGTGGAATTTTGCCTAGGATGCTTATTTGGCTATGTATTGTTCTTGTTGTGTCACATGTCCATTGTGTGAGTGGGTTGATTCGGTGGCTGCCCCGGGGGTGTGTGCTTGTGTAAGGGTGGGTGGTGTGACCGGACCTGCTGTTGTGTGTAGTGTGAGTTGGCATTGGGTCTCCCAGGTGATGTCTTTCCCCTCATGGTGCATGCTGGCATGACAGTGAGTGTGAGTTCCTGTGCTAGGTATCTGAGCTTGTGGAGTTGGTGTTTGGGTGTACAGTGGTCACAGGAGGGCCTTGTGCTGGCTACAGCAGGGCCAGGTGTCAGCTACCTTTTCAGTACTTGGCCTGTCCCTGTGCATTGAGCATGTTGCATGGGTATGTACCTAGGCCATATGGGCTGAGGGCATTGGTGTCTGCTTCTGAGTTGCACTATGTGTTTTGTGAGCACCACCCGCCAAGCCAGTCTTTGTTTTGTGTTTTGTGTAGCCTGGGACATGGCATGGCCTTGCTTTGTGAATGGGGCATGGAGACGTTAGTGGCATGTGCGTGGTTTTTGAGTGTGGTTATGTCCGGTGAGGGCTTGTGGGTAGTTGCGTGCATTTGTTGTAGTTGGGGTGTGGATGCCGTTCCCCCATGTTAGCTCAGTGGTTTGTGTACTCACCAGGCTCGGCGACTCCTTCTACTCCGTGTACTCCCACCGGCAGCAGCGTGCGCATCACCTTCTCCTCCCAGGGATGGTAGTGTACCGGTCTGCGGGGCGGCCCACCTCCAGTGATGTTACTCTGGGCATATTCGTCACTCATTTTGTGCCGGACTGTCCTCCGCAGATCGCACCACCTGGCTTGGCATTCATGCCTGGTCCTTCTGATGGGCGCAACAGCATTCACCCGATCGACGATCCTCTGCCACATGGTTGATTTTGCAGCTACGCTGGTCTGGAGCTGTGGCTCGACTCTGATGATTTCGTTGACAAGGATGTCCAGCTCCTCCCTTGTGAACTTTGGATTCTTGTCTGTGGGCATGGTGTGGGGTGTGGGTGTGGATGGTTGTGGGTGTGTGGGTGTGAATGTGACGGTGTGTGTGAATGTGGAGAGGGTGTGTTTGTGTAGGAGGTTGTGTGAAGGTGTGTAAGTTGAGGTGTGGTTGAGGTGTTGTTAAGGTGCAGTAGTTTGTCTGTGGGGTATGGCAGCAGTGGGTTTGTAGCAAAGGCTCATGGTTTGTGTGTGTGGGCCCTTTTTATTGGTCCATTTTTGGGTGTGGCTGTGTTTGAAATTTTGGTGGGTGTGTTATATGAGGTGGTTGTGGGGTTGGCCCTCTGTTTGCCTGTTTGGATGTGCAAGGTCAGTGATTGAGCTGTATTTTCTCATGTAGACGTGTTTAGTGGTGTTGTGCGAGTCGAATTGAGCCTCCTTGTGCTGTTTTACAGTGTCCTGGTTCTGTACGATTCTTTTTCGCGTAGGTAAGGTGCCTACATACTCGATGCTGGTTGAGGGTGCTGTGGTACGGTGTTGGGGTACGGTGCGTAGGGGCACGGGGCTGGTGTACGGGCCGGACATGGGAGGTATGGCACGTACATACGGGGGGCTGGGAGTACGGCGCGTACAACCAGGGGGGGCTGGGGGTATGTGCAGGGGGTACGTCGCGGACATACGGGGGGCTGGGGGTACGGCACGTACATACGGGGGGGCTGGGGGTATGTGCTGGGGGTACGGCGAGTACATACGGGGGGCTGGGGGTACGGCGCATACATACGGGGGCTTGGGGTACGGCGCATACATACGGGGGGCTGGGGTATGTGCTGGGGGTATGGCGCGTACATACGGGGGCTGGGGGTACGGCGCGTACATACGGGGGGCTGGGGGTATGTGCTGGGGGTACGGCGTGGACATACGGGGGGCTGGGGGTACGGCGCGTACATACGGGGAGCTGGGGGTATGTGCTGGGGGTACGGCGTGGACATACAGGGGGCTGAGGGTACGGCGTGGATATACAGGGGGCTGGGGGTATGTGCTGGGGGTACGGCGCGGACATACGGGGGCTGGGGGTATGGCGCATACATACGGGGAGCTGGGGGTATGTGCTGGGGGTATGGCGCGGACATACAGGGGGCAGGGGGTACGGCTCGGACATACGGAGGGCTGGGGGTATGTGCTGGGGGTACGGCACGGACATACGGGGGGCTGGGGGTATGGCGCGTACATACGGGGAGCTGGGGGTATGTGCTGGGGGTACGGCACGGACATATGGGAGTACGGTGCTGACATTTGGGGGGGCGGGGGGCTGTGCGACTCATATGCGGGCACATGTTTAGACGTGTACATGGGTGATATATCGTTCGCTACGGACGGTGTTTTTTCCATACGGTTGTACATTCGGACGGACGGGACGGATCGTACTTGCGCGCTCGGACCTCATTATTACGAATTGTACGTAAAAATGTCCGGGGACGTGTCGGGGACTTTTTCCGATCCGAGGACGTGTCGGGGAATTTTCCCGATGGGATTCGTAAGTAGTTTTTCACATACGAATCGTACTTGCCTGTTTGTACGGGACTTGTGCGATTCGTACGTAAAAAAATACGAATACGAATCGGACGGGGAATATTTCTAACGGATCGGAATCGGCACCAAAATATTTTGTATTAACATATTATAAATATAGATATTTTTAAAACACTCCCCACCCTTATCCCCTAATAACCCAACATCCCGCTCCTAAAATTTATATAACACATAAAAAAAATTACATTTTAAACAATTATTATTTATACTATTTTTACATCATTATAACATTCATTAAATTTTTATATTTAAAGGATTCAATATTTTTTAACATTCGACATTATCATTTTCGATATTACTTACCTTAACAGAATAACTTTATTTTGTCATTTCAATATTTTATACTCGATATTTTAACATTCGATATTTAAAACTTTAAAAAATATATATATATTTTGGCATTCGATATACTTACAAACAATATTTTGGTACATTCGATATTAAAAATTCGATATTATGTCATATCGATATTTTATCTTCGATATTATGTCCATTCACCACAGTGTTCTAGATCACAGTATTGAATTCTCCCAGAGGGGAACAGGGAAATTAGATAGAGACAACTAGAGAGCAGATATATTTTGAAAGAATGGACCCGGAACCCCGTGGCTTGAATACAGTCAAGGAAATATATACTTTGTTGTACTAATAATATGCAATCTTAGACTGCATATTTTTTAAGGATGTTTATTGGCTTAACAAGAGCATCTGATCTTTCTCACATTGAATGACATTGGTTTTTATTGTTTTTCAGACACTGATACTGGAACGTGCATCAATCCCATTGAAAAATTCATGGAATGCAAAAGAGCTAAGACATGCAAAAATCTTTTTTGAGAATTATATATCTTTCTGATTGCTCATGTTATTAGTATTCAGGTCCAATTGGGCAGTGACTTATGGGTTTATCTGTGCTCAGATTTTTCCATTTAATTCTCTGTTTAAATCAATTGTTTATGATACTTATGGATTAATAATATGGATTGCTACACTATGGCTGCATCATGAAGTTGAAAGGTATCTGATGCTCCAATCTGATGTGCACAGCCTATACGACAAGCAAGAATCCTGTTTAATCCAAGTAATCCAAAGAAGTCAAAGTTTCATTCAGTTTTTCACTTTTTATTTGTTAATTTCTTTCAAAGGCATAGTGATTCAAATTTTCAAAATGCAATTGAAATGTCCATCCAGGCTTCTCTTCACAGCATGTTTAAATACACATTCTCATCTAAGTAGCCATGATGGTATACCTAATGCATTTTGAGCAGCTAGCCCTTCTTCAGAGGTATTTATAAAACACAATATGCACACCAACCCATCAGTTGCTTTAAAACTTTTCATACCCAAAAGCGTAAATAGCATAATGTGTAACATGCACTTTGTGAATATATTACATGCTATCTTGCACCAAAATGTGCCAAAGATAATTGCATCATTGACTAATGTTTGAATTTTATTAATCTCATTATCCCAGTGATTCTACACTTGATTAACAACATAAAAGTGGATCAAACTAAACATGACCGTAGTATGCTGTGATTCCCACTAACCCCCATGCTTACAAACATTGTTTAGTATATAAAGACACAAAAAAGGAAAAGAAAAACGGAAAGCAAACATCTCAACATGAGTTAAATCTTATACTTACAATTTAAACAGCTAAATGTACTCTAGTGTAAACGCAATTAATCCAAAGCGAAACCTGCTGAAAGACCGTCCAATGTCCTGTGATTGTGCCTCATTTTGAGAAGGTTTTCAACAAACCCTTCATGAGTGACCCAAGTGAAATCAATGTTTCTAATCGTGCTGTAAATTTTAAACTGCAAACCACGTGACCATCACCCGACCCTTGACAAGTAGACAAAATAGAAAACAGACGAAAACCATACTATGCCCATATGCAGAAAGAAGACCCGATAGTGAAGTGCAATGTGCACCGCGTATGATTACTTGAAGAATAATAACAAAATAATCCTACTGTCATTAAACTTTTCCCATGAGTGTAAATGTATACATCACTGCAAATGTTTCAAAAGAAATCTGTCCCGGAGATTCCAATCCCTTAACCACGCAATGTAAATAACATTTTGGTAAATATACAGCATTGTTGTGATACATATAAAACAAAATGTGCAGTTTTAAAAAAAACATTTCTATTCAAACACGTTACTCCATGAAAGGTTGTTCATTATTTAAATGCATGAAGGATGGCTCCCATTGATGAACTGTTTGAGCAATACAGTCTACTCAGATGGCCTCCGGTATATGACGTTTAAAAGTAAGTTGTGACTTAGAGCCAATGTCTGCTCTCAAAAATCTGTGAGAATGGCCAAAGCTGCTGTTGACACTACAATATCCACCAGTATATATCTAGGCATGTGCCCATGTTAAATAGTTGTAAAAAAAAGGTTTAGGCAAATTCTATAAGCTGTGCATGTTTATTTCCAGAACTTCAATAAAGATTTTGAGGCATTGTAGATTATTGAATAATTTAGATGTATGGGTGTCCCACTTAGAGGTAGTTTAACTCACTCTGGTGTTGTGCCCATCTCAGGAATTATATGTAATATATTTAAATACTAAACTATGGGGCCCTGTGCATAGGTCCTGACAGAAGGTGTCTTTAGAGGGGAAATGCATAACTGTCAAAGTCTTGATTTAAAATTGTGGGTCATGTAAAGTGCTTTAAGAGGGCAATCTCATTAAGTTGAATAGAAAATTGTTTACAGATGTAGCCTGTTGAATTTCTTCAAGTCCATAAACCCTTTAGGATGGTGTCATAATGATTGTATGATGTTGTAAGTGATGCTATAAATTATTTCATTTGAGATGTCATCAATGATCTCATTTAACATGTAATGAGTGATGTAATATATGAGGTCATAAGCAGTTCATGGTGGGGGCACAAGTAATGGCTCTCTCAGAGTTTTGTTTGTTTTTAAATGTTAGTTGTTACTTATTTGAACACCTAACTAGAACAACACTTTAAACGTTGTTTTTTCATAATCTATCTATCTATCTATCTATCTATCTATCTATCTATCTATCTATCTATCTATCTATCTATCTATCTATCTATCTATCTATCTATCTATCTATCTATCTATCTATCTATCTATCTGTATATATTTTGCTTTAAGGTAAATTATACACAATTACTTAAAAAGGGTGTGGGAACTTGCTAGATTAAGGCCTCTTTTATATTGGTTGAGGGTTTGGACCACCAGGAGCTTATGCTATACTGGAGGGCAATAGATTAATTGTTGGCCCTCAATAGAGACCTCTCCTTCCCAGGGTTTAAACATGGCCAACTATGGTTTGAAAGACATGGTCTTGAAACCTTCTGGACAGATGCCGGGTCGCTGGTGGCTATTTTCAAGCTAGGGCATATATTTAAGCTAGTCTCCACTGAAACCCTACACATGGTGGGTTGACAAACCAATTCTTGCTTACCAAGGATAGTCCTTCTTATGAAGTATTCCTTGACATCCCGTGGCAGCAACTGGAAATATTTCTATATCAAACATTTTGCTATGATACACTTTGTGGGTACCCATGTCCATGGTGTAGATGAAACTTGCAACTTTTTATTCTTTTAACCTTCTTTTTAAATTGTTTTATTTTATATTTTTTAGAGCCATTTTAAAGATTAGCAAGCCTAATATTCGATATTAGTAATTATCCTTGCTTAATTGTTGCAATGCTGGAACTAGCCCAAAATGATATCTTTTTGTATACCTTGCCACTTATTTTTAGGAACATGGGGAAACATTAATTATTTTTATTTTCATTGCCTGTACTAGCTTTAGCACTTTATTTATATGAGTAGTCTTTGTGAAAAGGTGGAACTAGAGGTGGAATTGTTAACAGTCTGCTATTTGCACGTACACATGTTGTTAATCTTTTTACAGTGATTTTCGACTATTTTAAAAACTTAATATATACATAGAAATGTTATGCTTGATTTAAAATGTGAAACTTGTGTATAATGAAATGTGTATAATGGACTGTTTTTATTGGATCTAAGTTTTGTTGAATGCATCTTCCAAAATAAATTTTACCCTACTATTACATATTTTCTACACAATTATATTATTGTTTTTAAAAATAATATTAAACTAAATTTAAAAAGAAAGCTAAATTCAAATTTTGTTATAAATAATTGTAATGAATTCCACACATCACTTTCAGCACAAGTTAATACATACTGAATAAGAATAAAATTGCTACTATTGGTGGGAATTTTGTGAACTTATCTGTTACAATAATATTTATAATTTAAATAAATATTCAATTGATTATTTAATCTATATGTAAATTAATTAATGTGCTGTAACATTGTTTTATGATTTTAAACTTTCTTTATAATTTATATTAAAATATTTTAATATTTTTTTCAAATATAGCAGAGTGGCTGAGAGCTCCACCTGCATGTTAGAAGTTATTAGTAATAACTTTACACTAGTAAATTCGGTCTTAGATGTCCCCACCCCCTGAGTGACAGAACACAGGTTGCTCCTTTCGTTTTATGTTGAAACATTTTAATATCATGAATGTATTTTATATATTTTAAAAACTGAATTGAATTGTCGTTTACATATTTTAAACTAAAGCTGAACATTGTCCTGCCTGATAACATTTGTATTTGCCTGCTAAATTGGATCGCTTGTCAAATATCGAATTGCTTACTTGACTCTTCTTACAAATAGTCACTTTATCGGGCTCGACTGAGCCCCTCCCTCCACAGCTTTCCTACTTGCACTGATCTTCACACTTCCTTTCACTTTAGCGGTTCCCCGTTGTGCACCGGCTTACGCTGAGTGAGCAGAGGGACCCACCTAACTCTTTAGACTACTGTGACCACCATTTTGCTGAAGCGCAGTCAGCAGTGTAGTCTTTCAACTACAGGGGCTACAAAAGAAGTGGCCTGGCACGGACATGTCACTGGTGTGCCAAGGGCAAACCAGTCTGCACCTGTCTGTGCCCAAACAGGATAGGGACCAGGAACCCTGCTGCAACAAGTGTAAGTAAGTGCATAGACTCTGCCTTACTACTGTGCAAATTAAAGGGATCTACCAAAAAGGACTGCCTCCACTCTATTAATTTACATAAAATAATATCTAGAATGCAGTAGCTGTGCCTTCTTCCCTGGTAATACTGCCCCAAATCCACCAACAATTACAATGACCAACTGGTATGTGTATATGATAAATTGTAGAATATTGTCTGGTCACAAGTTTGAACTTTTTACCTTCTTAGAAGAGGAAAAACTGGATGTACAATTTCTGATGAAAACCTAGGCCCATGGGGCGTAAGGACCTGACATCACACGTGCCCTGCCACATGGTTTGTACATATGCAGGAGATACCGGCCAGATAGGAAGGGTGGGGGGGATTGCCCTTATCCTGAAGGAAGAATTTAAATGCCTCCACAAACCTCTACAATTCACAGAAAGCAAAAGCATTACTTTTGATATTTCTCTGGCCTGACATTCACCTTCTCTGGGGTAGTCATTTACCACCCCCCTGGTCCATGCGGCCAGTGTATTCAGTCACTTCCTGAGGCAACTGCCAGTTGGGCAGTAAAAAAACGAACTTCACCTTATTGGTGACTTTAATTTACATTTGGAAGATCCAGCAGGCCTGCATGCTTCTGCACTCCTGTAAGCTCTCTCAGCGCGACAATTGGTTCAAAAAGTACATGGACCCACACATAAAAAATGGCACCTGTTAGACCCTATTTTTTCTAATGACCCCAACTAAATGAGCTGAACCCGCTTCCTGTAGTATGGTAAGATCACTTTATGATCCTCTTGATTCTGAACAATCCAAGTTGTGTCTACCAACTACCTAGAGAGACTACACTGGTCAAAACGAAATAGTGAAGAATGGAAACTCACCCTTACGGTCCAAAACGGGTACGGATAAACATCACAAAAGCAACATAAATCATGTGCTATCCTATTACCACATGTACTACTATTAATATCCGTGCATAATTTAGTTATTAGTGTTATTTTGCCATGCAAATAGCAATAAGTTTCACGTGTAATTGGTGTATGCAAATGGTTGATTTAGTATAACACAGCAAACCATTAGTCAAATTATAATAGAAGTAGGTTATATAATTAGTATTTTCATGCAAAATAGAGGAGGTATACAAAATGTTGCTTTACCTGCTCCATCATACCTTCTACCGAAAATAGATAAAAGCCGGGACTGTGCCCCAGGGAGGCCAATTATTTCAGGAATTGGCAGTCTATTTGAAAATATTTCGAAATATGTTGACTATTTTTTACAACCAATTCTCAAAGACCTACCATCCTATATCAAGGACACCACCAATTTTCTTAAAAGAATATTTGATGTTCTTTTTTTTTTTTTTTTTTTTTTTATTGAGCTTGATCTGTTTCATTCAAACAAACAAAATATATATATTCTTAGTACAACAAGAGGTACATCAGTTAAGAAAAACAAAATCATTACAGCACAATACGAATGCACAATTAATATAAAATATAGAAAATGCAAAGTAAGTCTCTACATGTTTTACATCGTCAAATCATATCAGCCCTTCTCTCTACAGGGGGGTGATCATACATTTGAATACCAGTTGGAAATTGGGGCCCAAATCTGGGTACCCCGGAGTCTTGTTTTCCTGCCTCTTGTACTGTATATAGCTGTCTCCTGCTTATAGATGGCAAGAAATCGGCTAAGCCACATCTGAAAAGTAGGTACATTGGGATCTTTCCAACAAGCAGCCAAAATGATACGAAAAACGGCTGTGCCCAGGAAGACAATCCTCTGTTCCTCCAAGCTGTTCCCCAAGGATTCGTCAAAACCTAAAAGAAATAGGGTTGCGGAGGATCTAAGAATCCGCCCGAATATTTGAGTCCAAAATCCTCCAATCAATGTTTGCAAATTATCCAATTTTGGGCATTCCGCAAACATGTGAATTAAGTTTGCCTGTCCCTGGCTACATCTAGGGCAGCAATCATCTAGTCGCATTCCCCAGGTAAAAAGTTTGGCCGGGGTAAAATAAAGGTTGTAAATAGTTTTGAAATATTGTGCTTTGAGATTGGGCGCTAAAAATAATGTTGTGTAGAGAGTTAGGGAGTAGTCAATATCTACATCTGGGTTTCCAAGTTTTTGTGCCCAGGATCTCTCCACACGATCTAAATCGTCTTTAGAGGATTGAGAGAAAATATCATATAAAGTGCCTATCCTAGTGGCTCGTTTCTCAATAATAGAAAAAAAGGGAAAACTATCTAAGGTGATATTAAGTTTTGATTTCCGTATATTAGTAAAGACTTGAAAATATTTTAAATAATCTGTAGATGGAATATCAAATCTCTGCTGTAGTCTCTCAAAAGATGGAATAAAATTTGGTCCTAGAAAATGACCAAGTGTATATATGCCTAAATTCTCCCATCTCCTAGAGACATTATCTATCATAGATGATGAGATGATCTTGCTATGCCACAGAGATGTATATCTTGTTATTTTAGGTATACCTAATTGTTTTGCGGCCAGTTTCCAGATTTTCCATGCGTCTCCAATCACCTTGAACTTGGTCTTTTTATAATAAGACGCTTCCAATTGTCTCAGAAATAGCCCTTGACATTTTTCACCCAATCCCAGTTCAAAAATGGAAGGAATATAGGAGTCTATGTTGGGTAGGTTGGCCGGTTTAACTTTAAAGAGAGGGCCCATTTGTTGGAGTAATGTCGCCCAGAGATAAAATGTCAGGTTCGGGATACCAAGGCCACCTCTATGTACGGAGAGAGTTAGTAATGGTAATGCTCTCCTTATTTTACCATAGTTCCATATAAATTTAGATATCGTGGAATCAAAAATTTTGATAATACTAACGTCGGCAATCAATGGAATAGCCCGGAACAGATAAAGTATTCTGGGAAATATACTCATTTTGATATAATTCGCCCTCCCGATTATTGAGAGATGTAGGTTATCTACCCTCTTCAGATCTGTTTTTACTACCTTAATCAAAGGATCATAGTTAAGCCGGTTAATCTCTTTTACCTCAGGAGAAATAATTACACCAAGATAAGTTGCATTTCTCACTTTGTAGGGACTTTCAAATATGGTATTATTTGTACATAACACCATAGTTTTATCTCTATTGAGTGAGTAGCCGGAATAAACACCAAAATCCTGGGTTAATTGTTCTATTTCTGCTACTGCTTCGTCTGGATTCGTTGTAAGCACAGCAATGTCATCGGCATATGCCAATATTTTTGTAGAGTATGAGCCCACCGTAACTGGTTGTATTTGGGAGGAGTTAAGGAGCTTTAAAATTAAAGGATTAATCACTAGGGCAAATAATATCGGGGAACAAGGACAGCCCTGCCTAGTGCCTCTTTTTACCTCAATAAACTCTGACTCAATGCCATCAATCAATAGTTTAGCTCTAGGGCTGACATACAGAGCTTTTAAAGCTTTGACAAAGCCTGGGCCGAAGTTATTATATTCCATTATTTCCCATAAGAACCGCCAAGATACTCGATCAAATGCCTTTTCGGCATCGAGTAAGATCATTGACATCTCTCCCCCCGTGACGCCCATGATGTCAAATAAGGCAATAACTCTACGGGTATGGTCAGTTGTTCCTCTCCCCGGGATAAAACCGTGCTGCCATGGGGATACAAGATGTTCAATGATCCCCCTCATTCGGTTTGCAAGTATCTTGGAATATAGCTTTGAGTCAGAGTTTATAAGTGAGATAGGTCGATATGAAGATGGAAGCTGGGGAGGTTTCCCCTTTTTTGGAAATATTACTATGTTAGTATGTTTCCAAGACTCTGGTGTAGCTGAGTGATGTTGTATTCCCAAAAAAAGGTCTAATAAATAGGGGAGTATCTGTTTGCCCAGCACCTTGTATAACTCTAAAGGAATCTTGTCAGGACCAGCCGCTTTCCCATTGGCTAGATCCGACAAAGCAATTTCTAACTCTACCATTGTGATTTCTTTCTCTAGTTCTTCTCTATCTCCTTGATCAAGTACTCTAGATAGCTCTGATTCCGACAACCACTCGCTAAGAAAGGTTTTCATGTCTCTTGTAGATAGATGCTCGTTATCATTTTGATATAGTTTTTGGTAGTATTTTCGAAAGACATCTACTATATCTTGAGGGGAGGTATACTGTTGACCCTCATATTCTATATTCTTTATTTTGTTGTATGTCTCTTTCTGTCTAGTTTTGAGAGCTAGTTGCCTCCCTACTTTTTCCCCTGCTTCATAGATTCTGTTTCTATTGGCTTGATATATTTCCGCTGCTTTTTGCGTTAACGAGCTATTAATTTCGGTTTTTAAGATCAGTAATTTTTGTAGTATGTCAGAAGTTGGTGTTCCTTGCTGGATTTGTTTGGCATGTACTATTTCCAAGTTAATAAGTGCCGCCTTATGTTGCTTGTTAATATTGTCCTGAGTTTTCTTACATTTAGCAACATACGCTATAGTCTCTCCTCTGATTACTGCCTTAAAACAGTCCCATACACTAAATCTGGATGTACTATATTGATTACAGTCGAAAAAAGATTGAGAAACTGATGTAATATAATTAATATAATCTGGGTTCAAAAAAAGCTTCCGGTCGAACGACCATTGGAAATTAGATCTATTAAAACTATCCAAATCAAAAATTAATGTAAGTGCATTGTGGTCAGAAATAGTTTTGGGATCTTTAATTATATCAATTAAGGCTGTCCTATGTATTGATGTCATAATATAATCTAATCGAGCATACTTATTATGGGGATAGGAGTAATAGGTAAAGCCATTATCATTCTGCCTCAAAGTGTCCCAAGTATCCCTTAAATCATGAGTATCCATCAGACAAGATATTGCCCTATAGACTTTAGGTTTCCGGCCACTGTAATTCCGTGGGAGTCTGTTGTTTACCAATTTTTCTATATTAATGTTAAAATCGCCACACAGGATAAGTGGGCCAGGCCAAGAAGCCAATTCTAGTTCAAGTTCAATAAAGAGTTGTGGGTCATCCAAATTAGAACCATAAAGTGAGCAAATGGTTATATCCAATTCCAGTTGAACCACAACCCACCTACCAAATTTGTCGACAAGTCGACGTCTAGGACTCCCCAAACCGGGTTTTGCCAAAATAGCAACCCCACGCGTTTTAGATGTTTGAGATGTTGCTGCCATCAGGTTATATCCAGGAAATTTTAATAAATTTTTGTCGCATCCAGCTATGTGAGTCTCCTGAATACACAGAATGTCCACTGGGTCCTGACGTAGCAGTTGAAACAGTTGGGCCCGCTTTCTCCCATCATTGAGACCCGCTACATTCCAACATCGTAGTTTTACTCTCCCCATTCAAAACTATTCCCCATTGGACCGATACCACCGATGCTAAATAATTTGCGCCACCACCAGCCAACTTTGCATTCGATATTTACTCCGTTCCAATCAATCAAAATAGTTGATGTAAAACTCCAGTCACTTACGTAGATTATAATAACAAAAAAACCTTTAAGAGTTCCTATACTACAGATCAAGCTCTTTTCTGCATTTTTCCCCCCCCGTATCCCCTCCCGCCCCCCCTCCCAGCAGGCCCCTGCACCCAACCCTCCCCCCTCCCCCACCCATGATGTGAGGCAATTAGACTCTATAAGAGTCTTTAGTGATGGAGAGATGCTCCCAAGCCACCCAAAGAAAAACAAAAGAAGAAGGGAAGAAGAAAAAGGCCCAAAAGAAAACAATAAGGAAGATATAGAGAGGCTTATAGAAGCATATAAAGACTAGTATTTCTTATATATCTTTATATCATTCTATCAATCTATCTTTGTTAACTCCGAATGATGTCCAATCCATTCTCATTTCTCTCCCTTTACGTCAACTCTTATTTCCACAATTCTCGAATTCTCTATTGTATATATATCAGTGTTTCAATATAACAGGCTTCTTCCCATTCTCAATATCACTGATAGACCATTAAGTGATACTGTCTAAGAACTCTTTGGCTTTTACTTCCGAAGTAAAAAATTTGGTCTGGCCATTATATATAACTTTCAACTTAGCAGGGTTATTAAGATAAACTAAGGCTTTCTTCTCCATAAAGGGTTTAATAAGTTGTCGCAGACGCCATCTCCTCTCCACCGTCGTGTGGCAAAAGTCCGGTCTTACAAAATAGGAAATGGAGTCCCTAGTCCGTCGAGCTTCTGGCCTGGCTCTATCCGAGATGGCTTGTCGAAGAAGAAAGTTTCCGAAAAACACAAGAACTGCCCGTGGGTAATTGTCTTGCTTCCGCGTGGTTCGTATAGTGATTGGAGTTCTATGGGCCCGTTGAACCTCATTCTCCCAATTCCATGAAGAAAGCTCAGGAAGTGTATCTTTGAAAAGCTGAATGATGAAAGCTCGAATATCAGTACCTTCAATATTTTCAGGTATTCCAAGAACGCGTAGGTTGTTACGTCGTAAGCGATTCTCCATGTCCTCGAGCTTCCATCTTACATCACTCAATTCTGCTTCATGTAATCCCACTTGTTTCTGTGTAGCTGCAGCCTCTGCCTCATTAATAACTATACGGTCTTCCATTTCTGTCATTCGGGTGTTAAACGCAGTAACAGATTTTGACAGTTTACGCACAACGCCCTGGACCTTGTGCAGAATATTTGATGTTCATTGGGGAAATGACTATTTAATGGTTTGCCTAGATGTCAATTCACTGTACATAAGCATTCAACATGAGGATGGTTTAAAAGCAGTGCAACACTTTCTGAGTTTCAGGCCCATTGAATATTTAGATCACAATAAAATGTTGCTAAGCATGATCTCTTGGTGCCTGAAAAGCAATACTTTTGTGTTTAACAATATTCTATGCAGAGAGATACAAGGGACAGCTATGGACACCTGCCTCGCACCCAGCTATGCGAATTTGCATTTGGGCTGGTGGGAGGAGCAGGTGCTACGAAGCTCTGAATTGGAAGAATGGTCCCCATATATTGTAATGTGGTTAAGGTACATTGATGACCTGTTTTTATTATGGAAAGGAGAGATAGATCCAGTTAAAAGATTTGTGGCCACAATCAATACCAATGAGTTGAACTTGTCATTTACTAGTCAGAGCAGTAGCACCAGCATTGATTTTGTGGATGTTAGGCTAGAAGTAATTGACTCATATTTAACATCTTCAGTATATAGGAAACCAACAGCAGGCAATACCACCCTGCATGCGAGTAGTGTACATCCGATCCCCTTGAAAAATAGCATATATTTCTTTGTTGTAACTCGTTGCAACAGTAACCCTTCCGTACTTTCATCACAATGCGATCCCATTGCCTCTCGCATCTCACGTTGTTGCAAAACGTTGCAACAGTAACTCTTCTATTTATTCATCACAGCGTGATCTCATTGGCTCTCACAACCCATGGGTCTTTTTAACTTTGATTCAACACACTAGGTTACACCCAACTAAACGGAATACGCGATTGGTGGGATTTACTTATATGCCAGTAAGACCATTCACTTTTTGAATTCCACACTTCAGATATCAGAAGCTTTCACCTCACAAGTCTGAATTCATTTTTATCATTTTTAACACAGCTCATCGAGCATCTATTTACGCGCCACTATTCACGATGCCAAAGCGGTTGTTTGAATATGGGGCACATCGAATCGTTGTCAAAATTGAGTTTACACAAGTAAGAGTTGCTGATTCAAACTATAATTTGCACTAGCCAATATTGATCCTGGTTCTTACGTCAGTCATGAATTCATTTGAATTGTTAGCCCGCTTCAACCTACACTGAAGACATTAGTGTTGATAGTTCTTTAAAATACTAATACCTGACGTTTTTTGTCAACTATTCAATTATCAAAAGTGTACAAAGTTACTATTCTGCTAGTGTTAAAATGCACATAATTGATTTTTAGTGCAAGCAGTTTACCTCGTCATATACACAAGATTGTTATGCTGATATCAGATGTTATCAAATCATTAAACTGACCTGACCTGACCTGACCGGAATATGCCCCTGATGAAGGGCCAGTGCCCGAAATGCATTGGGCTGTTGTAAATATGACTATGATAATGAAGAAAGTATAAAAGAATAAAATACAAAGAATGAATGATCATAATGAAGAAATTATGAACTGAAAATAGGTTCGACAAATAAATTGAATGATTTAAGCAAACTTTATTGACAAATCAGTGATTATTTAAATACATTGTCTTTCGAGTGCAAGTGGGGGGCACCCCTCAATTTTGAGGATAACGCTTTTGATCTTGGATATTCATATCCTCACACTCAGGAGGATTAACCTACCTGCACCAACCACCATTTTCACCATCACTTTACGGAGACAATGACAAACAAAGACCCAAGGTGCACTCGTTTTTGAAACAACTTTATTGCTCTCCAGTGAGTTCAGGTGTGTAAGTTCCTAAAGGATTCTGGTATCCGTAGTGCACATTAGGTAAATTATAATCCTATGGTAGGCGTTGCTTTAGGAACTTACACACCTGAACTCACTGGAGAGCAATAAAGTTGTTTCAAAAACGAGTGCACCTTGGGTCTTTGTTTGTCAAAGCTGTTAAACAGGGCACTCTTGTTTTGCATATTTCAACACGGCAGCCTGGCCGTGGGGGACAGCACCACCCAACAACAACATGGGACGCAAGGTAAAGAATCTTCTTTTACCGTAATGCGGCATCGCAGTGCTTTTAAAATTGGACTGTGCAAGACACTTTCTGAGGCCCACTAGAGGGTTTAATAAAATAAAATAATGAAAGTTAACAGCTGCGCAACGCCTACCATAGGATTATAATTAAGGCTCCCGGTTTTCCGTTTAAACTGATTTTTACATATAAATACGGACGGAAAAATATTTTTCCTATGTCTGTATTTATATGTAAAAACGGAAAAATGCCAATAAATATGTTTAACTTTGTTGTAGTCTTCGAGGAGAAGACTAGTCTGCCCGAGCGCAGGCGGGGGAGAGGGCTTATCGGATTTCAGCCGAGTCAATGTTAAGGGGCCATTAGGTTTCCTTTTGTTTAAGTATCCTGGCTTGGAGCAGAGGTGCGGCGGGATGCACTCTGTGTGGCCTCCTCTATAACTTATAGGGGAGGCCACACAGAGTTACCTTGAAGTGCTAAAAATGGGGCACCTGTTGCGCTTTCAGTCCGTTAATTACATGTCCTCAGGAGATAAAGGATGAAAGGGGCAGGGAACCCCTTCCTATGTTCGATATGTAGTGCTCCACCGATCTCTGTTAGTTAACAAGTGTTTCTCTAATTCAGTTTCATTCTGTAGTGTCGCCTTCTCTCGCCCCGGTTTTTCTATGGGGGTCTCAGAACAACATATCTTCAGTGACACTGAAACAGAGGCGCAACTAGAATGAAATTTCGTTGGGGTGGGGGAGTAATTCTCCCAGCAATCAACTTAAATCGGCAGAGTGAAGATGCAGGGGCTCTAAGGGGTGAAAGTAACAACAAAGCCTCCTGAGCAAGTAAATGGTCTTTTAAAGACCTGTGAATTACTCCGGTGCTGCTGTGCACTGCTGTGCGTGTGCCAGGGAAACTGTCTCAGTCCAGACTGACAAACACGATGGGGAGGGAGGGGGGGGAGGGAGGAGGGTGTGTAAATCAATGCATAGGATGCGTTACATAAGACAGCGGGGCTTACAAGGCCCTCCATAGCTCACTGTCTTATATTAGAAGGTTTGCAATTCATTAACAGCAAGTAACAAAATGATCTTTTTGTTAAAAGCAGTTACCTATCTGCATAAATCTATCTTAACCTATAACAACCATGCACGCATTGCCTTTTTAAATAAATGTGAATAAATACTAGCTACAGAGTACTTTTTTTGCTCGCGAAAAAATAAATATGGATAAATACAGAAAAAATGACCAAAAAATAAATATGGATAAATACAGACGGAAATGTTAAAAAAATAAATACCATAAAACCGGGAGCCCTAATTATAATTTACCTAATGTGCACTACGGATACCAGAATCCTTTAGGAACTTACACACCTGAACTCACTGGAGAGCAATAAAGTTGTTTCAAAAACGAGTGCACCTTGGGTCTTTGTTTGTCAAAGCTGTTAAACTGCCTTCGAGAAAGGAGCTGGGGGCTCTGAAACGCGTCAGGCTAGGAAAGAATTCAGGAAGCATTTTGCCGGTTCCCCTGCATGAAAAGATTTGGATGAATCAGCCTGCCTTGGAGTGCGTCCCCGAAGCACAGGGCACTCTTGTTTTGCGCATATATATCATATATATATATATATATATATATATATATAGGTAAATATCCTTTCCAACTAATTCTTTACTACGAATACTTTCACCCCGCATCCCATTATAACACAGTGTTAATTATTACGTATTGTTTTACCCCACATAGACTTTCACCCCGTAAACCATTACAACGAATATACTATTACAAAGCATATTTGTTGTAATGGTTTGGCAGAAATAGATATAAATTTTGGCTAAGACCCACACTGTAATGGACAAAATGTGTGACTCACTTTACTGGAACCAGGTCGCACAAAGGAGGATGACTTGCTTGGCAGGAGCCAGTTTGCACGATGGAGGACGACTTGCTTGGCAGGGCATCAAGTATTGAAAAAAAGCAATGAAGATGCTGAAGATTTGTAGCAATAATGAATCTCGCACAAAGGAGGACGTGTTTCTCAGAAGGAACCAGCTCGCACGAAGGAGGATGAGTAGCTTTGCAGGGCATCGAGTTTGGAAATACAGAAATTAAGTTGCAGAAGATTTTAACCAATCAAGATGCACGTTTGAAGGTATGCGGAAGAAGAGGTCAACGTCACTTAGTCCCTTTTTTATGTTTGGGAAAGAATATGACGAAAGCACTAAAACATAAATTATTTTACTTTATAGAGCAACTCTAAGGGGAACGTATGCAGGAGAGATCTGCTTAAAGGTACGATAGATTTTATAACATTTTATTTATTAGGATAGAAAGAGAGGTAAAGAGTAATAAAAAAAGATGGCAAAAAAAGTGTCATCGTATTAAATAAAAATATATACATAAGCTAAATTTATAAAAAGTACTCGAGTATTTATTAAATTACTTACCCACCCAAATCCCCCATTTTCCCTGGCATCCCGTGCCAGTAGGTAAGTAACAAAATAAAAAAAAACATTTCGGCATTGATTTTTCGTTGTTATAGCATGCGTAGTCAAATACAGCATGCTAAATGTACTTTTAATTGATTGCATTCAATTTTCGTGGTGTTTGACTATATTCACTGAAAAAACCACAGGTTGACAGTGACATCACTGATGACATCTCAAATGACATTACTGGTGACTTCACTGATGACATCATCCAGTGACCGGAGTGTTTCTAAAAAGTTTAAGAATGTGAAATATATGATGATTCAGTCAGTGTGTGACTGACTGTATAAGCGAGTGATTATACATGTCTGGGTGAATGTATGGGTGAGAGACTAATCTGTGTGAATGTCGGTTGGTGTGTGAGTGCCTGCATGGGTTGGTGAATAGGTACGAGTATCTATATGGGTTATTGATGCCTGAGTGTGTGTGTGTTGTGTGACTACCTGCATGGATGTGTGAGTGGGTGATTCACTGGTTGTATGGGTTTATGAGTGAATCTGCGAGGGACTGTATGGGTGAGTGTGCACATGGCTGTGTTTATGAGTGAATGGATGTCAAAGTGGTATATGTGTGCGTAACTGCATATATGAATGGCAGTATATGTGAGTGTTAAAGTATATAAGTGACTGTTTGTGTGTGATTGTGAGAGTGGATGTATGGATGAGTGTGTGCTTGTGTCAGTGATTGTATAAGAGAGTAAGTATGTGTTAGTATCTGAATGAATAAGTAAGGTGGTGTGTTTATAACTGTATAGGTGAGTAAATGGCATTGTGATTGCCTCTTTGGGTGACTGACTAGGTGTGTGAGTGACTCTATGGATGAGTGGGGGTGTGTGAGTGTCTGCATGGGTGTATGAGTGCATATAATAATGGCTGTATTGATGAGTGACCCCATGTAGGAGTGACTGCATGGGTAAGTGAGTGGACGTGTGGGTAGACCTAGGAATCAGTGAGTGGGTATGTACTAACTGTTATTGATGTGTCTATGGTTTCGAGAATGGCAGTCTCTATTTTATAATGGGTGTATGAAAGGTTATATTAGGGTGTCATTAGGTGCATCAGAGATTAAGGGGATAATGTCATGAGTGATGTCATTTGAGATGTCATCAGTGATGTCACTGACCATGTCATGAGTGATGTAATATGTGACGTCATCAGCAGTGCATTGCGGGGGCACGAGTTATAGTTAGCTCAAGGGGGGCTGTGTGGCCCCCTTCTCTCAATATTTTATGTGCCCTGGGGACCCCATCCCCCAGGGCCTGTGACATTTGTTGTAGTTTTTGTTTTAAATGGTAAGGGGGGCCATTATTGGCCCCAGGAACCCCACCCCCGTGGAATTGCCTCATTTATTTATTTTTTGTAAACTTATTTTCACGGAAGGGAGGCCGCATAGCCCCCTTCCCTGGGCCACTTTTGGCCCCTGGGACCCCAATCCCTGGGGCCTGGCCTCAATGCTGGGGACCGCGGGGGAGCCCCAATTCACCCGCGGTCCCTGCCAGCTCCCCGCCTCCTGCGGGAGCCGGCATTGCTTTTGGGCGAAGGGAGCTGCTAACATGCAGCTCCCTTCGCCCAAAAGCAATTCTGCTTTGCTTCGTGGAAAATAGAGCAGGTTTAGTGCTCTCGCTTCCACGAAGCAAAGCAGTGTTTGGTATGACAGAGCAATTTCCCAGAGGTGGGCGCCCCAGGACATTGCTGGAGCCGGCCCAGGGGGGTGATCATCCCCAGGGCCATGGAGGGCTACAGGAGGGGGGCTTCTATTCTAGGTTGAGTGCCTGTAATGTTTATAAGTGGAATTAAAGTTAAATTCTTTCTGGATGTTGACATATTACACTACATTCATTATTTATGCTAGATAATGGTGCCGATTACGATCCTGTAAAAAATTTCCCCGTACGACTCGTATCCGGTCTTTTTACCGTACGGATCGTACAAGTGCCGTACAAACTGCCAACTTCGATTCGCATGGGAAAAAGTCCATACGAATCGCATTGGGAATAACGCCCCACACGTCCTCGGGTCGGAAAATGTGCCCGACACGTCCCCGGACGAATTACCGTACAAATGTGAAAAGTGAAGTCCGACCGCGGAAGTACGATCCATCCCGTGCGTCCGATGTTACAACCGGATGGAAAAAGCACCGTCCGCACCGAACTCCCATAGCAACCATGGAGACATGTGCCCGCATAGGCACCCAACACTCCCCCCAGCCCCCGTATGTACGCGCCCAACCACCCCCCCCAGCCCTCCTATGTATGAGTCGAACCCCCACCCATGTATGTACACCCCCGTACGAACAGCCCGTACCCACACCCGTGTATGTATGGAGCGTATCCCACCCCGACCGTGTATGTACGGCCCATACCCTCACCCACGTATGTATGGAGCGTACCCCCACCCCAACCGTGTATGTACGGCCCGTACCCCCACCCGCGTATGCATGAAGCGCACCCCCACCCCAACAGTGTACATACGGACCGTACCCCCACCCGCGTATGCATGGAGCGTACCCCCAGCCCAACAGTGTACGTACTGACCGTAATACCACCCCCGTATGTATGGAGCGTACCCCCCACCCCAACAGTGTACGTACGGACCGTACCCCCACCCGCGTATGCATGGAGCGTACCCCCACCCCAACAGTGTACGTACGGACCGTAACACCAACCCTGTATGTATGGAGCGTACCCCCCACCCCAACAGTGTACGTACGGACCGTACCCCCATCTGCGTATGCATGGAGCGTACCCCCACCCCAACCGTGTATGTACGGCCCGTACCCTCACCCGCATATGTATTGAGCGTACCCCCACCCCAACCGTGTACGTACGGCCCGTACCCTCACCCGCGTATGTATTGAGTGTATCCCCACCCCAACCGTGCATGTACGGCCCGTACCACCACCCGCGTATGCATGGAGCGTACCAACTCCCCAACAGTGTACGTACGGACCGTAACACCAACCCCGTATGTATGGAGCGTACCCCCCACCCCAACAGTGTACGTACGGACCGTACCCCCACCCACGTATGCATGGAGCGTACCCCCACCCCAACCGTGTATGTACGGCCCGTACCCCCACCCGCGTATGTATTGAGCGTACCCCCACCCCAACCGTGTATGTACGGCCCATACCCTCACCCGCGTATGTATTGAGCGTACCCCCACCCCAACCGTGCATATACAGCCCATACCCTCACCCGCGTATGTATGGAGCGTACCCCCACCCCAACCGTGTATGTACGGCCCGCACCCTCACCCGCGTATGTATGGAGCATACCCCCACCCCAACCGCGTATGTACGGCCCATACCCCCACCCGCGTATGCATGGAGCATACCCCCACCCCAACAGTGTACGTACGGACCGTACCCCCACCCGCGTATGCATGGAGCGTACCCCCACCCCAACAGTGTACGTATGGACCGTAACACCAACCCCGTATGTATGGAGCGTACCCCCCACCCCAACAGTTTACGTATGGACCGTACCCCCATCTGCGTATGCATGGAGCGTACCCCCACCCCAACCGTGTATGTACGGCCCGTACCCTCACCCGCATATGTATTGAGCGTACCCCCACCCCAACCGTGTATGTACGGCCCGTACCCTCACCCGCGTATGTATTGAGCGTATCCCCACCCCAACCGTGCATGTACGGCCCGTACCCTCACCTGTGTATGTATGGAGCGTACCCCCACCCCAACCGTGTATGTACGGCCCGTACCCTCACCCGCGTATGTATGGAGCGTACCCCCACCCCACCCGTGTATGTACGGCCCGTACCCCCACCCGCGTATGCATGGAGCGTACCAACTCCCCAACAGTGTACGTACGGACCGTAACACCACCCCCGTATGTATGGAGCGTACCCCCCACCCCATCAGTGTACGTACGGACCGTACCCCCACCCACGTATGCATGGAGCGTACCCCCACCCCAACCGTGTATGTACGGCCCGTACCCCCACCCGCGTATGTATTGAGCGTACCCCCACCCCAACCGTGTATGTATGGCCCATACCCTCACCCGCGTATGTATTGAGCGTACCCCCACCCCAACCGTGCATGTACAGCCCGTACCCTCACCCGCGTATGTATGGAGCGTACCCCCACCCCAACCGTGTATGTACGGCCCGTACCCTCACCCGCGTATGTATGGAGCATACCCCCACCCCAACCACGTATGTACGGCCCGTACCCCCACCCGCGTATGCATGGAGCATACCCCCACCCCAACAGTGTACGTACGGACCGTACCCCCACCCGCGTATGCATGGAGCGTACCCCCACCCCAACAGTGTACGTACGGACCGTAACACCACCCCCGTATGTATGGAGCGTACCCCCCACCCCAACAGTGTACGTACGGACCGTACCCCCACCCGCGTATGCATGGAGAGTACCCCGACCCCAACCGTGTATGCACGGCCCGTACCCTCACCCGCGTATGTATTGAGCGTACCCCCACCCCAACCGTGTATGTACGGCCCGTACCCTCACCCGCGTATGTATTGAGCGTACCCCCACCCCAACCGTGTATGTACGGCCCGTACCCTCACCCGCGTATGTATGGAGCATACCCCCACCCCAACCGTGTATGTACGGCCCGTACCCCCACCCGCGTATGCATGGAGCGTACCCCCACCCCAACAGTCTAAGTACGGAGCGCACCCCAGGACCCAACACCAGCACCTTCACCCAACATCGCGCATGTACGAGTCGTACCAAGCCAGAGACAAGGACAGCACTGTACAACAAAATGGCCGATGTACACACCGTACACACGCTAAAAACACACGTACACAACCAGGACAAAGCAAAACAACACAAGAATACTCTATTCGAATCGCACAAAGCCACAAAACATGTCCAACAAGCACAAATACAACACATTCACTGACCTGCAACTGCCAAACTCCCAAACTGAGGCCAAAAACACACCCACTCCTTATAACACACCCACCCAAAGTTCAAACACAGCCACACCCACCAATGGACCAATAAAAAGGGCCCACAGACACAAACCATGAGTCTTTGCAACAGACTCACTGCTGCCAGACCCCACAGACAACCCACAGCACCATACTTGAACCTTTACTACACCTTACACTTGCACACCTTCACACAACCACCTTCACAAACACCCCCTCATCACATTCACACACACACCTGCACAACCACACCCACACGCCCACAACCATCCACACCCACACCCCCCACAACCATCCACACCCACACCCCTCACCATGCCCACTAACAAGAATCCAAAGTTCACTAGCCAAGAGTTGGAGGTCCTTGTCGACAAAATCCTCAGAGTCGAGCCACACCTCTTTGAAACATTGGTCAGACAGACCAGCATTTCTGAAAAAACAGCCATGTGGCAGAAGATTGTCGATGCTGTGAATGCTGTTGCGTCCACCAGAAGGACCAGGCATAAATGCCAAGCCAGGTGGTACGATCTGCGGAGGAGGTTTCCAGCCAAAAATGACCGACGACCACAACCAGGCCAACATCACTGGAGGAGGGCCGCCCCGCAGACGCGTACAATACCATCCCTGGGAGGAGAGGATGATGGCCATACTGCCGGTGGTGGCAGTGGACGGAGTAGGACTCCGAGAGCCTGGTGAGTACACAAACAACTCACCTCACATGGGGGGAACGTCATCCGCAACCAAACTCACAATCATGCACGCAACCACCCCAAGCTATCGCATGACTCAACCACACTCCATAAACACGCACATGCCACTAGCGCCACCATGCCCCATGCACCCAGCTGGACAATCCCAAGTCACAGGCCACAGAAAACACCAACACTAGACACGGTAACCCGGATGGCGGGAGTGTGGGCCTCAAAAATCACATAGTGCAACTCAGAAGCAGACAACAATGCCCTCTGCCCATATGGCCTAGGTCACAGCCAGACAAACAGTGTGTCCCCACACAGGAAAAACTTGCCAGCAAATGGCGGACGCCTTGCATTAAGACATGGGGGTGAAGGCACTTTTTGCACATTACAGCAGCTAATGAACAGCCAACACTGTGAAAGAGTGGCAGCACACACCACCACAGCAGCAGCACAGACACAGACACTACACCCAATGGGTGCCTGGAGATCAGAAACAAACTCACATGAACAAGCCAAGGGCCATTCAAAGATCTGCAAAAAGTGTGTGCCTAGGAAACTGGCCTGAGGTGACAGAGGGTGACACACAGAGGGAGGGAGAGGGGGAGGGAGAGGGAGGGAGACACAGGGAGACGGACAGAGGGAGGAGGCTGACACAGGGAGGGAGGGAGGTAGAGGGGGACAGAGAGGGAGTGAGAAAGGGAGACACAGGGAGACCAATTCAGCCTTGGGTGGTGTGGGAATGTCTGCTCGTCAGCAGGTGGACTGTGTGCATGTAGACAAGGGTGGCCAGTGCCTGAATCCCCCTCTCTTCTCCATGGCAAAACACTGGGCCATGTCTCAAACTGTGCACGAGCACAACGGCAGCTACCTGCATTATATAAGTGTGTGGAACAACTCCATGTGCCCACGTACAGTGCAACACGGAAGGCGCAAATGCATGGCTCGCCACACCTGCTCACTCCACTGCTGACTGCAGTCACAATGGACGCAGCAAGTAAGACTGTGTCACACATAGGTAAAGTCTCAAAAGCTGTGGCCAAGGGACATACCCATGCACAAGTGCACTGTGAGTGGAATGCAAGACATATCCAAATACCCAGAGGAAATGTGCCAACTTTGAAACGAATGAAACATGGATGTAGCATGGAACAAAAATAACATTGTGTCTCTCACACACAGGTCAACGTCGTGGATCACCCCCCAACACTGGGGGGGAAGACTCACAGGACCCGGCTCTGCGGGATGACGATCCCACCGGCAGCGACGACTCTCACCACTCTGTGGACGACCCCGACCAACCTGGCCCCTCTGGTGTCCAACCACCTGCAGCACCTGCGTCAGGTACAACTGGGCCAACCACCACCCCCACTCCTGCCACATACCAGGAGACACCCAGGATCCCTGCCCCACCAACACAACGCAGCCAGGCTGACCAGGAGGGACACGGTGCACCGGGCACCCAGGAGGAGGCAGGCGACAACACTAATGCCACCCCTCAGGGGTCCCGGAGACCCGATGTGCCCACAAGGGCAGGCCAGGTGCAAGTGGGCAGGGGTGGTGGGAGTGGAGGACAGCGGAGGCGCGAGCCTGACCAGTTGGCTGCGGAACCGGTATATTCCCATGTGAGAAACATCCTGGACACATACCGGCAGGACACCACCGGCATGAGCCAGGTTGTGTCCACCCTCAACGAGATGAAGGGGACCCTCGAGGAGATCAAGACCCAGCAGGCCCAGCAACATGCGGAGCAACATGCCTGTCTACTGAGACACCAAGGGCGGATGGAGGACAGACAGGCTGAGCTTGTGACGGTGTTCACGGGAATTCACCGTACACTCCGTTGGATAGCCGACAACATGGGCAACCCTCCCTGTGCCACCAGGCCAAGAACATCACCACCCACAGGGAGGGATCAGGAGGAGGAGGAGACATCCGACGGAGCATCCCAAACATCGTCATGGCCTGCTTCTGAGGGTTCCCGCAGGAGGGCGGGTCGTCCACGGAAAAGACCGTGAGGGTCGGTGCAACAGCACCATCTCCCAGGACACCTGGCCTGGCACCTGGCCCACTGGACCAACAGCAGCACATCAGCAAAAGACATTCTCTGCCACATGGTCTTGCAGGTCACTGTCTGACCAATGTTGACATAGACTGTGGCATGGACTCTGATGATTTCCAATGGCAAGGACACCAACTCCCCCAGTGAACTTTGGATTCCACACACCCGGAAAGCCCCTCTTGTCATACCCCCCCCCAACACAAATAAAAAGTTACACGATCAAGAGATGATGCCTACATTTTGCATTACTACCGTACATGTGTCTTGTAAAGTCTAACCATGCCTGAGTTCTCATATGACTTCAACCATCCATACCCTGGGGCCTGAGTCTGGCACAGGACACACATGGGTCACAATGTATTAGGCAAGACAGACATGGAGCACCATACACACCCATAATGGGCCCAACCAGCTGAGGGGGTGGCCGCACAACCGTGCCGACAGACATATTGAATACAGCAACAGTCATGCGCAGAGGTCAGGGATCATGTGGAGTGTCCTGGGGGGCACCCAGGTATGTGTAGACAGGTGGCAGAACCATGTCCTGCAAGCTTGAGTCAGGTGGATGTATAGAATGGTAGCCTGGCCAACGTTGGATGCATGGGGATGGCACATGTCACAATACCCACACAGTCATGGACATCATGCCCAATACAGAGTCTAATCCCACACAAACAGCTTGCATCTTGCTACTCTACACATAGACACATAGCCACTATCACGGAAAACCATGCCAGACATGCCGTATGCACCGTGGCAACACACCAGCATTGACTGAGAAGAGGCACCTTGGAGGCATAGGGACACCTTTATTAGTCATGTATTCCGGAATGCAGAGGCAACTCGGAGTACACATACACAGGTCATGTGGAGTAACATGTGGGTCCAACACTGGAACCCCCCTTCTGCAGCACAAATGCGTGATAGCCATGGAACTGGCACACAAGTGTCGGGTAACAGCAAAACACCCCCTGCTGCTCACGGAGAGGCTGCCATACACCATCGATCCTCTGATGTGGAAGTCCCACACCATGTCAAGCCAATGCAAACCGTATGTGTCCGAGGGCAGTGTTACAAACATTGATGCCATCATCACAATCCACTATCCCATCACAGATGACTGTCAACAAGTCTGACCATCTATTCAGGTGTATCCAGCTACATGTAATGTGTCCCATGGTGATGCGACATGTCTGCAGAGGAACCAAACATCGACAGGGGCAGTGTGCACACATCGTAAACAACTGCCACACCCAATACACCCCTGATGCATCCCTTACCCTAAGGAGACTTCCAAACTTGTCCGTGCGTGTAACGCTGAGTCAGCACACGTTGACGTGTCCATGAGGAATAGCAGTGCCACACCAATGCAACCAGCAGACGGCATGCGCAAGTACCTGGGGATGAGAGACACACAAGAAGTCAGCCACAAAAAGCACAGCCACTTGCATGTGCATGTACTCGACACATGTAAGGATGACAACATGCTAGGTCACAATTATGACTGTGGAAATACACTCATCACTGGCACCATCACTCGAGTGACACATCCACACACACCTCTGACTCACGTGGCATACATGCAGATGGACACACACATCGCAACACATGCCACACGGGGACCAATGCGTGCACACTCAGACACTGGTACTCACCACTAAGCAAAGAAGTCGCGTATAAGCCGACTCCGAATGTCCTCTTGCAGAACCACATCCTCCACATCACTAGCCCCATTGCCAAGCCCTTCGTCCTCCACGGGTGGATGGTCCTGATCATCTTGATCCAGGATGAGTGGCACAGCTTTCTCAACTGCCATGTTGTGCAGCATGCAGCAGACCATGAAGATTTTGCAGACCTTCACCGGGGCATATGGGAGGGCGCCGCCGGTCTTGTGTAGGCACCTGAATCGGCTCTTCAGGAGGCCAAATGTCCTCTCTATCACTCGCCTTGTCCGGCCATGGGCGGTGTTGTAGCGGAGCTGGGCCGGCGTGCTAGGGTTGCGGAGAGGTGTGATCAGCCATGGCATGTTGGGATAGCCAGCGTCCCCTACATGGAAACCACATGGACATAAGTAGGACAGGAGAAGCAGTCGGGCTGGAAGTCTACGCAAAATACAGGACAGACAGAGTGTACCCACCAACAACACATGCTCATTCGTTGCGCAGCTGTGTCATCATTTCAGGCACCCTGCTACGCCTCATGATGTAGGCATCGTGTGCTGATCCTGGAAAACGAGCACAGACATGTGAAATCACCATGTTGGACAGACACACCACAAGGGCATTGATATAGTGGTAGTGTTTGCGATTCTGTACGCTACCTCCTGTGCCTGTGGTGGTACCAAATCCACATGTGTCCCATCTATGGACCCAATGACATGGGGCATCCCTCCCAGGGCATAGAATCAACGCTTGACACCTGTCAACTGTTCAGGAGTTGGGAAATGGATGAACTCATCCAGGTGAAGCAACATGGCCTCTAAAAAATTATGCAGCACACAGCTGAACATGCTCTGGGACATGCCACCAACATGAGCTATGGTATATTGAAAGGTACCCGTGGCAAGAAAATGTAGGGCTGCCATTACCTTCAGCTTGGGTGTCAGTGCCGTAGGATACCTGTGCAGCGGTTGCAGGTGTGGTGCCAGCCTTGCCGTCAACTCCTCAATCAACGGTTGGGGGAAGCGGTAGCAGCGTATACAGTCATTCTCCCGCATGTCAGCCAAGTCCGAAATTGCTCGGGGAAGAGGCGGCGCTCTGCAGTAATTTGGAAGTGACAAGGAAGAGTGAGTGCACTACAACAACAATTTATTTGTACTGAGCACATGTTAATCTGTCAATACACATATGCTACATACGGAGTCAGGTATGTGCTACATGCCCTGGACACGTATGGCTGACAGGTGACACTCCTACCAAGACCCAGCTACACACGGAGATTGTGAACCTCCACATCCCATGGCATGGGACTAGCTGTGTCCCAGTGTAAGTGAACAGCCAGACGCAATACAGGAGTGACATACATCAACATATCAGCAGAAGTAGGATGTTGATTGCAGAGACAGGTAGTGGAACACTAGAGCCACAGGTCACATGACATTACACTAGGACAGCCCACACACCTTGCCATGAAGGTGTACATGTCATGACTGACCACACATACATTGAGTGGATGCAGACAGGTCCTTGTTACGCTACTCCGTGTCCCATGCATACATACACACCTTACATCCGATACCACATGTGGCCTGGTGTGCGTAACAGTGTGCCATGGCCATCTACACACAGACACATGTTGGTTGCAGCAACTGCAGATGCATTTGAGGGAACACCAACATCAAGCTAATGGGAACACACCACACATACATGATATAGTCACATCCTGCAACGTGGGTAGTCACATGTCAGGTGTGGTAACCCGTGTAGCGGGCATCAGGGGACACTTGCGTGTGTTGTTGACTGTGCCATGCCAGTGACGCTCATCTCAAGTGTTCTGTACGACATGCACACATGTCAAAGGAGTGAAGGGCATGTCTGGCACATAGTGCACCATCACACATAACATCTGTACACATCTCATCATACATCTATTGCCTTCACAACTCAGGAGTAATGTGCCACATCACAGACTTTCACACCTGTGCCCCACACATGTAGTACTGTACAGACAATGACTTGATGTCCATCCATGGACAAGTATGTCAGCTCTATTCCCTTCTGTGTGCTGCCTGTCACCACTGTTATGTGTGAAAGGCACCGTACATTCGCTCAGAGGGCGTGTGTACGTTCCCTATCACTATGGGAGTGCTGCCGTAGGCCTACCCATAGTGATAGTGAGCGTACATGCGTATGTACGGTCCGTATCACAATGGGTACGCATACGCGAGCACACCCATAGTGATAGTGAGCGTACACGCGTATGTACGGTCCGTATCACTATGGGTACGCATAAACGAGCACACCCATAGTGATAGTGAGCGTAAACGCGTATGTACGGTCCGTATCACTATGGGTACGCATACGCGAGCACACCCATAGTGATAGTGAGCGTACACGCGTATGTACGGTCCGTATCACTATGGGTACGCATACGCGAGCAAACCCATAGTGATAGTGAGCGTACACGCGTATGTACGGTCCGTATCACTATGGGTTTGCTCGCGTATGCGTACCCATAGTGATACGGACCGTACATACGCCTGTACGCTCACTATCACTATGGGTGTGCTCGCGTATGCGTACCCATAGTGATACGGACTGTACACTAACCCTGGGCGCGACACTACGCTTCGCCCACGTAGTGTACGTAGCGCTGCCTGCTTCGCAGTTTTCGAAGTAGGCGAAGCAGGCAGCGCCTACGCACACTACGTGGGCGAAGCGTAGCTGCCTGCCGCCCACCACCCGCCTCCCGCCCGCCGTACTTTTAAAAGAAAAAATTAATTTGTAATAAAGGAAATTAGGCACTTACCTGACGCGCGGCGTCTCCCGGGGCTCCCTCTTCCTGTTTTTCAATTTTCCTGACTAATGCGCATGCGCGGACGCCCGCGCATGCGCATTTCTCGCAAGAAATGCGCATGCGCGGGCGTCCGCGCATGCGCATTTGTCAGGAAAATTGAAAAACAGGAAGAGGGAGCCCCGGGAGACGCCGCGCGTCAGGTAAGTGCCTTTAATTTGCTTTATTACAAATTAATTTAATCTTTTAAAAGTAGGGTGGGTGGGTGGCGGGTGGCGCGTAGTGGGGCTACGCGAAGCGCGTAGTGTGCGTAGATTTGGGCACACTACGTGCTGTTTCACGTAGCCCCACTACGCCCACCCTTACTGTACACACGCCTGTACGGGCCGTTGCTATGCATTTGGGGTGCCCTAGGGCCCCGGAACGCACCGCACCTGTGTGTGAATCTCCAATTTACATAGGGGACACATGAGGGACAAGTATAAAGGCCTACATGCATACTGGTTGTCATGGAGACCAAGTTTAAAGTATGAATTTTTTTCTGCAGGTGCACAGCAAAAGTCGGTTTGAATGTATCTACTTTGTTGCAAAGTGGTTGTGGAGTTGACATCATGCTCAAGAAAAAAAACAATAAAAACCCACTGACTGTGTTAGGTTTAAAGGGATTGGAGGAAACATAGGATGCAAATGTGAGTGACCAATCGCTCTGTACTCCTCTGCATGAAACAGGCCAGCAAGGCAGATATAAGGCAGCCAGGTCCCATGAGAGAGCACTTGCCTGCACATCTTTGGATTCTACGACCCAGCTGCTGCTTGTGATTCTCTGGAACCATGTCAAGGTCTGTGGAGAGTGCCCAGCCTTTCACCCTGGAGGAGAACCTGGCATTGCTGGATGTGATCCTCCCACAGTACCCCCTGCTGTATGGGCGACCAGGGTATCAGGTGAGTGCAGAGTCCACTAGCACAGCCTGTGTCCCTTTTTTGTGACTGTGACTTCTGGCATTATGTCCAGGTGTGACACACATGCAATGTACTGTAGGGGGGTCCCGGGGGGGGAATGCCTGATGTCGCCCAGCCAGAGCATGCTGTGGTGCATGTCTGCCGTCCTCACTTGCATTGTGTTTACTGTGACAATCACTGCATGGTGCATGCCACATTCTGCCTGTCTTATCCTCCTGGGAATGTTGCCTCTACAGTCCTCATGTGATTATGTGGTCAGCCCAGTGTGACAGGTGACTGTACCCACAGATGTGTGTTAGTTCTGTGTACCTGTGCTGAGAGTGTCCACATGATGTGTTCGTACCCTGGACATCGGTGTGTGTGTAAGTCCCCTGTCATGTGGGTGGGTGCATATGTGGAGTGTAGCACCCAAGCTGCATGAGGGATGGATATACCCTGCCCATCTGATGTGAGCAGGGAGCAGTGCTGTGTGTCTGACGTGCAGAGCCAGCCCCACACCTGTGAGCCCCCCCCGTCTAGTGTCACATGTGCAGAGTGAGGTTTGTAGCTGCATTTGGCAATGGCAGGTGAATGTCCTGTGCCTGTGTGTGTCTGTGTACTCTGCTGAGGTAGCGTCAGTGGCCTGTGGCATGTGACTGCTTTGAGGTGCTGCACATAATCCTGGTGTAGCTTGTGATGCACAGTGTGAGCCTGGATCATTGATTGTGTCGTTGCCCTCATTCCACCTGTGTACTTTCAAGGGCACGTACTGCTTTTGCCCTTCCCCAGAGGATAATGTCCCTATGACAAAGGTGCAATGCGTTGGATGCATACTATGCCTTGTTGTAACCAGCAAATTTGTTCTAATATGTGTCTCTGTGACATGTGCCAGGTGTATTGATGTAGTGTCACTTGTTCATCCTCACAGGTAGGCGCCTCTGCCAAGAAGCAGATCTGGATGAA
Source organism: Triturus cristatus (assembly GCF_964204655.1). Lineage (NCBI taxonomy): Eukaryota > Metazoa > Chordata > Amphibia > Caudata > Salamandridae > Triturus > Triturus cristatus. The sequence goes on from NC_140595.1 coordinate 803,421,680, forward strand.
CGCCGTCAGTGCCGTGAGGAGGACGGAGGGTCGCAAGCGGCGCCTGGCCCAGGTGAGAAAACGCTGGCAGGATATCCAGTGCTGGACGCGGAGGATCGCACGGGTCCTGCTGGGGGACTCACCTGAGACCCATAAGAACCGTGGGCGCCGCCGTCTGACCCACATCCACAAGCGTGTGCTGGCGGTGGTCTTTCCAGACTTGGACAGGCGCTTACAGGAGAAGAAGCAGCAGGAAGGGGGTAGGTACATGTGTGTTTGTTGTGTGTCACCAGCATTTGTAAGTGCGCAGTTGCATGGATACACTGCCAGGGTTTAAAGGTGCTGTGCAGATCCTGTTACCCACAGTATAGCGGTGCTCTCCTGCCTCCCTTCCCCTCCTTGCAATGTGTTCCCTGGTCTGTGTGTAGTCACTCCTTCACAAGGTTATCTAGGCTGGCAGTTTATCCACGTGAACAATGCCTGTAGCATCATGTGTGGGGGTGGTGTGTAACAGGTTTTGGGACCTTGCCTGTGCCCTGTCCAGTTCAGTACTTGTGGGTTCCATGTCAGTTGGCACTGATGCTGACTCCAGACATGGGAGTTAGTCTCTCAAGTGTCATGCCTTACAGCACGCATGTCCTATGTTGTGGCCTGTTACATGATGTGCATGAGTGTGCGATACGCATAGTGCAGGGATGGTGGCGTGTGTTGCAGTCATTCCCATTCAGGACCATGGAGTTGTGTGGCCACTACTGTCCCCTGGGGCATATTTTCCTAGGTGTCATGTGTGTCATCACAAAATGTGGACACTCTCAGTGTCTACAGCATAGGTTGTGCTCTGTGCCATTGTCCCCTGGCATGATGTATATTGACGTACAATGTAGTACAATTGTCCACTGTACAGCCTGACCTGATTTTCCTTGTTCATACTCACGGTGGCCAGTGCCTGTGTGTCTTGTTACAATCATCTGATGATGCCCATTTGTACATGATTATTTGGACAGGCGCACCTTGGGTATTTTGTGTCCAGTCTTGCATTTTTCCAGCCCATGTGTATTTCACCCAGACTAAGAGATGTAAGTGCTTCCTGTGTCTCAACAAATTGTCTCATGTAGGGGGTGGTTGGTGCGGGCAAAGCCTACATGTCAAACCTGGAATCTCCTTGCTAGGTCTGGCCAGTGTGTGATGTTTGTCTGGACATACACTCAAGGTGCAGTGAGCCAGTCATGGTGGGCATGTTTTCAGGATTACCTAGGCAGCATGTGCCTAAAGTTCATGGATATGATCCCTGCTCATCCCTATTTTCGGCAACGCTGTGTGGTGCAGATGCAGTGCTGGATTGTCCCCAGAGCCTGGCTCCTCTGTCAAAATCCATTTAATGTCATTTGCTATTGTGTCATGCTCTCCATAGTTTTTCAGTGGCATGGTGGGTCAACCAACTGTGTGTTGCAGGGCCTACATATGTACCTTGTTTTGTAGATATTACTCATCTTTCTTTTCAGGCTATGCACTGTAACCTATGTAGATTGGACTCATGTGACATATGTATATAGGTGTATGATTAATTCCTGTCTCTTCACCTTGCCCACAGCATCGTCGGGGGACACGGATGGAGACATCAGCACAGACCGAGCGGAGGGACCGAGCACCAGTGCCAGCGGTGACATCTTGGCTGGCACATCGAGTGGAACTGAGGCGGAGGAGAGTGAGGCGGAGGACCTGTCCACTGCCACCACAGAATATGAAGCTGACGGGTCCGAGGCTGAGCTCTCCGAGGGGGCGGAGGCTGCACCACCAGCTGACAGCGGTACAACATATCTCCCCGCCCCCTCCATTGCCATCAGCCGCCTCCCACTTGCTCGTGTCCCTTCCCAGCATGCCCGGTCACCACATGTCTCCTTCCTGCCAGGCACCGCACCCCCTGCCCCTGTCTCCACTGCTGCCACCAATGCCGAGTCTGTGGACATCCAACGGCAGTTGCAGGTTGGTCAGGCTACGATGCTTAATGTCCTCCATGGCCACAGCCAAGTGCTGAACAACATGGAGGCATACTTGGAGGGCATTTTCTCATCGCAGGCTGACCAACGCAACTTGCTGAGGTCCATTGACTCGACACTGACTGCAGCAGTGGGTCTCCTGCAGCGCTTCGTCCAACCCCCTACCCCTGACCCATCCACACTTCCCACTCCCATGCCTGTCCCACGTACACCCAGACGTCAGCATGCACCCACCACAACAGACACAGGCACCACACCAGCAGGGAAGGTCAAACGCACACCTCCTGGCATGCACACACAGGGTGAAGTAGGCACACCCACTGGGTCGGGGGGCAAACCTAAGACACGCAGCCAGAGTGGGAGTCCGCATTCCACAAAAACCACTCCCTCCAAATCCCCTCCCCTCAGCTCTCCTGGCCAAAAGCCGGATACAGGGTCAGTCCTGCCCAGTCTGTCCATCAGCCCCAGTGTGGCACCACCCCGCAAGCGGTGGAGGCAGGACACCGGCAGGGGAGTTGAGTCCCCCCCCTGTCCACACCCTCCCCCAGTGGCGCTGCGACCCATCCCTCCAACCCCCCATCCTTGGGGCCTGTGGTTCCTTCGGGTGCAGGGGAGTCACTGGAGGACCTTGCTAAGGTGTGCAGCGACATCCTGACCTCCGCCTTTGGCGCTGCCCCACCCCCTGTGGTGGAGTCCTCCGTCCCTGCACCCACAACACCTACCCTTCGCCCTCATGTCCCAGCGGTGCCTGGTCCTTCCCCCCCACATGATGCCCCCCCCTCTGGAAGACAAAGGAGTCTGACTGTGCAGGCAAGCTAGGGGACACGCGTCCCACTGTGTCCCCCACCTGGATTTGAACTTTGGATTGCCCTATGGGCATTGTACATTTTGAACTTTCAAGGGACAAACAGATTTTTGGATGCTGAATAAAGCAATTTCTTTTTCCTTAGTACACTACTGTCTATCTGGTATTGCTGTTGGTGGACCTGCTCCATTATTTTGGGTGGTGATAATGTGTTGGGTGTGTGGGAATTGTCGTCTTGTGCTGGTCATAGGGTGGACCCTGGCATCTGTGTGCCATCACAAGCTGTTGGCTACATAACTTTGTTCATGTAAGCAGTTACTGCATGGTGACATCGTCCCAAGGTGTGTTCCTTCCTCTGTGTAACCTGACATCTTCCCTGCAGGGTCATTCCAATATGTGGTGCTGAGCTGTGTCTACATTGGCTGGGTGTGTGACGGACTCGTTAGACTTTGGCCATGCATGCTGAGCGATGTCTCCACCTGCATCATTCGTGGCGTCCTTGGTGGTCACTGTACTTGTGTATGTAGACTGTTGACATGACTTCATGTGGACATGTTTTCTTTTCGGCGCTATGCACACATGTGGTACATGTACTGCAGGATCTTTGTGCACCTGACTGACATTTGTGGGCATTGGATCTGTGGGTACTCCACCCTTTTCTTTGCAGGGGCACTGCTGTGAGTGTTAGGCACCCACCCCTCCTGTGTCTGGGCACTGCTGTGAGTGTTAGGCACCCACCCCTCCTGTGTCTGGGCACTGCTGGGAGGACTCTGCACACACCCCTCTTATGTCTGGGCACTGCTGTGAGTGTTAGCCACCCACCCCTCCTGTGTCTGGGCACTGCTGGGAGGACTCTGCACACACCCCTCTTATGTCTGGGCACTGCTGGAAGTGTTAGGCACCCAACCCTCCTGTGTCTGGGCACTGCTGTGAGTGTTAGGCACCCACCCCTCCTGTGTCTGGGCACTGCTGGGAGGACTCTGCACACACCCCTCTTATGTCTGGGCACTGCTGGGAGTGTTAGGCACCCACCCCTCCTGTGTCTGGACACTGCTGGGAGGACTCTGCACACACCCCTCTTATGTCTGGGCACTGCTGGGAGTGTTAGGCACCCACCACTCCTGTGTCTGGGCACTGCTGTGAGTGTTAGGCACCCACCCCTCCTGTGTCTGGGCACTGCTGGGAGGACTCTGCACACACCCCTCTTATGTCCGGGCACTGCTGGGAGGACTCTGCACCCAACCCTCCTATATCAGGATATGTACGCTTAGAACATACACGGGTGTGGGTTCGCTCCATGCATACGGGGGTGGTGTTACGGTCCGTATGTACACTGTTGGGGTGGGGGTTCGCTCCATGCATACGGGGGTGGTGTTACGGTCCGTATGTACACTGTTGGGGTGGGGGTACGCTCCATGCATATGGGGGTGGGGGTACGGTCCGTACGTACACTGTTGGGGTAGGGGTACGCTCCATACATACACGGGTGGGGGTACGGTCCGTACGTACACTGTTGGGGTGGGGGGTACGCTCCATGCATACGGGGGTGGTGTTACGGTCCGTACGTACACTGTTGGGGTGGGGGTATGCTCCATGCATACGGGGGTGGGGGTATGGTCCGTATGTACACTGTTGGGGTGGGGGTACGCTCCATACCTAGGCGGGTGGGGGTACAGTCCGTACGTACACTGTTGGGGTGGGGGGTACGCTCCATGCATACGGGGGTGGTGTTACGGTCCATACGTACACTGTTGGGGTGGGGGTATGCTCCATGCATACGCGGGTGGGGGTACGGTCCGTACGTACACTGTTGGGGTGGGGGTACGCTCCATGCATACGGGGTGGTGTTACGGTCCGTACGTACACTGTTGAGGTGGGGGTACGCTCCATGCATACGCGGGTGGGGGTACGGTCCGTACATACACTGTTGGGGTGGGGGTTCGCTCCATGCATACGGGGGTGGTGTTACGGTCCGTACGTACACTGTTGGGGTGGGGGTACGCTCCATGCATACGGGGGTGGGGGTACGGTCCGTACGTACACTGTTGGGGTGGGGGTACGCTCCATACATACGCGGGTGGGGGTACGGTCCGTACGTACACTGTTGGGGTGGGGGGTACGCTCCATGCATACGGGGTGGTGTTACGGTCCGTACGTACACTGTTGGGGTGGGGGTACGCTCCATGCATACGCGGGTGGGGGTACGGTCCGTACGTACACTGTTGGGGTAGGGGGTACGCTCCATACATACGGGGGTGGTGTTACGGTCCGTACGTACACTGTTGGGGTGGGGGGTACGCTCCATGCATACGCGGGTGGGGGTAGGGTCCGTACGTACACTGTTGGGGTGGGGGTACACTCCATGCATACGCGGGTGGGGGTATGGTCCGTACGTACACTGTTGGGGTGGGGGTACGCTGCATGCATACGGGGGTGGGGGTACAGTCCGTACGTACACTGTTGGGGTGGGGGTACGCTCCATACATACGCGGGTGGGGGTACGGTCCGTACGTACACTGTTGGGATGGGGGGTACGCTCCATGCATACGCGGGTGGGGGTACGGTCCGTACATATCCATACCCACACTGTGGAATGCTTGTGCGGGCTGTACCTAGGCCTTTGCCACGTGGGTAAGAGCCGTCCCGCCATTGTTGGGGTGACGTAGGGTGTGGGTACGGGACGTACCTGTATTGTTGTGTTACCGGTTCGCGTCGTCAACCACTTCCGTTGTGGTGGACGCTGGCTTTGCTGGACACGCCCCCACCCCCTCGTAGTGACCAGGGCCTGGGGGTCAGGTATGTCCAGGGCATGTGTGCTGTGTGACTTGGGTGGGGGTTTTGTGGCCTGCCCCTGCTCCTTTCCCCCCCCCTTCCCCCCTCCCTTTGTTGTTCTGACCTTCTGCGGCATCTTCGTCGGAACCTGTAGAGGAGGTCGACTGCTATGAGGGTGACACGTAGGTTCGGGTCCATGTCTGTCCGTCGCGTGCAGGTACTCCTTGTTCGCGTCATCCTGATTTCCCGGCAGTTTTTGGCTGCCGGAAAATATTCTCCGTGCGGGATGACGTCGGTGCGAATCGTACTTCCTGGTTCGTGAAAGGCAGGCTGCGTGCGTCCCGACGTCACGTCGGCGCTTTCCCGGATCACATTTGGAAGTATATTTTCGTCGGTCGGTGTTTTGTACGAATCGTACGGAAATAGTATTTCTGTGCGAATCGTAATTCCATGTTTGTATATTGTTCCGACCGGGTACACGTCGGACGGAGAATATGCACCGTCCGACGGTTCGTACCCGGTTTTTACAGGATCGTAATCGGCACCAATGTCTCTAACAGTGCTTATGTATCAACATCCTTAATAAATGAAATTAATACTTTTTTCCAATTAGTTTGGCTGATGTCCTTCCTCTTTGTTAGCCAATGGACCTTCTCATACATTTTCAATAGGCGTTTACACATTACCAGTTCTTGTACAGCCAGTAGATGAAATCATTTTGGTTATAGATGTACATATAACTCTTCATCTCTGTTTAAACCCTGAGGTTGTTTTTTTCTGAATCGTATAATCAAACAGGATTCTAGGCATCTGAGTTTGAGTGTTCTATCACCACCGCTTTCATGTCTTGGCACACCTGTTATGCCATAATATGTCATTTTTTCCAGTTATACCCCTCATGAGTTTCTAAATGTTTGGTCCTGGCATAGTTTGTATTTTTATTTTGCAACGCTCGAATATGTTCTAATATTCTTTTCTTTAATGGACATATGGTGCTACCTATGTACTTTAGTCAATTACAAAAAACAGTGGTCCTCGAATGATTTAAATAAGGAAAAATAAATATAGTCCAGAATCGGTACTATATTCAGGATGTCCAGCCAGACAACCAGTTTAATTCTTCAATGAAACATTGCACATATAAAACAACATAGTACTTGTGGGACACAGTCCTGTATCCGCTAAGAACAATGACATTTACAAAACACACAAGGACATTTCAGGCAAGACAAAGGAGCTTATTTGCATTATCCAATGTTTTAAGCTTTTTCAAAACAACAATTGCACTGTTTTACGCAATGGATTGATGTGCATGCTGTTTGACTAAGGTCGACGACATTTCGATCCTAATAAGAGGATACTAGGATCATCATCAGGACATTAATGTGTACAAGCCTGATTATGAAGGAAATTGCCGTAGTGAGGAGTGTGTGTGCACAATGGGTGCAAAAGCCTTGGAGGTGTAGAACGCTACACGCGTCAGGTGTGCGGTCGGGCAGTGAGATAAGGATTACGGGTCTAAGCGTGAATTACACTGAATTGAAAGGAACTGGAGGTAAAGTCCAATTGTTGAGAATCAAAAAGAAATTGTGGCACTGGTTCGAGATAAACGTGACAATGCACGGAATAAGACCAGGTCCTCTGATATGGTCACTCGGCTAACCATATCAGAGGACCTGGTCTATAAAACGTAGCCACAAATTTATTTTATCTGTATAGTGTTCATTTCCTTCTCTCTAAGCTATGGTTTTCTCCTACCACCCCATAGTGAGATTCGCATAGCTTGGAGGGAAGGAAACTCCAATAGATGCTCCGTATATTTGGGAGTAGAATTTCATAGTCAAACAGAAATATGTTATGGCAAAAACACAATTCCATCATTTCAATTAGTAATTATGAGTGTTTTAAACCTTGGATGAGAAGCAAAAGTAATTGCCTTCAAACCCACATCATGATTAACAGAAGTGTGTAACGGTACAACTTCAATGGTGACTAGCAGTAATCCTTCTTGCCACACTGTGTCTGCAAGGATCCATAAAAAATCACCTGTATCCTTGATAAAGGAATTTAATGAGGCCACTAAAGATGCAATAAAAAGATCTACATACACCAAGACATAGTATATACATGGGATGTTGAAATAGAAAACACCTAGACACAGGATTACAACAAGAACAAAAAGTTATCAGTACAGGGCACTCAGCCCAGAATTTAGTGGTATAATTACATTGATGAGCTAATGCACTAAGGTGGCAATTCCAATCCTGTAAAAAAAATCCCCGTACGACTCGTATCCGTATTTTTTTACGTACAAATCTTACAAGTGCCATCCCACCGGTGAAGTACGATTCGTACGTGTAAAATACATACGACTCGTATCGGGAAAATGTCTACGAGACGTCCTCGTAATGTTTTACGTACAACTCGTAAAAATTAAGTCTGAGCGCACAAGTACGATCCGTATCGCCCTTCCCAATACACAAGCGAACTCCGTACCACTCCGTACCACTCGTATCACCTGTGCCCAGGATACGAGTCGTACAGCCCCCCCCATGGCCGCACGTACCCCGTATGTCTGCACTGTACCCCCGTAAGTCAGCACCGTACCCCCCCCATTACGGCACTGGACCCCATTCCTGTACATGGACGCACCGTACCACAGCCCTGTACACAAGCCCCATACTTGTACGCGCCGTACCTCAGCCCCATACCCCAGCCCCATACTTGTACGTGCCGTACCCCAGCCCCGTACACCAACCCCCTACATGTACGTGCCGTACCCCAGCCCCGTACTTGTACGCGCCGTACCCCAGCCCTGTACACCAGCCCCCTACATCGACGTGCCGTACCCCAGCCCCGTACTCGTACGCGACATATCCCAGCCCCGTACCCCAGCCCCATACTCGTATGTGACGTACCCCAGCCCCGTACACCAGCCCCATACTTGGATGTGCCATACCCCAGCCCCGTACACCAGCCCTGTACTTGTACGCGCTGTACCTCAGCCCTGTACCCCAGCCCCGTACTTGTACGTGCCGTACCCCAGCCCCATACACCAGCCCCTTACATATTCGTGCCGTACCCCAGCCCCGTACTTGGACGCGCCGTACCTCAGCCCCGTACCCCAGCCCCCTACATGTACACGACGTACCCCAGCCCCGTACTCGTACGCGACATACCCCAGCCCTGTACCCCAGCCCTGTACTCGTACACAATGTATCCTAGTCCCGTACACTAGCCCCGTACTTGTACGCGCCATACCCCAGCCCTGTACTTGTACATGCCGTACCCCAGCCCCGTACCCCAGCCCCGTACTCGTACGCGCCGTACCCCAGCCCCGTACTAGTACACGTTGTACCCCAGCCCCGTACCCCAGCCCCGTACTCGTACACGCTGTACCCCAGCCCCATACACCAGCCCCGTACTTGTATGTGCCGTACCCCAGCCCCGTACACCAGCCCTGTACTCGTACACGACGTACCCCAGCCCCGTACTTGGATGCGCCGTACCCCAGCCCCGTACACCAGCCCCGTACTTGGACGCACCGTACCCCAGCCTCATACACCAGCATCGCGTCTGTACGCACCTTACATACGCTAAAACGACTCGTACTGAACCAGGACACTGTAAAACAGCACAAGGAGGGTCAATTCGACTCGCACAACTCCACAAAACACGTCTACAGGAGAAAAAACGTCTAAATGACTGACCTGGCACATCCAAACAGGCAAACAGAGGCCCAAACTCACAACCACCTCTTATAACACACCCACCCAAATTTCAAACTCAGGCACACCCACAAATGGACCAATAAAAAGGGCCCTCACACACAAACCATGAGCCTTACCGACAGACTCACTGCAGATACAGACCAGACCCCAATAACTGCACCCATACACCTTTACATATACACCTTCACACACACTCCTTCACACATACCCCCTCTACACATTCACACACACACCTTCACATTCACACCCACACACCCACAACCACTCACACCCTCACCCCACACCATGCCCACAGACAAGAATCCAAAGTTCACAAGGGAGGAGCTGGACATCCTTGTCAACGAAGTCATCAGAGTCGAGCCACAGCTCTTTGGAACATTGGTCAGACAGACCAGTATAGCTGAAAAATCACGCATGTGGCAGAGGATCGTCGATCGGGTGAATGCTGTTGCGCCCATCAGAAGGACCAGTAATGAATGCCAAGCCAGGTGGTACGATCTGTGGAGGGCAGTCAAGCGCAAAATGAACGAGGACTACACCCAGAGCAACATCACTGGAGGTGGGCTGCCCCGCAGACCGGTACATTACCATCCCTGGGAGGAGAAGGTGATGGCCCTGCTTCCGCCGGTGGGAGTACACGGAGTCGAAGGAGTTCCAGAGCCTGGTGAGTACACAAACTACTTACGTAACATGGGGGCAATGGCATCCACACCCCAAATACACCAAATGCACGCAACTACCCCCAAGCCCTCACCGGACACAACCATACTCAAAAAGCACGCTCATGCCACTAACATGTCCATGCCCCATTCACAAAGCAAGGTCATGCCATGTCCCAGGCTACACAAACCACAAACCCAAGACTGGATGTCCGGGATGCTGGGAGGGTGGGCCTCACAAAACACAGTGTGACACTCAGAAGCAGACACCAATGCCCTCAGCCCATATGGCCTAGGTGCATACCCATGCACCATGCCCAAGGCACAGGGACTGGCAAAGTACTGACAAGGTACTTGACACTTGGCCCTGCTGTATGCATCACAAGGCCCTCCTGTGACCACTGTACACCCAAACACCAACTCCACTAGCGCGTACCCCAGCCCCGTACCTGTACGCACCGTACCCCAGGCCCGTACCCCAGCCCCCCACCTGTACGTGCCGCACCCCAGGTGCGTACCCCAGCCCCGTACCTGTACGCACCGTACCCCAGGACCATACCCCAGCCCCGCACCTGTACGTGCCGCACCCCAGTCGTGTACCCCAGCCCCCTACCTGTACGCACTGTACCCCAGGCCCGTACCCCAGCCCCGCACCTGTACGCACCGTACCCCAGGCCCATACCCCAGCCCCCCACCGGTACGCGCCGCACCCCCGCCCTGTATCCCAGCCCCATACCTGTACGCACCGTACCCCAGGACTGTAGTGCCTGTACGTGCCGCACCCCAGGCCCGTACCCCAGCCCCGTACCTGTACGCACCATACCCCAACACCATACCCCAGCACCCTCACCCTGCATCGCGTATGCACGGACCTTACCTACACGAAAAAGACGCGTACAGAACCAGGACACTGTAAAACAGCACAAGGAGGGTCAATTCGGATCGCACAACAACACAAAACACGTCTACATGACAAAATACATCTCAATGACTGACCTGGCACATCCAAACAGGCAAACAGAGGCCCCAAATCACAACCACCTCTTATGACACACCCACCAAAAATTCAAACCCAGCCACACCCACAAATGGACCAATAAAAAGGGCCCACACACACAACCCATGAGCCTTTGCAACAGACCCACTGCTGCCAAACCCCACAGACAAACAACTGCACCTTACTTACACCTTAACTACACCTTAACTTACACACCTTTACACAACCTCCTTCACAAACACCCCCTCTTCGCATTCACACACACACTGTCACATTCACACCCACACACCCACAACCATCCACACCCACACCATGCCCACAGACAAGAATCCAAAGTTCACAAGGGTGGAGCTGGACCTCCTTGTCAACGAAGTCATCAGAGTCGAGCCACAGCTGTTTGGAACATTGGTCAGACAGACCAGCATAGCCCAAAAAACAAGCCTGTGGCAGAGGATCGTCGATAAGGTGAATGCTGTTGTGCCCATCCGAAGGACCAGGCATGAATGCCAAGCCAGGTGGTACGATCTGCGCAGGGCAGTCAAGCGGAAAATGACCGAGGACTACGCCCAGAGCAACATCACTGGAGGTGGGCTGGCCCGCAGACCCGTACATTACCATCCCTGGGAGGAGAAGGTGAAGGCCCTGCTGCCGCCGGTGGGAGTACACGGAGTCGAAGGAGTCGCAGAGCCTGGTGAGTACACAAACAACTTACGTAACATGGGGGTAATGACATCCACACCCCAACTACACCAAATGCACTCAACTACCCCCAAGCCCTCACCGGACACAACCACACTCAAAAACAATGCTCATGCCACTAACATGTGTATACCCCATTCACAAAGCAAGGCCATGCCATGTTCCAGGCTACACAAACCAAAAACCCAAGACTGGATGTCCGGGATGCTGGGAGGGTGGGGATCACAAAACACATTGTGCAACTCAGAAACAGACACCATTGCCCTCAGCCCATATGGCCCAGGTACATACCCATGCACCATGCTCAATGCACAGGGACTGCCTAAGTACTGACAAGGTAGCTGACACTTGGCCCTGCTGTAGGCAGCACAAGGCCCTCCTGTGACCACTGCAAACTAAAACACAAACACAACAACCTCAGATATCTAGGACAGGAACTCACACTCACTGACATGGCAGCATGCTCCATGGGGGACAGATACATCACCTGGGAGACCCACTGCCAAATCACACTACACCCACCAGCAGGCACCATCAATCAATCAATCAAGGGTACTTGTAAGGCGAGCTACTTACCCGTGAGGGTCTCAAAGCTCAGAGGGGGGGGTACCGCTACTGCTCGAAGAGCCAGGTCTTGAGGAGTCATCTGAAGGCAAGTAGGTCTTGGGTCTGTCGTAGGTGGGTTGGGAGGGTGTTCCAGGTCTTGTCGCCGAGGTAGGAGAAGGATCTGCCGCCGGCGGAGGTACTTTGGATGTGGGGGACAGCTGCGAGGGCGAGGCTGACGGAGCAGAGCTGGCGGGTGGGGATGTAGAATCTGAGTCGGATGTTCAAGTAGGCTGGTCCGGGGTTGGGGAGTGCTTTGTGTGCATGGGTGAGGAGCTTGAAGGTGATCCTCTTGTCGATGGGGAGCCAGTGCAGGTCTCTCAGGAGGGGGTGATGTGGCTGCAGTGGGAGGCGTTGACGAACAGTCGTGCGGAGGCGTTTTGGATACGTTGTAGCCGCCAATGGTGTTTTGCTGGGAGTCCTGCGTAGAGTGCGTTGACATTGACCAGTCTGCTGCTGATGAGGGCCTGTGTCATTTTTCTTCTTGTTTCGGTCGGGATACACTTGTAGATCCGGCGGAGCGTGCGTAGGGTGTTGTAGCAGGAGGAGGGGACGGCGTTGACCTGCTTGGACATGGAGAGTGATGAATCGAGGGTTAATCCTAGGTTGCGTGCGTGCTCGGTGGTTGTCGGTGCTGTCCCCAGAGCAGTCGGCCACTAGGAGTCGTCCCAGGCTGAGGGGGTGGGTCCGAGGATGAGGACCTCCGTCTTGTCCGAGTTCAGTTTCAGACGGCTGCTCCTCATCCAGTCGGCGATGGCCTTCATACCCTTGTGGATGTTGGTTTTGGTGGTGTGAGGGTCCTTGGCGAGAGAGAGGATGAGCTGGGTGTTGTCGGCGTAGGAGATGATGTTGAGGTTGTGGTGGCGGGCCACTTGTGCGAGGGGGGACATGTAGATGTTGAACAGCGTCGGGCTGAGGGATGATCACACACCCCTTACACAAGCACACACCCCCGGGGCAGACAATGGATTTACCCACTCTCACAATGGACATGTGACACAAGATCAATCCATAGCCAAAGAAGCATCCAAGCACTAAATCAACATGTCAAACACTCTAGAAAACATTTCAATCTGTCCCCTGCAACATACTCATCCACAAGTGAACATTGAGGGGAATGCTACGCACATACAAATACCTGGAGGAACTGTGCCAACTTGAATATGTATGAAACATGGATGTCGCATTAAACAGCATTAACATTGTCTCTCTCTCACACACAGGGCAACCTCATGGATCTCCCCCCAACAATGGGGGGGAAGAACCACAGTCCCAGGCTCCGGAGGAACCTGATCCCACCAGCAGCGACACCTCTCAACACTCCGTGGATGACCCCAACCCACCTGGACCCTCTGGTGTCCAAGCCCCTGCAGCACCTGCTTCAGGTACATCTGTGCCAACCACCACCCCCATTCCTGCTACATCCCAGGAGACACCCAGGAGCCCTGCCCGCAGTGAACAACTAAACCAGTCTGACCTGGAGGGACAAGGTTCGCCGGGCACCCAGGAGAAGGCAGATAAACCCGCAACAGCCATCCCTCAGGGGTTCCGTAGACCCGATGTGCCCACAACGGCAGGCCAGGCTTGTGTGGGCAGGGATGGTGGGAGTGGAGGCAGACGGAGGCGAGAACCTGACCAGCCAGCTGAAGGGACCGGTATGTCACACGTACGCAACATCATGGAGGCATACCGGCGTGACACCAGGGCCATCAGTCAGGTAGTGGAGACCCTCACAGACATTAAAAATCAGCAGTCCGAGCAACACGCCAGTCAACAACAACACCAAGGAAGGATGGAGGCAAGACTGGCTGAGCTCGTGGCGGTGCAAACGGACATAAGCCGTTCACTCCGTCGGATCGCCGACAACATGGCCAACCCTCCCCGTGCCACCAGGCGAAGACCAACACCAGCCACAGGGAGGGAGGAGGAGGAGGATTCGTCTGATGGAACGTCACACACATCGTCAAGGCGTGCATATGAGGGTCCCGCGAGGAAGGTGGGCCGTCCACGGAAAAGACAGTGAGAGGCAGCGGACCATCCACATCTCCCAGGTCACCTGGCCTGGCACCTGGCCTTCATGCGCAACAGCAGCACCTCATTCACTGACATTCTCTGCCACATGGACTTGCTGATCACACTCTGACCAATGATGACCAACACTGTGGTCAGGACTCTGATGACTTCAAATGCCAAGGATCCCATCTCCCCCTGTGAACTTTGGATTCTATGCACCCGGTAGAGCACCTTATTTTTTTCTAACAAAACACGCCCCCCACCGCGAATAATTTTTTTTAATTTGAATTAGATGTTGCAGTCATTTTGCATCTGTCCACAACATACGTGTGGGGAAATGTCAAACTGTGCCTGAGTGTTGAACTAACTCCAGCCATCCATACCCTGGGATCTGAGTCCGGTACAGGACACACATGGGTCACAATGTATCATCCAATACAGACTGGGAGCCCAATAGTCACCCGTGATGGCCTCAAGCTGCTGAGGGGGGGCTTGCAATACTGTGCGGACAGACCAATTAGGAAGAGGATGATGAAGGCCTAGAGGTCATGGCTCATGTGGAGGTTCCCGGGGAGGGAGTCCCAGGTATGTTTGGCCAGGTGGGAGAACCATCTCCTTCATGCTGGAGTGTTGTGGATGTGGAGAATGGTGGCCAGGGCAAGTTTGGATGCATAGAGTTGGCCCAACGGGGTCTTGGATGTCAGACATCAAAGGTTGATTTAGCGGTCTGGGGTTGTGGACTGCCTCCTGAGTGTGTGTGAGGAATGTGAAGGTCATCCTGCAGCACACAGTGATCCCTTGCAGCTATCTCAGGTGGACGTTGTTGTGGCTGGTGCACAGGATGTTGAAGCTGAGGTTTGCAGATGCACCCTGGATGTAGACAACTTTGCCGGGAGTTTGGCTGTACTTGCTCTGTAGGGTGCGGGGCTGTAGTTGACACAACTGGTGTTGTGGACCTGGGGGACGGTCTGTCTTGCCTTGGAGTGGATCTATCTGTGGATCGTGTGCATCATGCGGAGGGTGTTGCAGCATGAGGCACAGCTGCTGGTGAGTAGCATGGCAATTGTGAGCGTTGAGTCCAGGATGCACACCATCTTGTGTGCATGGCCACTGGGTGCTGGTGCAGTGCCCTGGCGGGTGGGACACAAGGAGTTGAGCCAGCTGTAAGGAGACAATCCTCAGATTATTACCTCAGTCCTGGCCAAGTACAGCCTCATGTGGCTGATGCTCACCCATTCATCAACAGACCTCATGCCTTCTTGAAGGTTGGAACCGGCAATGGCTGTGTCTTTGGTGAGGGTGAGGAGCAGCTAGCTGTCAATGGCATACGAGATGATGATGAGGTTGTGTGCGCATGTGATGGTGGAGAGGGGGGGTCATGGACACATTGAAGATTGACACGCTGAGAGATGAGCCCTTGGCCATGTGCCCGATGACGCCACTGTACTACATGCTTAAGGCTTGAGTCCCACTACCATGGCCTTGCTGGTGAGCTACTAGGTGATTTCATCAGAGTCCATACCCGGGATACCAGTGTTGGAGATGTGTGAGCTGACAGTGTGTGAGCACATCGTGTCTAATGCTGTGGAGAGGTCAAGGGGGGTGGCCTCACCATTGTTGAGCAGGGCAAAGTTGTCGTTGGTGGTGGTAATGATGATGTTTGCAGTGGGGTGATTACAGTGGAAGATGGCCTTGTGCAGGTTGCCTTGAGCTCTTTGCGTGGAGGAAGTCTGTCAGTCGCTCGTCGCCAGTCTTCCTGATGACATTTGCTGGCTAGGGTAGCACGGGATGTACCTTGAGAGCCTGCGTTCCTGCTGTCCGTTGTCTAAGAAGTGCCTGGGTCACTGCATGCCTCTATCTACCTTGGAATGTGGCTAACTCCAATGATACATACATGACGTGCTGGACGGGGGGTACAAGGATGGGGAATGATGTGGTTGAGATGTTGTGTGGGAATGGGCCTGATGGAGATCCCCAGTGGATGTTGCACATGAGCCGGGTGTTGTATCTCCTGATGATGGAAGTGCTAAACCTGAGGGGGGGTTGGTCCCGCGTATAATAGTGCATTCTGCCTCTGTGTGCCAAGGCTTGCGTGTATGTCCATTTGCTTGCAGTGGTAGAAAGTAGAAAGGGATTGGCTCCGGTTTGCAAGGGTGGGCTGTCTTGTGGATGGAGAGCTGATGTCAGTGCACTCACAATGCAGAAGAGCTCCTTGATGTTGTGCACTGTGTTTGCCCCTGTACCTTCTGGAGAATCTCCAA
Source organism: Triturus cristatus (assembly GCF_964204655.1). Lineage (NCBI taxonomy): Eukaryota > Metazoa > Chordata > Amphibia > Caudata > Salamandridae > Triturus > Triturus cristatus. Next base: position 803,438,196 of record NC_140595.1, read on the forward strand.
TTGTCCTTGCTGATGACATGGTGATGGCTGTGTGTGCCGTTTTCCCGGATTGCAAGGCCACTGATGGTTATTTGTGTTGCAAGCTGTGCACAATAGTCCTGCTAGACGTGTATGAGTCCACTAGCTGTGCCTGGTCACAGGTGGCGTAATTCCTGATGTGCGTCACAGGAAAGTCTGTCAACGTGGCTAGATTGTTGGTTCAGTTGCTGATCCAGGTTGCAGGGTGTGGCGGTGGTGTTGGTTCCAGTGTCCCACACAGCATGTCTGTGTTGACTTACATCAAGCATCTGTGGTGGTTTGGTAGCGGGGTGTGTGGCAGTGTGTTGCTTGTCAGTAACGTGGATGCCAATGTGGATGGACCAATGATGGATGCTGGTGTAGTTCTCATCCAGCCAGAAGTTGCAGGCCCACAGCCACATGTATCCTGTGGATGTGAGTGCGTGCGTGAAGATGGACGTGTTGATGGCTTTGTGGAATTGTGGATGTATGCCTGGAGATCTGTAGATGAGTGTTACTCTGAGGGTTTGCAGGGGGTTTGTGCCAAACGCAATTATTGACCCTGAGTGCGTACTTGGGAATAGATATCAATGCATCCCCCAGGATTGTTAGTGTTGTCCCTGCGGCTGCTCTTGTAGCCGTCTGAGATGGCAATGAAGAAGTTGTGTGCTGCGGATGCTTTTCTCCACGTCACTGTCATGAAGGTGATGTGTGGTCCGGTTGTGTTGAGGAAGTAACAGAGTCCAATGGCGTGCTGTTGGACGGAGCCGGTGTGGATTAGGAGGGACATGACCTGGTTGGTGTTCCAGGGCCTGGAAGGCGGGGCAGCGCTGTGTAGGCAGTTGGAGTTGCACACTCAGCATGCGAAGGTGTCATGTGTGCGCTTAGGGTATGCCTGAGAGCATGTGGTTGATTTTCGGTTGCACATTGCTTGGGGGGTGGCTGCAACATGAGACTGTTGTGTCATGTGGCTTCACGCAAGGACATGAGGGTCGTGCAATGTGCTCGTTGCATGCGCTGACGGTCCTGTCTTTGGCACCGCGTGGCGGCAACAGTGGCACAGACAAGCTGATGACAGCCTAATGAATGGGTGGAGGGAGGAAGGGAGGAGCATCTTGGAGGCGTGTGGGTTGCAGAATCCGGGAACTTGGTGGGCCCTTTCCGCTGTGGCTGCAGCAGCAGGTGGCATGTACTGGACACCAGGCCGAAAGTAGCACACAAAGACAAGGAGGTCAGAAAGGACAACAATTGCAACAGGCGTACGTAAAGGAAGGAGTGTCAGGTTAGTTATGGCTCACCCAGAGAAAATGGATGAACAATCACCAAAGATGACTGACACAGGATCAGGAAACAGAAGGCCGATCTGCGCACAGGAGACACACCCTCAGCAGGCGTGGACGGCCCATTGGGGTGAGCAACCTGGCAAAAAACATACACACCCATGGACCTCATGCACAATACAGATCATTATACATGAAGAACTGCATGCATGTTGACGAACTACACATACACTCCTAGGCACAATCTTTGACAACTATGCCAGAGATGACGCATGCAAAGTGGGAAGAGACCTGCATTGACAGAGAGGAGGCACTTATGAGTGTGAGGAACACCTTTATTACTCAAACTCACAGTAAGGGAAATGCATCTATGTGAACAGACTCACAGGTCAATTGACTGAACATGTGGGACCTACGCTGGACACCCCCTTCACAACACGGATGTTGTAAATCCAAATGAACTGGCACACAAGTTAAGGGGATGAGCCAAACACCTCCTGCTGCACACGGAGAGGCTGCAATTCCCCATTGAGCCTGTTATGGGGATGTCCCACACTATGTCCACCCGTAGCATCCCATAGGTTTCAGAGGGAATGTTTACACACATTGATGCCTTCACCTGAATCCATTACAGATGACTGTCAGGAAGGGTGACTATCAATTCATGGGAGTCATGCAACATGTGATGTGCCCCATGGTGAGTCGACATGTATGCATGTGAACACAACATGCACAACATGCACAGGAGCAGTCCCCACACATTCCAAACACGTACCCCCCCCCAAAAGCCTTGCTTCAATCCTTACCCAAAAAGACATTTCCCCAGGTCCGTGCATGGAACACTGATTCACCACATGTTGCAATACTCATGAGGAATAGCAGGAGGACAACGATGACACAAGCAGACAACATACCTGGGAATGACAGACACACAAGAAGTGAGCGCAAATAATTTTCTACGCATACATGGTCATTTACTAAACCTGAACAATGTTGTCCCCTTGCTAATTTAAATGATTCGAGTGACACATCAGAACACACATCTAAGTCACTTAGCATACAGTCAGCTGGACACACACATTGCAACACATGCCACCCAAGGATACAAGCGTGCACCCTCAGACCCAGTGGGCCCGATTCACAGAACTAACTTAAGACAAAATCCTAAACTTACTACCATTTTGGTATTCACAGAAGGCACTTACTCATTTCGGTATTCACAGAAGTTAGGAGTCCTAACTTTAGGACTCCTAAATGCCTTCTGTGAATACCGAAAGTCTTAAAATTAGGATTTTTCTCAGTTTAGGAGTCCTAAAGTTAGGACTCCTAACTTTACTACTACTAAACTGAGAAAAATCCTAATTTTAAGGCTTTCAGTATTCACAGACGGCATTTAGGAGTCCTAAAGTTAGGAGTCCTAACTTTACTACTACTAAATTGAGAAAAATTCTAATTTTAAGACTTTCGGTATTCACAGAAGGCATTTAGGAGTCCTAAAGTTAGGACTCCTAACTTCTGTGAATACTGAAATGAGTAAGTGCCTTCTGTGAATACCAAAATGAGTAAGTGCCTTCTGTGAATACCAAAATAGTAGTACGTTTAGGATTTTGTCTTAAGTTAGTTCTGTGAATCGGGCCCAGTGACTCACCATTATGAGAAGAAGTTGTGTATGAGCTGACTCCGGATATCCTCCTCATCACTTGCCTTGTGACCAAGCCCTTCATCCTCCACGGGTGGATGTTCCTGCTCATCCGGATCCAGGATGAGTGGCACTGCCTTCTCCACTGCCATGTTGTGCAGCATGCAGCACACGAGGAAGATATTGCAGACCTTCACCGGTGCATATGGGAGGGACCCGCTTGTCTTGTGAAGGCACCGGAATCGGCTCTTCAGGAGGCCAAAAGTTCTCTCAATCACTCGTCTGGTCTGCCCGTGTGCATTGTTGTAGCGGTAATCTGCAGCTGATATTGAGTTGCGGAGAGGTGTCATCAGCCATGGCATGTTGGGATATCCAGAGTCACCTACATGGAAACATAATGGAAAAAAGTGGGTCAGGAGATGCCGTAAGAGCCAAAGATACCGCAACACACAGGCCAAACAGAGTATACCCACCAACAAGACATGCTCGTTCGTTGTGCAGCCGCAGCATCATTTGTGGCACCCTGCTACGCCTCATGATGTAGGCATTGTGTGCTGACCCTGGAAAACGTGCACAGACATGGGAAATCCGCATGTTAGCAAGACACACCATGAGGGCATTAATAGAGTGGTAATGTTTACGGTTGCGATAGGCTACCTCCTGTGCCTGTGGTGGTACCAAAGCTACATGTGTCCCATCAATGGACCCAATGACATGGGGCATCCCTCCCAGGGCATAGAAATCACCCTTGACACCTGTCACCTCCTCAGGAGTAGGGAAATGGATGAATTCATCCAGGTGCTCCAACATGGCTGCCAAAACATCACGCAGGACACGGTTGAACATTGTCTGGGACATGCCACCAACATCAGCTATGGTGAATTGAAACGTACCGGTGGCAAAAAAATTTAGGGCTGCCATCACCTTCATCTTGGGGGTCAGCGCAGTAGGATACCTGTGTCGCGGTTGGAGGTGTGGTGCCAGCTTGGCGGTCAAGTCCTCAATCAACTGTGGTGTGAATCTGTACCATCGGATGCAGTCACGTTCCCTCATGGCACCCAAGTCTGGCATTGGTCGGGGGACAGGCGGTGCCCTGCAGAAAATGGAATTGAATAACGAAGATTTTGAGCATTACATCATCAATGTCAATGAACAGAGCACATGCTAAACTGCTACTACACATCAGATGAAGACAGAGTCTGGTCTGTGCAATACATCCAGGACACGTATGCCAGCTTGGTGAGACTCCTACAAAAACCAAGATACATCCGTTGATTGGCAAGTCGACATGACATGCCCTGAAACGACCTGGGGGCCAGTCTGAGTGAACAGCCAGAGACATCACAGGAGTGACATACATCCACATAGCTGCATTTAAAGGATGTCATCTCATACAGACAGCTGACGGCAAGCTCGAGCACAGGTCACATGGAATGGCAAATGTACAGATCAAACACATTGCAATGAAGGGGTACACGTGAAAAAAGAAACCACAGACATTGATACGACGCAGATATGTCCTCATGTGAAAATTTAATGTCCGATGCATACAGACCCTGCTTACGTGGGAATCCACATGTGGCATGGTGTGCGCCGATGTGTGCCTTGCCCATCTCCACACAGACACATGTTGGATGCAGCAACAGCAGATGTAGTAGACGGAACACTAACAGCAAGCTCATGGGAACACACGACACACACATGACATAGTCACATCGGGGCACGCTGATCGTGAAATGTCAGTTGGTAGTGTCCCTGTCCATGCCATCAGGGGACAGTTGCGGGTGGTGGTGACTGTGCCATGCCAGTGATGCTGTGCTTGCCACGTTTGGACTACAGGCACACATGTGCAAAGTGTGAAGGGGAAGTGTACCACATAGTGCCCCATCACACATGACATGTGTACACAGGTCATCACACATAAATTGTGCAACTACATGAGGAGTCTGATACCTCCATTCCTTTCATGTGCGCATCCTATCACCAGTGTAAGCATGTGAAACGCACCGTACACACGCTCTGAGAGCTTGTGTACGGTCCGTATCACTATTCTAGTGGTGCCGTATGAGTACATGTGTGTGTATGGAGCGTACACACACGCGTACTCATACGGCACCACTCCTATAGTGATACGGACCGTACACACCCTCTGAGAGCATGTGTACGGTCCGTATCACTATAGGAGTGGTGCCGTAGGAGTACACGTGTGTGTATGGAGTGTACACACACGCGTACTCATACGGCACCACTCCTATAGTGATACGGACCGTACCCACGACGTGTGTACGCTTCGTACACGCACGCGTACTCCTACGGCACCACTCCTATAGTGATACGGACCGTACACACGCTCTGAGAGCGTGTGTACGGTCTGTATCACTATTGTAGTGGTGCCATAGGAGTATGCGTGGTACGGACCGTACCCACGTCGTGGGTACGGTCCATATCACTATAGGAGTGGTGCCTTAGGAGTACGCGTGTGTGTACGGAGCGTACACACGTCGTGGGTACGGTCCGTATCACTATAGGAGTGGTGCCGTATGAGTACACGTGTGTGTACGCTCCGTACACACACGCGTACTCCTACGGCACCACTCCTATAGTGATACGGACTGTACACACGCTCTCAGAGCGTGTGTACAGTCCGTATCACTATTGTAATGGTGCCGTAGGAGTACGAGTGGTACGGTCCGTACCCACGTCGTGGGTATGGTCCGTATCACTATAGGTGTGGTGCCGTATGAGTACACGTGTGTGTACGCTCCGTACACACACGTGCACTCCTACGGCACCACTCCTATAGTGATACGGACCGTACACACGCTCTCAGAGCGTGTGTACAGTCCGTATCACTATTGTAATGGTGCCGTAGGAGTACGAGTGGTACGGAACGTACCCACGTCGTGGGTACGGTCTGTATCACTATAGGAGTAGAGCCGTATGAGTACGCGTGTGTGTACGCTCCGTACACACACCCGTACTCCTACGGCACCACTCCTATAGTGATACGGACCGTACACACGATCTCAGAGCGTGTGTACGGTCCGTATCACTATTGTAGTGGTGCCATATGAGTACGCGTGTGTGTACGCTCTGTACACACACGCATACTCCTACGGCACAACTCCTATAGTGATATGGACCGTACACACGCTCTGAGAGCATGTGTACGGTCCGTATCACTATAGGAGTGGTGCCGTAGGAGTACACGTGTGTGTATGGAGCGTACACACACGCGTACTCATACGGCACCACTCCTATAGTGATACGGACCTTACCCACGACGTGTGTACGCTTCGTACACGCACGCGTACTCCTACGGCACCACTCCTATAGTGATACGGACCGTACACACGCTCTGAGAGCGTGTGTACGGTCGTATCACTATTGTAGTGGTGCCGTAGGAGTATGCGTGGTACGGACCGTACCCACGTCGTGGGTACGGTCCACATCACTATAGGAGTGGTGCCTTAGGAGTACGCGTGTGTGTTCGGAGCGTACACACGTCGTGGGTACGGTCCGTATCACTATAGGAGTGGTGCCGTATGAGTACACGTGTGTGTACGCTCCGTACACACACGCGTACTCCTACGGCACCACTCCTATAGTGATACGGACCGTACACACGCTCTCAGAGCGTGTGTACAGTCCGTATCACTATTGTAATGGTGCCGTAGGAGTACGAGTGGTACAGACCGTACCCACGTCGTGGGTACAGTCTGTATCACTATAGGAGTAGTGCCGTAGGAGTACGCGTGTGTGTACGCTCCGTACACACACCCGTACTCCTACGGCACCACTCCTATAGTGATACGGACCATACACACGATCTCAGAGCGTGTGTACGGTCTGTATCACTATTGTAGTGCTGCAGTAGGAGTACGCGTGGTACGGACCGTACCCACCTCGTGGATACGGTCCGTATCACTATAGGAGTAGTGCCGTGTGAGTACGCGTGTGTGTATGCTCCGTACACACACGCGTACTCCTACGGCACTACTCTTATAGTGATACGGACCGTAAACACACTCTCAGAGCGTGTGTACGGTCCATATCAGTATTGTAGTGGTGCCGTGCGTGTACGGGTATGTGTGAAACGCACCGTACTTGTGTTCTTTACTCAAAAACTACATAGTGGACAAGTATTAGGCCCAGAATGCATGCTGGTTGTCATGGATACCGAGATTTCAGTTGCAATGTGGACATCATGTGGGCTGGAAAAGTCAGTTGGGCCAAAAATTACAATGTTGGAAAGTGGGGTTTGCCTTGCTATGAAGCTCAAATTTTGAACCATGCAAAATCCTGTCATTGGTGTATGTTTAAAGGGATTGGATGAAACGTAGGATGCAAATGAGTCTGACCAATCACTCTGTACTCCTGTAAATGAATTCCACCAGCAAGACAGATATAAGTCAGGCAGAACCCATGAGAGGGCACTTGCCTGCACAACTTTCATGTCGACCACTGCTGCTGTCTGTGTTTCCTCTGGCACCATGTCAAGGACTGTGGAGAGGGCACAGCCATTCACCCAGGAGGAGAATGAGGCCCTGCTGGATGTGCTCCTCACACAGTACCCCAGCCTGTATGGGAGACCAGGGGAACAGGTGAGTGCTGACTCCACTACCTTTGACTGTGCACCTTTTTGTGACTGTCAATTCTGCCATTGTGTCCAGGTGTGACAGACATGCAATGTTGTTTACAGTGGGTCCCGGGGGGGGATAGGCTTATGTCTCTCATGCTGAGCATCATGTAGTTCATGTGTGCACTCCTCACTTGCATTGTGCTTACTGTGACATTCACTGCATAGTGCATGACACATTCAGCCTGGCAAATCCTTTGTTGCATATTTTGTCTATTGTCCTGAGGTGATTCAGTGGTCCCCCCGGTGTGACAGGTGACTGTACCCACAGATATGTGTGAGTTGAGTGGAGCTGTGGTGAGAGTGTCCAAGTGATGTGTACGCCCCATGGACATTGATGTGTGTGAATGTTCCTTGTCATGTGGGTGAGTGTGTATGTGAAGTGTTGCACCACAGCTGCATGGAGGAGGCAACAGCTCTACCCATCTGATGTGAGAAGTAAGCTGTGCTGTGTGTCTGACTTGATGAGGTAGCCCGACACCTGTGACACCCCACAGGCAAGTGGCACATGTGCAGAGTGATGTTTGTATCCGCTGTTGACAATGGCAGGTGATTGATCTGTGCCTGTGTGTGTCTGTGTACTCTGCTGAGGTTGTGTCAGTGGCCTAGGGCATGTAACTGCTCAGAGGTGCTGTCCATCAGCCTGGTGTTGCATGTGATGCACAGTGTGTGCCACGATCAGGGAGTGTGTCACACCCCTCCTGCCACCTGTGTACTTTCAATAGCATGTAGTGCATTGGGGATTCCACAGAGGCCAATGGACATATGAGAAAGAATACATTCCTTGGCAGCATCCTATGCCCTGTCCAACATGTCAAAGATGTTCAAATGTGTGTCTCTGTGACATGGAGCATGTGTAGTGATGTCGTCTCCCTTTGTCATCCTCACAGGTAACTGCCTACGAGAAGGGGGTCATCTGGAAGAGGATCGTCAGGGCCGTGAGGACGGCGGGGGATCGCAGTCGGCGCCTGCCCCAAGTCCGGAATTCGCTGGCAGGCGATCCAGTGCTGGACCCGGTGGATCGCCCGGGTCCAGCTGGAACTATCACCTCCACGCCGCCACGGCGGGCGCCGACGCCTGACCCCCCACATGATGCGTGTCCTGGCGGTGGTCTTCCCTGACCTGGATAGGCAGTTACAGGAGAAACAGCAGCAAGGCGGGGGTAGGTACATGTGTGTTTGTTGTGTTGTGTGTCACCAGCTTTTGGAAGTGCTCTGTCGCCTGGATACACTGCCAGGGGTTATATGTGCAGTGCATGTTCTGTTCCCTAAAGTCAAACGGTGTTCTTATTCATCCCTTCCCCTCCTTGACATGCGTCCCCTGGTCTGTGTATAATCACTATTGCACATGGTCATCTAGGCTGCCAGTTAATCCAAGTGCACATTGCTTTCTGCATCATGTGTGAGGGTGGTCTGTGACATGGGTTGGTATCTTGCCTGTGCCCTGTCCACTTCACTCAGTTGGGGGTCCATATTTGTTGGCACTGATGATGAGTCTCACCATAGGAGTGTGAGGTTTCCAGTGAACACACTTGCAGCATGCAAGACCGATGTTGTGGCCTCAGACATGATGTGCATGAGTGGGAGATATGCATGGTGCCAGGACGGTTGCTCATGTTACAGTCAGATCATTCCAGGAACAAGGAGCAGTGTGCCCACTACAGTCCCCTGAGACACCCTTGCCTCGTAATCATGTGTGTCATCCAACACTGTGCCCATTCTCTGTGTGTTAAGCATTGGTTTGCCTCTGTGGCATTGTTCCCTGGCCTTATTAGTATTTATCCAAAGTGTGCTACATGTGTGCACTGGACAGGGAGACCCCATTTGGATTGTGCATACTCACACTGGACAGTGCCTGTGTGTCTATTCACAACTATCTGTTGATGGTGGTTTGTCACATATATGTGTTGGCAGCCTCACGAGGTGATGTGGAGTTCATTTGGGAAAAATTGCAGCTAATTTTAGAAAACACTGATTAAGAGGTGTCATTTCTTGATCTGTCTCAATCACATTGTCTCAGGTATGGGGGGTTTGTGCGGGCAAGGCCTACATGGCCAAACCTTATGTCTCCTTGCCAGGTCTGACCTGTGTGTAATAATTGGCTTGACAGAGACTCAACGTGCAGTGACCCAGTCATGTTGTGCAGGGTTTAATGTTTGTGCGTTGCAGCATGTGTCAATAGTTTAAATACATGATTCCTGCTCATACATTTTTGGCACCAGTGTGTGGGCCAGATCCTACGTAGTTTTGTCTTTGTGTGCTGACATCTGTGTGGACATTCTGGCTTGCCATGAGGGTGTCTCCTCAATGCAGGTGTGCATTTTTAGGACCCAATTGCAGGCCCCTCAGCTTTTGCATTGTCCTGTGTTTGGACATGTGTGCCACTCCACATGACAGGCAGTGGGTCAGATGTGTTGCCAACTGTGTCATCAGGGAACGGATGGCCATGTGACAACTGGCATAATTAAAGTTGTTAGTCAAAAGAGTCTTGTACCTCGGCACTCACTACACTTGTCAACATGTCTTCCAGTTTTAAATGCTTTAGTTTGATGTTTTTGTGTGTAGAACAATAATGTGCCTGCATGACAGATGTCTCCCAAGGAAGTGCACAACAAACCTCCTTTACACTTTCCGGGAACACGCTGGCACTTTTTAAAAGAAGGCAGTGTTCTCATAAGACTGTTTTGCAGATTATACATATACATGTTCCCAGAGTGTTGTTGAATTTGTGTAAGTGCTTGGTTGTTGGTGATACCAACTTACGAGTGTCAAGTCATCAAGACCTCTGTGGGCCCATGTATATGTACTTTCTGCCACACCTTTGCTTTAGGACAGTGGGTCCTGTGGATAAGGCTGCCAGCTTCTTCAATGACTGGGTAAATGTAGTTCGGTGTGCACCTCCTTTGGAGACATCTTTTATACAGGCACATGTGTGTTCTGTTCACAAAATGGCACATTCCAACATTATTGACATATCGATTGTGTGAAGTATTGTTATTCACAAGTGACTAAAGTTTTTGGGGTTACTGTTCAAAATTACTTACAAGGCTCTGAGTGTGGGGCACCTTTAGTATTGAGGTGTGTTAGTCTGCCTTGGGTGCACCACTCGTGTTTCTTTCAGGGTAAACAAGAGGTGGCATGACTTCATTGTATTGCTGTGCTCACCTGTTCCCAATCACTAGCTTCTCAGTATATTTTTCAGTCTAGTTTTGGGCTGGTGTGTCCTAGTTTTCCTTGTGTCCAAGTGGCATGGTGGGTCTACCAACTGGGGAGTACAGGGCTTACATATGTGCCGAGTTATCTAGCTGTTACTCAGGAAGCATTGCCTGATATGCACTGTGACCTATTGTTTTTGTACTCATGTGTCAGATGCATACAGGTGACTGATGTTTTTCTGTATGTTCACCTTGCCCACAGCATCATCAACGGTAACCGAGGGAGACACCAGCACGGACCTTGAGGAGGGACCCAGCACCAGTGCCACCAGTGCTGGCGAGTCATCTGGAGCCAGTGGCACGGAGGGCGAGGGAAGTCAGTCAGAGGACCTGTCTGGTGGCGACACCAACCAGGACCCAGACGGGTCCGAGGCTGACCTCATCGAGGGGGCGGAGGCTGCCACTACACCTTGCAGCAGCCCAACATCTGGTCCCGCCCCCTCCATTCCCATCACCGCCCTCCCAGTTGCTTCGGTCCCTTCTGTCTGTGCGGACCCCCAGCATGTCTCCTTCGGTCCAGGCACTGCACCCCCTGCCCCTGTCACCCCATCTGCCCTCAGTGCTGAGTCTGTGGACATACACCGGCAGTTGCAGGCTGGGCAGACACCGATGCTGCATGTCCTCCATGGCCACACCAAACTGCTGACACAGATGGTGTCGTTCATGGAGGGCATGTCAGCAGCGATGTCTGAGCAACGCCGGTTTCTGCAGTCCATGGACTCTTCACTGATGGCAGCAGTGTCTCTCCTGCGGCACTTCGTCCCCCCTTACCCCAGCACCATCCACACTTCCTTCTCCCATACCTGTCCCATGCACACACAGACCATCCTACGCACGCACCACTCCAGACACAGCCAGCACACCACCAACACAGGGCAAGCACACACATCCTGACACGCACACTCAGGGGGAGATAGGCACACCCACTGGGTCTGGGGAACAAAGCCATACACGCAGCCACAGTCTGAGTACGCATGCCTCACAACCCAGTCCCTCCACCAGCACTCCCCTTCGCTCCACTGCCCCCACTGTAACACCACCCCGCAAGCGGTCAAGGAAGTCCCCGGGCAGGGGAGTTGAGTCCACCCCCATGTCCACCCCCTCCCCCAGGAGCGCTGCACCCCATCCCTGCGCCCCCCCTCCGTTGTCCCTGGGGTTTCTTCCCGTGCAGGGGTTACTCTGGACGCCCTTGCAGAAGTGTGCAGCGCCGAGCTCACCACCACCTTTGGCACTGCCCCAACCCCTGTGGTGGACACGTCCACCCCTGCACCCACCCCAGCTACCCTTCCCCCTCCTGTCCCTGTGGTGCCTGGTCCTTCCCCACATGAGGGTTCCAGTGTGCAGGCAAGCTAGGGGAGACATGTGCCCCAGTGTCCCCCCATGGACTTATGTGATGGACTGGCCATTGGCCTTTGTATATATTCTTATTACTTCCTTTTGTTTAATGCTGAATAAAGCATTTTATTTTTCCTTTGAACACTATTGCATTTCAGGTATTGATGTTGGTGCTGAGGCTCCAGGAGTTGGTGTTGTGGTAATGTGTTATTGTTCTGAGAAATGTTCGAGTCTGATGGTGATGAGGTTGACCATGGTATCTGCGTGCCATCACAAGGTCTCTGCCAAGAATCATTTGTAGTGTGTGTTATTATGGTTTGGAGACATTGTCCCAAGGAGTGTTCCTTCCTCTGTGGCACCTTACATCTTCCCTGCAAAGAGTTGCCCAATTGTTGTGCTGACCTGTGTCTACATTTCCTTTGTTGGTGACGGATCCCTTCAACTATGGCCATGCCTGCTCAGCAATGTCTCCGGCTGCATCGTCTGTGCCATCCTTGCTAGTCACTGTACTTGTTTATTGAGTATGTTGAAATGCCTTCATGGAGAAATCCTCCCTTTTCAGCACTATGCATGTGTGTAATCCAGGCCTAGCACACATATGGTACTTGTTCGGCAGGGTGTTTGGGCACCTGACTCACAATTGTGGGCATTGTATCTGTGGAAACTCCACCCTATTCCTTCCATGAGAGACGGAATCTTGGTGGCTGGCCCAGCACCTGTACATTCCTATCATTCCTGGGATGTGCGTAACAATGTGTGTTCCCTTTGGCTCTCTTACTTTAGTAGGCAGTGAAAGGACTATACAGTCTTGTGGCATGATCTCAGTGTGTGTATTGTGCTGCATCCGCCAGGGGTGGGTATGCATGTGTCATTTGTCCTCACACCCACATGTGGTGTGTCATGCAGTGGGGGAAAGACAGCCATCCTCCTGGGAGTGGGACACTGCTGTCAGTGATGTGTTGTTATGGCACTATCATCATAGTCAAAACTCAGGGATGCGTACATACACCCATGGAGTCGTGGGCATATGCTAATAATGTACACACCCCCATGTCTATGTCTACTGCTGGGAGTCCTCTGCACCCACCCCTCACATGTTTGTCCACTGCTGGGATTCCTCTGCACCCACCCACATATGTCTGTCCACTGCTGGGAGTCCTCTGCACCCACACACATATGAATGTCCACTGCTGGGAGTCCTCTGCACCCACCCCTCACATGTCTGTCCACTGCTGGGATTCCTCTGCACCCACCCCTCACATGTCTGTCCACTAATGGGATTCCTCTGCACCCACCCCTCACATGTCTGTCCACTGCTGGGATTCCTCTGCACCCACCCACATATGTCTGTCCACTGCTGGGAGTCCTCTGCACCCACACACTTATGTCTGTCCACTGCTGGGAGTCCTCTGCACCCACCCCTCACATGTCTGTCCACTGCTGGGATTCCTCTGCACCCACCCCTCACATGTCTGTCCACTGCTGGGATTCCTCTGCACTCACCCCTCACATGTCTGTCCACTGCTGGGATTCCTCTGCACCCACCCACATATGTATGTCCACTGCTGGGAGTCCTCTGCACCCACACACATATGTCTGTCCACTTCTGGGAGTCCTCTGCACCCACCCCTCACATGTCTGTCCACTGCTGGTATTCCTCTGCACCCACCCCTCACATGTCTGCCCACTGCTGGTATTCCTCTGCACCCACCCCTCACGTGTCTGCCCACTGTTGGGAGTCCTCTGCACCCACCCCCATGTCTCTGCCCACTGCTGGGAGTCCTCTGCAGCCACACCATGTCTCTGCCCACTGCTGGTATTCCTCTGCACCCACCCACATGTCTCTGCCCACTGCTGGTATTCCTCTGCACCCACCCCCATGTCTCTGCCCACTGCTGGTAGTGATATGCACCCACCCCCACGTCTCTGCCCACTGCTGGTATTCCTCTGCAGCCACCCCCATGTCTCTGCCCACTGCTGGTATTCCTCTGCACCCACCCCCATGTCTCTGCCCACTGCTGGTAGTGATATGCAGCCACCCCCATGTCTCTGCCAACTGCTGGTATTCTTCTGCAGCCACCCCCATGTCTCTGCCCACTGCTGGTAGTGATATGCAGCCACACCCATGTCTCTGCCCACTGCTGGTATTCCTCTGCAGCCACCCCCATGTCTCTGCCCACTGCTGGTATTCCTCTGCAGCCACCCCCATGTCTCTTCCCACTGATGGTATTCCTCTGCACCCACCCCCATGTCTCTGTCCACTGCTGGTAGTGATATGCACCCACCCCCATGTCTCTGCCCACTGCTGGTATTCCTCTGCACCCACCCCCATGTCTCTGCCCACTGCTGGTATTCCTCTGCACCCACCCCCATGTCTCTGCCCACTGCTGGTATTCCTCTGCACCCACCCCCATGTCTCTGCCCACTGCTGGTATTCCTCTGCAGCCACCCCCATGTCTCTGTCCACTGCTGGTATTCCTCTGCACCCACCCCCATGTCTCTGCCCACTGCTGGTATTCCTCTGCAGCCACCCCCATGTCTCTGCCAACTGCTGGTATTCTTCTGCAGCCACCCCCATGTCTCTGCCCACTGCTGGTAGTGATATGCAGCCACACCCATGTCTCTGCCCACTGCTGGTATTCCTCTGCACCCACCCCCATGTCTCTGCCCACTGCTGGTATTCCTCTGCAGCCACCCCCATGTCTCTGCCCACTGCTGGTATTCCTCTGCACCCACCCCCATGTCTCTGCCCACTGCTGGTATTCCTCTGCAGCCACCCCCATGTCTCTGCCAACTGCTGGTATTCTTCTGCAGCCACCCCCATGTCTCTGCCCACTGCTGGTAGTGATATGCAGCCACACCCATGTCTCTGCCCACTGCTGGTATTCCTCTGCACCCACCCCCATGTCTCTGCCCACTGCTGGTATTCCTCTGCACCCACCCCCATGTCTCTGCCCACTGCTGGTATTCCTCTGCAGCCACCCCCATGTCTCTGCCCACTGCTGGTATTCCTCTGCACCCACCCCCATGTCTCTGCCCACTGCTGGTAGTGATATGCACCCACCCCCATGTCTCTGTCCACTGCTGGTAGTGATATGCACCCACCCCCATGTCTCTGCCCACTGCTGGTATTCCTCTGCACCCACCCCCATGTCTCTGCCCACTGCTGGTATTCCTCTGCACCCACCCCCATGTCTCTGCCCACTGCTGGTATTCCTCTGCACCCACCCCCATGTCTCTGCCCACTGCTGGTATTCCTCTGCAGCCACCCCCATGTCTGTGCCCACTGCTGGTATTCCTCTGCACCCACCCCCATGTCTCTGCCCACTGCTGGTAGTGATATGCACCCACCCCCATGTCTCTGCCCACTGCTGGTAGTGATATGCAGCCACACCCATGTCTTTGCCCACTGCTGGTATTCCTCTGCAGCCACCCCATGTCTCTGCCCACTGCTGGTATTCCTCTGCACCCACCCCCATGTCTCTGCCCACTGCTGGTATTCCTCTGCACCCACCCCCATGTCTCTGCCCACTGCTGGTAGTGATATACACCCACCCCCATGTCTCTCCCCACTGCTGGTATTCCTCTGCAGCCACCCCCATGTCTCTGCCCACTGCTGGTATTCCTCTGCACCCACCCCCATATCTCTGCCCACTGCTGGTATTCCTTTGCAGCCACCCACCAACCCACCCACCCCCTTGGTGCAGTACACTGCTATCCTGGACATAAACACACCCCAATATGTAGGTAACATGCTGCACCAGGCCGTAAGCCAACATTCGTGGCGTGTGTACGCCTTGAACCCCAAAGGTACTGGTGCCGTAGGAGTACGCTTGGTACGGACTGTACCCCCGCTCTGAGAGCTTGTGTACGGCCCGTACCAGGCGTACTCCTACGCCAACACTACTCTAGTGATATGGGCCGTACCCCCGCTCTGAGAGCGCGTGTACGGTCCGTACCAGGCGTACTCCTACGCTAACACTACTCCAGTGATACGGGCCGTACACACGCTCTGAGAGGGCGTGTACGGGCCGTATCACTATAGTAGTGTTGGCGTAGAAGTACGCCTGGTACGGGCCGTACACACGCTCTCAGAGCGGGGGTATGGTCCGTACCACGCGTACCCCTACGGCCCCTGTACAGACCGTACACACGCCCTCAGAGCGTGGGTACGGGCCATACCACGTGTACCCCTACGGCCCCTGTACGGACCGTACCCACGCCCTCAGAGCGTGGGTACGGGCCGTACCACGCATACCCCTACGGCCCCTGTACGGACCGTACCCACGCCCACAGAGCGTGGGTACGGGCCATACCACACGTACCCCTACGGCCCCTGTACGGACCGTACCCACGCCCTCAGAGCGTGGGTACGGGCCGTACCACGCGTACCCCTACGGCCCCTGTACAGACTGTACCCACGCACACAGAGCGTGGGTACGGGCCGTATGACGATTGTATTGGGGCCATAGGGGTACGTGTACACGTCCACTTTCGTTGTTGCCGGATGCTGAGATTGGTGGCCACGCCCCCCGAAGTGACCAGACCCTGGAGGTAATGTATGTCCAGATTATTGTAGGTTTTGATTTGGGTATGGGGTATGTTTCCTGCCCCTCACCCCCCCTTGGCCCCTGGGTGTTGTACTGACCTTCTGTGGCATCTGCGTCGGGCTCGTTGCACCAGGTCATAGGCTATGAGGGCCGGGATGACACGTAGGATGGGGTCCATGGCTGTCCGTCGCGTACCGGGGCTTCGTTCTCGTGTCGGACTCAGATTTCCGGGAGTTTTTGGCTGCCGTAAAAAAATAGCTGTATGGAGTGACGTAGAGACGGATCATACTTTGCTGGTCCGTAAAACGATGCCTGACTCCGTCCGGACGTCGCGTACGCGCTGTCCAGGATCAGACTCGTAGGTATTTTTTCGCCGTATGATCTTTTGTACGATTCGTAAGGAAATAGTATTTCTGTACGAATCGTACTTGCAGGGTGGTACGGTGAATTTCCCGGGTACGAGTCGTACGGAGAATACGCTCCGTACGACCATTCGTACCCGGGTTTTACAGGATCGGAATCGGCACCTTAGTGTTAACAATCGAGAAAAGATCAGATCCTGAAAGAAACATGAATTCAAGTGACTGACAGATTCATAATTATGAAATTGAAATTTGTAGTAAAATCAACTTAATAACAATAAGAATGCTAATGTAGTCGTCTTGACCGTTGACATGTACAAAATTGAGCAATACAATGCTTTGAAGTAATTGTTATGCATTGCTTTTGATTTTAATTTATGTCTTTTGAAACTACATATCCCACAATGCTTCATTATCAGCCAAGTGGGCATGTCTGTATTAAATGCAAAAGGAAGGAAGGAGTCACCTAACCGTGATCAAGACTTTCTAGTCGAAACTCATTGGTGTTGGTAGTGTAAACAAAGGATCTTGGATATTAAACTCCTGGAGTGCGGCATATACTCTTTTGGTAATTATATTGTTAGTGAGTGCATGATTCATAACGTGCTCACAACCGGTGCCGACATTTGGGCATACATATCTATATATCCACTACAGAATTGCCTTGTTAAGAGCTCCATACCTTAGCAGGGTGACTCGGTGTTACGGGGACGAAGCTTCCCAAAATTGTAAGCACACCCTTTCTTCTTTATCTTTTCTTGACAATAAGTACACCAGCTCAAGCTGTGTAGGTTAAAGTTAGGACCTCGTTTCTATTCAAAAAGCATTTTTGTCTTTTGCCAATATCTTAGGCGCCGTTTGATGAATCTTCGCTAAATTTTCAAAACTAATGGTTCGCTCAAGTCAACTCCTGTCGTAAAGGATTCGAGGTGATTCATCAAGCGGAGGCCAAGAAAAAAAGGGGGTCCCAAAACGCATTTTCTCTATATTAATTTCCATAGGAAACTTTAGACAAAGCTATAGCCCGAACTGCTGAACGGAATTACATCAAATTTGGCAAAAAGATAGGTTTTGGTTCAGAAAGCATTCTTTTTTTTAAATGGTGGAAATTCGTTCAGTAGATCCTGAGAAATTCAAAAAATTAAAAATATTGATATCTGGTGGCCGAGGAGGATTAGCGAACCCTCCCGAGCACGAGCTTCATTTTGATTGGCCAAACCAAGAAGTGTTGGCAGCCATCTTGTGACTCGGTAAAACTGAGTCACAAGAAAACGGGGAATAAAATGATTTAAAAAAAGAAAAGGGGGCAGGGTAGAAACACCCTGACCCCCTTGGCCTGGTTAGGGGGTCCCACAGGGAACCCAAGGGCCTCAAAAAGCATTTTATTTATTTTTTAAACTGCGAGATTCGCACTGGGTGTGAAAATCCAACTGATAAAATAAAAAAAGGTCTTCGTTTTAATGAGCCCCAGGGTGGGCCAGGTTCCGGGGGAAATATGTATAATAAATGCGGGGGCCGTGTGGGCCCCCGCAGCCCCAGGAACCACCACCTCCTTGGGGCTACCTTTTAAAATTGTTTGTGGGGGGGCTCGAGCCCCCCAAACTGACCCGGGGACCACCACTTTCCCAGGGCAATAGATGAATGAAGTGCAGGGGTCCGTTGGGGACCCCCGGCCCCGGGGACCACCACCACCCTGGCCAGCTCCAGCAATGTCCTAGGGTGCTCACCCCCAGGACATTG
Organism: Triturus cristatus; assembly: GCF_964204655.1. Classification (NCBI taxonomy): domain Eukaryota; kingdom Metazoa; phylum Chordata; class Amphibia; order Caudata; family Salamandridae; genus Triturus; species Triturus cristatus. The sequence continues at coordinate 803,456,952 of NC_140595.1, forward strand.
CAGTTTGCAATGGCAGGGCAGGAGCACGGCTCCCGCCCTGTCTTTGAAAATTCTGCCTCGCTTCCATGAAGCAAAGCAGTATTGCTTTTGGACAAGGAGAGCTGCATGTCAGCAGCTCCCCTTGTCCAAAAGCATTCCGGCTCCCACAGGAGGCGGTGAGCCAGCTGGGTCCACAGGGGCATTGGGGGTCCCCGGGGCCAAAAGTGGCCCAGGTAAGAGGGGCCACACGGCCCCCATCCCTTAATATAATTTAAGGGGAAAAAAATGAGGCACAGCCCCGGGGAATGGGGGCACCGGGGCTGAAAAAGGCCTCGGGAGGGGGGCAGCCTTCCCGCTAAAAAAAAAAAAAAAAAATTTAAAAAATGGGTCAGGCCCTGGGGGATGGTGTCCCCAGGGCCCACAAAATATTAAGAGAAGGGGGAATCACACAGCCCCCCTTCTAAACAAAAGAAAGCGGTAGGCCGCATCTCGCCAGAGGCCCCGCCCCCTCCCTGCTCCAATATGTTCTGGATTGGTTGGTTAAGTCCCCTTGAATCCTAAGGGTCCCTGGGGGACAACTGACCCACCAGGTACCTCCAGTAAGCCCCACACAGTGGGATTGCTGAGAGTTGGTCTGAGGCCACGCCCTTTTTTACACCACTCTGGAAACGTGCCTTTTGGCACACTGCTAGTGGGGCGATGAGGTCCTCTTGTGTCCTGAGGATATCATCCAGCGACTATGTGTTTCTGTAAAGTATAAATGTTTTATATATATATATATATATGCCAAGGTGTATTAAAGAATGAATTGGTGTATGAGTGTCTGTATGGATGATTTAGTAGGTACGTGACTGAGTGTATATGTTGAGTGTTTATAAGTGTCTTACTGAATGCATGGGTTAGTGACTAAACTGTGTGAATGTCTTTCAGATGGTGTGTAAGCAGCTGCATGGGTTAGTGAGTTGCTACATAACTGTCTAAAAGGGTTAATAATTGGTTGTCTGTGTATCTGTATGGGTGACTAGTGTCTGTGTGGGTGGGTGGGGGTGTGTGACTCTGCATAGATGTGTGAGTGGGCGATTCACTGGGTGTATGGGTTCAACAGTGCATCTGTGAAGGGCTGTATGGCTGGGTGAGTGTGGGTATAGGTGTGTTGTGAGTGAATGGATGTCTCAGTGGTACATGTTTGAGTAACTACATATGTGAAAGGCAGTATATGTGAGTGTAGGACTATATAAATGGCTACATGTGAGAGTTAGTGATTGTGAGAGTGGCTGTATGGATGAGTATGTGCTTGTGTCAGTGATTGTATAAGAGAGTAAGTATGTGTTAGTATCTGTATGAATAAGTGAGGTGGTGTGTGTATAACTGTGTAGGTGAGTAAATGGGAGTGTGATTGATTCTTTGCATGACTGGCTATGTGTGTGAGTAACTCTATGAGTGAGTGGTGCTGTGAGAGTATCTGTGTAGCTGTATGAGTACATAGGATAGTGCTGCATTGATGAGTGACTGCATGTATGAGTGACTGTATGGCTGAATAAGTGCATGTGTGTGTAGTCCTAGGAATCCGTGAGTGGGTATGTAGTAACTGGTATTGGCGTGTCAATGGTTTCGCGAGTGGCAGTCTGTTTTTTAGAGTGGGTGTATCAAAGGTTATATTAGGGTGTGAGGCGGTGCATCAGATTATCACATGGATGATGTCATCAGTGATGTCATTTGAGATGTCATCGGTGATGTCACTAACCATGTCATGAGTGATGTAATATGTGATGCCATCAGCAGTGCATTGCAGGGGTGCGAGTTATAGTTAGCTAAACGAACTATAACGGCCGATTTAATCTGGTTTTGTACTAGTGAAATGTCCAACTAACTTTAATGTCCCTGAAACCTGTGTTTTTTTTAGTGAATTTCTAAGGTTTTTTAAATGCTAATTTCTAACTTTAATGTCTGCGAAAATATATATATATATGTATATAGATATCGGTCACACTAGACAATTCGGGCACAACAGCTGGTGCGCAATGATAAGAGTCACACTCAACTGTTCCAGTCACAGCATGAGAGAGATGCAGCGAGATCAACAAAGCAGACCCTGCTGAATCCCACAACCAGAGAATCTGCTCTCCATCAACAAGATGCTTATGCATGCCAAGGTCCCCAGGATGTGGGGGCCACACGTACAACTACTTGTGCCATACTTCAGCAAGGCAGAGTTACGCTTGTGGGGAAGTGGTACTGGAGAATCTGAAACTACGTGGTGCACACCGCCAGAGGAATCTGTTGTGCACAAGGAGGATTACTGCAATTGAAATGGACCGTGTGTCCTTCCTGAAAAGTGGCTGACCTGGGCCAACTACCTGCTACTGTGTAGCACCTTGAAGTGTGCTCTCCAAGGGCTTGTTGAGGTTGCCCCCTGTTCATTCAGAAGTCTCAGTGGCATTAAAGATCTCCAACGAGGGCCCTCACCTTCTACCTGTGACACCTGGAGAGCGGTGCCCTCTCAAGTGCCCACATCGCCTGCTGGAATTCAACTGGTAGCGCTGCATGGGCATGGAACTGAGAATTGTGCCTGGGGACCAGATTGCCCTGTGCAGAGCCCCAAAGTCTTGCCCGCATTGAAGGAGTGTGGCCCCCACATCCTAGGGACCGTGGCACACATAAGCATCTTGTTGATGGAGAGTGGAATCACTGGTTGCAGGATCCAGCATGGCCTGCTTCTTTGTTCATGCCGCATCTCTCTCATGCGACACGCCGACTGCATGCTCATTGCATGCTGTGTCCGATTCACAGATAGCGACCCTGGGATGTAGGGTCCTAACTGTAGTAGTGCCTCGTTCCACCTCATGATGCATTGCTGAACTTGCACCTGTGTGTGTGACCAGAACTGTCTGGTGCGACCAATATCAACGTGCACCGTGCGTTGTGCCTCATTTCCAGGGAGGTATGGAATTTGCAACTCTTCTTTGTGTGTGACCGGAACAATGAGGTGCGACTCGTATCATCACATACAAGCTGAAGTGCCCGGATTATGTTGTGCGACCAATATCCATGTGCACCAGACATTGTTCCTCATTTTTAAGGGTGGGTGGGTAGCTCTGCTCCGTGGGCAACGTTTGTGGAATTTTGCGACTCCATGCTCCACTGGCGAGCGCTGAGTTCGACATAAAACTCCCACTTCGCGGCACAGCAGAGTTTGCCCCTGTCGCCCATCCTATTTGTTTCCTCTTTCAGCAAAATATTGAGAACTGGGAACATAAAACTGTGTTTAACCCTTCCCTGGCCAAGGAAGACATCAGGCAAATTACATAATAAAGAGCTGGGTGTTGGGGAGAGAGGCAGGTTGGATTCAAAGGGTAGACCGTATTGTGCATTAGTAACAAAACAAAAGATGACTGGTGCGAATAAATGTTCATTTATTTAATATGCACAAGTCATAAGTAAAACAGACAGAATGGAGGGCTGGCTGATGACTGCTCAGTGACAACACGGAGTGGGTAGGACCAGCCAGACAGAATAGGAATGGATTTTGTCTGTTAGTCGATGGGACAGCAAAGAATAGCTCCATCAGCGATGTGCCACGCACATTGTCCCTTCGGCAGATAGAAAGAGCAGCGTTCGAAGCCAGAACTAAGGTGCAAGGGTAGTGTGCAGTATCACACCGAGCACCATTTTACACATGCTGATGGGCCGTGGAAGCGCAATTACTATTGAAGTCTCGCGTACTACGGGGAGCGCGCTTCCTGATCGTGTCCCCTAGCAACTTCATCAGCAAATCACAGCACAGCCTCCTCGCGCTAGTCTTAACTAATAAAAAAGAAAACAGCCTAATTCCAATAACGTGCCTGGAAAGCTATCAGGCAGAGGGGTGTTCTGAAACTAGGATGCACTTGCTACCATAACAGGCTGTGTAGAACAAGCAGTCAAAGCGCTGGCACACACCAAGGGAAAGAGAGCACACACAGGGTACAGAGAGAGATCCTGAGACATGCACATAAAGTATGCAGTGACATAGTAGGCCACTGGTAGAGGCATTGGATGCTTGTGGCATTGTGTGTCACTTCAGGGCAGTGAATTCTCAGGACAAAGGGAGAGAGGCAGGAAAAAAGGGGGAGAGAGAGGGGAGGATATAGTGTCTCCACTGGGAGCAGCTTGGAGGGGATCCTGTCGGCTCTGGCCTCTGCTGCTTCCGGGAAAGAAGAGATTGGCAACCTGGATTTGCTGCTCTGCAGACAGAGGCTGAAGGGCTGCAATGCAATGGAGGCTTGACAGTCGCCCATATGGAGGTAGGGGTCGAGTGGATCACTGAAAACTTTATTTTTGTTTTTAATAGTGTAGTTTGCTACTGAGGCATTATGGGGCATATGTATCAAGCTAATTTTTACTCGCAAACGCTGCGAATCGCAAAATACAGCGTTTGCGAGTAAAAATTCGCAAAACGGGATGTATTAGGCAAAATCCCATCGCAAAATTAAGGAATTGCTAATTTAGCGATTTCTTAATTTTGCGTAATCATTTAAGAAATCGCACATTGCGATTTCTTAAATGATATGTAAAAAGCACCCAAGTTGTGCGAATTATCCTTAAGAAATCGCAAATTACCACCAACTTCCAGTTGGTGGTAATTTGCGATTTCCTTTCAAAATGCACTATTTTTAATTTTGCAAAGTGCCACGTGACGCTCATACATGCCCTTAGGGCATGTATGTGCGCCATATGCACACACATGCTCATTTCAGGGGTGCATCAGGGTGTCATCATGACACCCTTGCACCTTTGAAATTATTCTCAAATAGCGATTAGCAAATTGCGAATTCGCTATTTGAGAATTACTTCCCATTCATTCCTATGGGTCTCCTGGCCCATAGAAATGAATGGCCAGGTATTCCTTAATTGCGATTTCGCAATTTGCTAATCGCAATTAAGGAATTTTAAGAAATCGCAAAAAGTTTGCGAATTTTTAAATACATCCCGTTTTGCAATTCTCAAATAGCGATTCCTTAACAATCGCTATTTGAGAATCGCAAATGGTGATGTTGATACATATGCCCCCATGTGAATACATTGATTGGTGAAAATAAGGTGGAGCGGAACTCTGTGAAATTCCAATGAGTTGTTATGCAACTTCACAGAATTCTGCTCACCCCAACTCATTTCCAGGAAGGTACTGATTTTGCAACTCTTTGTTGTGTGTAACTGAGATGGTCTGGTGCGACCCACACCATTGTGCACCAGACGTTGTACCCGGATTGCCTGGGTGTGCCTCTGATTGATGTGTACCTGACACAGTGCTTCCTCCTTCTGACATGCCCCCCTCCTTTGCTTCACTCTCCACTCCTCAATTGTTCCCTTTGTGGCCCTCAGCAAGGCGGACCAGCTGCCGTCTCCTCACCCTGCCTTCCCCGATGACACTGTGTTGCCAGGTAGTATTGTCCGGGTTGGGTCTGGGTGGTGAGAGTGATTGGGTGGGCTGTAGGATCTCTTCTGAGAATAAGCATAAGCGGGTCAAGAGACTGCGTGACCCCCCTACACTATGCAGAACTGGGCTGGTGCCTGAAGGTACTTGCGGACCCCTTTGGTGTGACCGACATTTGCCTTGAGTCTGTGGGTGAACTTCTCAAGTGGCTGCCAAACCCTTTTGATGACGGCCTCCTAATTAATCCTGCTACCTACCCTTGCCTGCTTCCATGGGACCCTGACTAAGAGTAAATTTGGCCGCATGCAGCCTAGTGCCCGGGGGGAGGAGGGAGTGTCTCCAATCAGGGGGTGTAGCATAGTCAAGGTGAGTTAGAGTGTGGAGGGAGGCTTGGTGCCATGGGGTCTGTAGCGTGTTACCAATTGACCTCCTGGGTATCGGTTGCACCGCATTAGGGTGCTGGGTGTGTATTTGTGTGAATGCATTCTGTATGGACTTGCCTGATAGCCATTGCACCACATAGCGGTGTGGAGTGTGTGTTGGCGTGACAGTAGGTGAACCGCCTGTGATTCACAACACTAGCCAGCGGTTTGCCTTATGCATTGATTTCTCACTAGGAAAGCATTACATTTGACATTGGTTTTACCCGCGTGGCCTCAGCCTGCGGTGCTGCTGAAAAGTGGCATTGTTTTGTCTATGTACATATTTCTGATATCGTTGTGACCCACAGGCAAAGATTGTCTAGTTCAGGAGTTATCAGTCTGAACCTGAGCTTACAGAGTTTTTGTTTTACAATGTCTTCTTCTCTTTGACACCTTCTCCTGTGTTTCATTCTGTGTGTTGCTGAAGTTTTTCTTACTCTTTTGTGCACATATATAAAAGTGTGGCTTGTTGTTCACATGCTCAGGAAGCTCATTATCATGTGGCATTTCTTTAAAACAATTTCTCAGATAATATTCATCAGTGCTGTGATTTAACATGACAAGGTTTATTACACCATGTCTCATTTCTGATATTATTGATCTCTTTATCTTTATGATATTGTATATTTTCACTTGCTCTTTTTTCTACACCTTTATATATGCTTTTCTTCAAGATTATGACAGGTGAGATAGGAATAAGAGAACTTACATTTTCATTCTGTACTGAGACTGAGTGTTGGTTGATAACCTGTGCGTATCCTCCCTGTTATCACCGACAGACAGCAGTGATAAGAGAATTATGGCTACTATTGATGACGTGCTCTGACTCACCCGCTGTTTTGCCTCAACCTTAAAATCGAACATAGCACTTTTGGTAAAGCATACAGTGCATCCGCAATATGCTTTTAACCTGCAGTGTTTCTGTAGTAACAGACTCAGGCTAGAAGTAAGCCAGATAGATCAGCAGACATAGCACTACATTTTAAAGAGGTTTGAGGGTGTTGAGTTACATAGCTCCACCTTCGCTTCTGCGCCATTGTCATGTAGTATGTGTAGTAGTAGAGGTATATTGGGCAAGGTGACGTCTTCATGAATAATATCTTCTGCATGCCTTTCATCTATAATTCCTTTATCAGGGGGTGTCATTGGTGTTTCACTTCTATTTGTGGTTACAGGAGGGATATCTGATTTATAAAACTTTAAGTCATTAATCTCACTTTTGGAAAGAGTTGTCCTGGTCTTTCCAGCTAAAGTGAATCCTCCAGGGATCTTACAGAAATAATTGGTGCAGGTTGGTTGGTCTGCAGATGTAGATGTTGTATATGAAGAACTAGCTCATGTCACATTTTCTGTAATGCTTGGATTTCTCTAGAAGGGCTCATTTGACTTTCATATCATTTTATGTCCTCACATGATATTGAGGGTCCTCGATCGGAGTTTTTTTTTAATTGCCGTCTTTGATCATCGGTTGTAGGTATATTGATCCTCTCAGGGTGTGTTCAGAGATCACTAATAGTCCTTTTTTCTCATCTAACCTTGTTATCCTCACAGCTCTCTTTTTACAGTAAATGTTTCACAACCTTCAACAATGCTGAGGAATGTTTCTAATGTATGTAGTCAGCGATGAACAGGAATAAGGGAAAATATCTAGAAGTATCTAGAAGTAACAAATATCGATAATGGTTTAAAAAATAATTAACAGTTAGTTACTCTATGCATCGCTCCTATTTAGAATATTGAGACTTGTGCTGCGAGCTGCGTCTTCTCCTTTTTACAAACTTTCTCCAATGCTTTCTTTTCTAATGTGTTGTAGGAGACAGTGGTCCCTATCAGATAAGTATAGAAAATGATAAACAGAACATATTGATCTGTAAAGTTTTGCATTCAAATTAGAAATATATTTATTTAAACAAAAATTCAACCAAAGTCTTTCAAAAAAGGTGCAGTGGGTAAAAGCAAGATTGGAAATCAACAGATGTCCAAGCTTCAGGCAAGTGTGTATAAATATAGTGACTTGAACAACAATCTTACTTATATACAGTAGTCACGATATAAAAACATCTTGTGCTCCACAGAAATCATGGCAAAAGCAATGGGAGTCAAGAGGTAGTGGCTAAAGCACACTCCATCCACTTTAAAATTGCTAGAGTCGCTGCACTGCCAATTTAGCTGGATTGCCTCTTTTGTTGCTCACCTCATGCCATCTCCTAGAATTCAATCAAAACTCTGCTTATGGAGACCACGTGAGGTAGGTTCCTGAGGCGCTTATGAAGTGGTTAACGAACACACTTGTAGGCAGGTGCGGCTGGCACAGGTAAGAGCGGTGGTGTGGTTCAGGGGAGGAAGTCGACAGACGACGGGATAGGTAAAAATAAATTTAAAAAAAATAAAACCACTTACCTTGCGCTCGCCGCATCGCCAAGAGCGCAAGATAATGTGGTTTTATTTATTGCTTTATTTATTTTGACCTATCCAGTCCTCTGTCAACTAACCCCCACCACCCTGCCCTGCCTCAACGCTCTTACTTGTGCCGGCCGCGCCTGCTTGTAGGATGTACCTTCTCCTCCATCATGTCCAGTTTCCACCTCTGTCCAACATAATACCTGTAGGCTGCCTAGCAATTACCAGGGCCAGAGCTTGGGCCTTCACCCCAACTGTACCACCCTTGCTGCAGTGAACAGGCCCTCAGGCTTCAAAGGGGACCCAATAAATGCACAGCAAGGGCTATGGAGGTAACATGCCCAGTGAGTCTCTTTTAGATCACAAACCAAGGGCTAAGAGAATGGACGAAAAATGGCAATGTGATCTTCAGCGCATCTGATGCAGCCCAAATGACCTAGCAGGCCAGGGGGAGATTGAGGGGTTGCCATAAACATATCTGGGAGAAACAGAGCACAGTCAAACCAAGTGAGACACAGCGGAAGGAGATGAGGGCATGATCGCAGCAGCAAGGTGCATCACACTGGAGCGCTAGTTTTGAATCATTTCTTAGGGCTGTTGTGGATTTTTAAGAATAGTTTACACTACCCTTCATCCGCCTCAAATGACTGGCATCAGAGATGGGAAGCAGACGAGGGGCTGTATTATAGAATTCAGCACACTCTCCTTTTTAGCGCCGAGAGCACGTATCAAAAGGTGCACTCTGCGCTAAATACAAGAGTGAGACGTATTTTGTTGAATGCACTGCCCCCAGGGCAGGCGGATGCAGAGACTGACTACAGCCACCTGCAAGAGGATGTCTGGGGGGTCCATAGGACCCCTCCCCCCCTCAAGAGGGCTGATTTCAGGAGGCGCACTGACAGTGTTCCGCCTTTATATGGAGCACGGTCAGTGCGCCTCCTGGAAGCTTTTTTGCCACTGCGCCTGCATCTATAAAACAGCGTAGGTGTGGAGGCAAAGGGATTGCCTCATTTGCATGGGACCACGCCCTCATGCAAATGAGAGAACACCCTCTAGTGAAAGCGCTGGTGCTGTATGTGTGCCGTGGCTCTCTGTATTACAGAAATGCCCGAAAAAGCGTCTGCGGCCCTTTCTGAAATACCAAAGTGCCCCAGAATTCCTCAAAGCTTTGTACGGCCCCAGGTAGCTGTCTATTTTCCATCTGGGGAGTGGACCCGAATGATTATTGCTTGATAAATAGCCCCCTACCCATTTAAAGTGTTAAAAAACATTGATAATTGGAGTGCAGAGGGTCCCTTACAGTCGCAGGACCCGGTGCCACTGGACCTGCTGCACCATTGATACCTGCGCCCCTGATCATGGAGATGTTAAGGTGCTAACACATGTAGACATCCTTTCCTTCTGTGACTGTCTGGCTTTACTCTGTGTGGTGTCCTGGAATGTCCCCAGAGGGGGTCCCTAATCATCATTTACCCGCTTCTTGCACCTCTTTCTGGAGGCCCCCGGAGTTTGACACATGGCTGTTCTAGATCTGGTGTGACGAGCTGTGGGATACGATTCTGGGTGCAGCTTTGGCGCTGGGTTCTCCATTAGCTGCGAGTGTGTCACCTACAACTTCCTACCATTCTTTGATATTAGTTGTATTGCTCTCATCCCTGCCATTCAGCTCGATGTCAATGAATCCGTCGGAGAAGGGCTGCATGCGGTCAGTGCTATCAAAGGGGAGTTGCAAATGCCCCATCCGGCTGATAACAGGCAGGTTTCATTGCTTTGACCTGATGACATTGGATGAACGTTCGCTGGAGATGATTGGTTTCTCTCTGACCTGAAATGTGGCAGATTAGCAAATTCACCAGTTTATGAGCCATGTTCCTTGGGGCGGACGGGAGGGCTGATCTGACCTTTTAATTGCACCTGCATTGACATGGTGCTTTCAACCCCTGTCGAGGCACTGAAGCACTTTTTGGCAATCAGCATGATTCTCCGGAAGCCCAGATTAGTAGTTAGTGGGTTGGTACCATTTCTTTTCTTTTCTTGTGCATTAGTTGTTAGGTTTGTGCTCTCAATCTCATGTGGGTGTAGTAGAGTTTGGAGTAGGGATGGAATGATAGGAATGGATTGGAAAAGGGGAAATAGTCACTTTTTTTTGTAAGAAGTGGTCGTGTGTGCTTGTTAGTTGGGTGGGATGGTTGAGGGAGGGGTGAAAGTTTGAGAAGGATGTTTGGGAGTTCATAGTATTCAGAATGGTTTGGGATGAGACAGAGGGAGGAGGGATGGGAAGGACAAAAGGGATTTTTATAGCAAAATGTAAATAATTTATACATGCATTTGTATACTTTTCTGTCAAGAAGGAACATAAATGTCGAGAGCGGTTTTCGCCCGTCCATTGGATAAGGTTTTCCTAAGGTCAGTATTCACTTGTTTAGTAAGAAAGGGAGACAGCTGTGGTATTGGGTATTCAATGCAGAAAAGATTCCTCAGGCTCACCACACCCCCCGAGGAGAGAGAGCAGGAGAGCCAGTTAGAGGGAGGCAGTGTCTGACATTTGTGAATGCTCCCACTTGGACTGAACGGAGCACAGACAATCCCCTTCGGAGGTTCATGCACCCACATGGGGCTACCAATGAAGAGCAGAGTTCATAGGCAGTAGCACTAGGCAAGCACCTAATCTGGACAACGGCACCCACTTCAGAATAATTGAATTGACATACAACAGATGATCATTACCTATAAAGGTGAGCGATTTAAACATATAATTTCCAGGAGGCGTGGATGAAACACACAGGGAAATCCCCGTAGGTGTAGGCGGCACTAAAGGGAATTGCCACTTGTGCAAAGACTGAATAGACGGCATGCCAGCGCGTGCTCAGGTTCAGGACAGTGAGGAACTGGTACACATACATTAAAATCCCTGGGGCAGGTTTACGAGTTCTGGCGCATCTCTGAAAATCAGCAGGGATGCGCCAGAAAAGGCGCGACACGCAATTCCCTCCCTGCACCACCACGAATGCGTCGCAATTACAATACGGTGCACCGTGGCGCAAGGAAAGGGCGATGCGTGTCGCATCCTGTGGCGTGAGGGCGGCACATTGCTGGAGTCCTGCCGAAAGCGCAACGCGGCTCCAGCAATGCTACGGGGCGCCCTATGCCTAACATGCTGCGTCACTCCTTACGTCTGCTTCAAGCAGGCGCGGGGTTTTGACGTAGCTTGGACATAAAAGTGACTCAGTGAAATCCTGTAGATTTCACTGAGTCAGTTTTACGAGGTGTTTCTGCGACGGAACGCCCACCCTGTGCCGGAACGCCCACATGAAACCTGACGCAGGTTTCATGTGGCGCAGGGCTTTACAACGTGACGCATCTCCCTAGATGCGTCACGTTGTAAATAAGATGCAACGTGGCGCATGGTTTACCCCGCCGCTGCGTCACAGAAGTGATGCAAAGGTGGCGTAAATGTGGTGCATGGGGCTTGTAAATCTGCCCCTCTCTTTTCCACTGGCGCACTATGGCTGGACCCGTACATCCTCAGGGCAGGCTGTAAGTGGGCCAAGACAGCAGAGTTACCACAGGAATGCTGGGAGTGGGTAACACACCGAGATGTGATGAGAGTATCATTCCTGGTGCCAGAGTGCACAGTGATTCACATGCGGCCAGGTGGGTAGAAGGCACCCGTTAGGCCTGCAGCCCCTCTCGGGTGAGCCCATCCAGCCCCCAGCATCGTATGCAGGCTAGAAGACCCCACACACCACACTAAACAGGTGCACCCGGACCGGATGACCACTGAGGCAGTATGTGGCCGGAGAGTACGGGCAGGCGCCAGGAGGCAGGACCTCCAATGGCCGACATTTCAAGGACAGGCGGGGTGAGTAAAACAGTACACTCTACTATCCAAGTATTGGACCCGTTCTAAGGCTGCTGCCTGGTGCCAGAGCATTGTCAAGTCAAAGGCGTGAGCTGCACAATGGGGGACACGCCAGATAGCGTCTGGTGGGAAGGCAGACTGTCTCTTCCTCCTGGGTAGGGGCATGCACCTGACTGCGGCCATGCTCAGGTGTGTGCAAATAAAGCCCGCTCGTGGTATTTTATATCTCGCCCAGCTGCGAGGTCTGCTTTGGGATTTCAAGGGTTTGAGGCCTGGCTCCGCAGCTGACACCCAGTGTTATCCTGGACTGCTGTCCTTGATTGTCATTCTTCATATAAGTATGAGCAGTTGTATTCAATCCAAGGAACCAACAGTGCTGTTTTCCAAGGAACCAACAGTGCTGTTTTTGAAGGATAGGTTTACAAAGTGTCTAGTTCGTAAGATCTCCTGTTCACTGACACTACTTCACCAGCAGACGAGTCTCGCCCGTGCTGCAGTGCAGAGAGAAGTGATGTACATGGTAAAGCAGCAGCACTCAGAAGAGTGGCGTTTGAGCGCCACCTAGTGAAAGAACACCAGTTGCGTCGTCCTTGCAGATGCAGCTGTAAAATACTGAGCCTGGATTAGAAGTTAAGGGAAATGAAAACGTTCTGATTCCTGGCAGAAGCTGCAAAATCCATAGTAGAATCCTCTGGCGCAACATCAGCTCTCCAAAGTACCTTTGTGGGAGAGGTCATTTTGCTAGCGGGATTTTTCTCAGACTTAGCACTGGGATATTGAATACCATCAAAAGACTGTAGAGTGTAGACAACCCTTTACCTTCAACTCAGAGGATTGGAATGTGCAAAGCACATCTGCTCGCGACGCCCCTGGCTCATGTTGATGACGCACCTGGCGCACAGATTGGGACCCCTGGTGTAGAAGCTTTACAGAGACTCTTTTCGGTGAAACTATTTAACAACATTAAACCACTGCGGATTCAGCTTAGAGTGTCCCAGTAAAACAAACTGGCTTTGTGGTCATCTCATCGAAACTGGGAGGATACGGTGCAAACAGGGATTAAGGCAAATATCAGAACAGTCTTTAACCTCAATGAATGTCATAAAAATAATTTATTCCATATATTTGATCACATACACAGTACATATGAACCATTTCAATTCACAAGTTTTAGACCCCCAACCCAACTAAAGTGGTTCTATTGCATCAACCAACTTATGATATTTGTGTTGGTTATCACATGACACACTGTTTTTGTTGCCATGACAGCCATCTCTTTTGATGTAATCCGTCTCTAGCAATATTGGCATCCAGTTTCACTGTAAGCAGCCAACTCGTGTTTTGGGGGAAACCCCACTTTTTCAGGGCAGAGCGGAACTTGGACTCCTTCTCTCATAGACCCCCACACAGCAGCACCACATATGCATCTAACAGAACAAAGAGTCTAGAAAGATGGAGGCTCCCCTCGTTCAAGCATAATGATATTACAATATCAGCGAACCCATCTCTACAGAGTATTGTGGTTTGCCGTCTTGCAGCCTCTCAAAGCAATAAAGTGAAATTCATTATTGGGTGGCGGTGTGATAGGAAGTTCTTTGCAAGGACCTCCTAGAGGGCATTAAGACCCTGCTGAGTCAGCTCATTGTGACCCAGTGAAACACACTGCCTTTGTTATTGGATGATTGTTATTGAAAGAAGCCATCGGCTCCTTGCAGCACATGTCATGTACGAGAGCTGCAGAGTATACCTGCACAATGAGTGACGTCAGCAAGTCTGGGCAAAGGCCACTCCACCTTCAAAGCACAATAGGCTAACTGCATTGAGTTACCAGATCAGAACAATAACACACACTATAGAGCTCCACAGCTACAGTCAGCAGAGGCCAACATCAATGTCCTAGCTCTCCACAGGGATGTTGAGCCTAGCTGAAGCAGTGTGGGGCAGAGTGTAGGATTGTCAGGTGTGGTTGATGTGACTCTCTGAAACTGGAGATGGTATTGAATGTGAGACAAAGGGCATACGCGAATCAGAAGCCAGCAGCTCCTCAAATGAAGACATCCGTCATTCTGAACCACATGTCAAACACACAGGCTACTATTCCACAAATTAAAACTGGCCAAACTGCTAGGGTTGAGCACCCCAAAACTTCAAACCATGTATTTTCTCAGTTCCAATACTTGATCCAATATCCTAAAAATATGCAAAAAGAGTTGGAAGTGGAATTGGTTGCACAAGTGCCTCTCTTAACGAGGGATGAGGCAGCTTTGATACCCACACCTCCTCTGACTTTGTATGTGGAGGTTTTACGGCTGCATTCAATGGAGAAGAGTGATCAGGACATCTACAGACAGCCATCATTTAAGGATGCAGGATTACAGATGAGAAGCTGATCACGATTTTGGAAGATATTTGTGGGTGAGATCAAGCAAATAAAGAAGCACCAGACAGATATTGCTGGCCAGGCTAAGGAGCTCCAGATAAGATGGATCATAAAATGCCCCGGATAATGGACAAGGTGGAGGAAATGGAGCAAGGAACATCAGACTGTGGAGGTAAAATATCTACATTTGCAGATCAAGCTGGACAATTTGATATGGAGCTGGTATATCTTTGGAATACATAGGAAGAGTTTAAAATCACTCTAGGAGCAGCAATTTGAGATTAAGAGGCATTCCAGAGGCCAAAGAGGACACTGCCAGGGCTATTTATTATGTTGAGACACTAATAAGGACCCATGTTCTACAAGATTACTCTCAAAACCTCACCATAATGGGTCAAAGAGTCCTCACACACTGATCACCACATGCTAAGCATACTAGAACAAAGTTGATAAATCTTTTGGATTATAGGGTCCAGGAACTGAACTGATATAACTATAGGTAATTCAAGAACGGGCCTTTGAAGTGCAAAAGGAATTTTCATTTGTAGTTTTTTCAGATTGACTGTGGAAACAGCCTTTAGACGTAAGAAGTTTAAAAATAGATTATCACAATTTCGCTAGGTTTCTGTAGAAAACAAGCGAGGTTAAAGCTTCCACATAACATGCAATTGTATGCACTCAACACCGTCAAAGAATCACAGGCCTTTTGGAATTATGATTGTTTCCCAGGGCATGATGCATGCAGGAGGTCTAGGCCAGGATTTATCAGAGGATTGTGTTGCCCATGCTGTAGCAAGGGCAACTCAATCCTTAAGTCAGATTTACCAAGCCACACAAGACCACCTTGTGTGGCCTTCTGTGGCTCTGTAAATCTGGAGTAAACCAAGGCAGCGTAAGTGCCTTGAGTTGCTACACCCCGGGATGGTGCTACCTTGGTGGAGCATGGGTGTTCCAACACATCCACCATGTATTTTGGTGCATTCCCAGATTTACTTGGACTGGTAAACTTGGGAATGTGTTCAAACTGTAACGCCTTCCTGGTAGAGGCGCAGCAAGGAGAAATTATATTTTCCTCTTTTAAAGTGTGCTGTAATCTGCAGCACACTTAGAAAGAGGAAAATGCCTCTAAGTATTGTTTTGTGTAGGAAGGTGTCCCTTCCTTCACAAAAACAATCCTGCCCACAACACTGGCACCCTTGCATCATGGCAATAGGGTGTCTGCATTGAAGCTAGGCAGCCACAAGTGTGCCAGCACAAGGAAAGTGCAGGAATGCACCATATCACAGAAAATATGGCAAATTCCTGTCCTCTCCATTAGAGGCAGAACATTATCCTGCTATATTGCCAGCATCAAAGTTTGATACATTTGGCCTCTGGTATTTGGTCAGTCCCAGTAGAGATACTTATGGTGGTTGAGCCAGAAGTCCTAAAGATGTTTTGAATTATGTTGATTTATCTTCTGGGGGCTGAAAGGGTTCATGTCACAGAGAAGACAGAGATAATGAGACTGAACACAGGGAAATAAGAAGTCAGCTAAGTATCAAGGGTGAAGCTGATATGAGGGTTCCTCCAGGCTCTGGATCTTCAGCTGGCTGGCTTTGCTCTCAAGGAGGTCAGTGAAAGTGATGGGACAACTGCAAACAGAACAACAGTTGCACTTTGGAGTAGGTGAGTCTGAGGAAAACTGTGGTCATCCATGCCTCAATCAAGGGCTTCGAGAGCTTATGATTGGTTGTGTGCGTTGATGACATGGAAGTAGAGCAGTGTGTTGTTGAGGTAGGAGTGGAAGAGGTTTCTAGTTGCTTACACATATCTGACCTCCAGCACGGAAGGTTTACACCCCACCTCAATGTGACCTGTCCAGCCTGTTGATTGACCATGGTCTTTCCAGAATGGACCGTTCTATCAGTCTTGTGATTTGTCCTTGTGACACAATAAAAAGTCTGTGTTTGTTTTTACATTGATATCCAGCTCATTCTTCTGTTTGGCATTTGCAGCCAGTATGCGATTTAAGGTGCAGTTTTGAACTCATATTGCTGAACGACTTCATCAGGTTACCTTTACTCTGTCAACAGAAGAAATAGTGTCTTACCCACACTGTCACTGATGGTCCAGCTTGGACAGACCAATTAGTGGAAGTGTCTGAAAGGTAACCTCACATAAAAGCAGAGGAACCCATAAGCTTTACTTTTCATCAATCCACGTTCCATTACTAGTTCCCTGAACCCCCAAACACACCTAGAAGAGACAGTCATAGCCCTTCCTAGTCTAATCGAGCCCAGTGAAAGCGCGGATGCCATATGCTAAAAATAAGAGAGCATCCCTGACTTGTCCCAGAGGGCCATGTAAAGGCACCATCATGTTTTTTAGCTTTTGTTTAAACGTCTCACAGAAGGGCCTGAAAACTTTGCCAATAAGAAGAGGCTCATGATTAAAAGAGCAAAGATCAGAAGTACAGTGATCCAGAAGGGCCTTGGGTCGCAGGGCTCTTCTTTCTGGACATCCTCCCAGATGTTAATCAGCTCTTCTGGATTGAGGCCATGGACGACCAGCGCCTCCTTGAAGGCACATCTGCTGTGCCACAAGTGTCGCATGCCTTGGACGCAGAAGCGGAAGTCATGCCGATACGTCAAACCAGCTGCCAAGCCCAGGAAGCCAAAGTAGACATCATCCAGCGGAAAGATGGGCATCCAAGTGGAGGCATGGTATAAGGCAGGGATGAAGGTCCCTGGTATGATGTACCCACCACCAGCTGGGTACATTGGGTATTTGCCGCTAGGGTACATAGCCTCCGTGATTTTGTACTTTCCATATCGTTCAGTGTCGGATCCTTTGTGGATGTAGCCGTGGACTGCTGCGGAGACATTCACCGTCTCCTTCAGGTATTTTACCAAGCCGAGGGGGTTCACATACTCATCGTCATCACCTGCCGAAAAGAAGAGAAAGGTGAGGATGGTTAATGATGAAAGTTGTTGATGTTTTTTATATTTGCACCTGAACAGTTGATCTCCAGTGACCAAATATTGTAGAGGACTCTGAACCAAGAATCAGAATTACTGTGAGAAAGGTTCCCAGCAATACTTCCATGAATTACTTAGTGTATATTTATTTTTGTTTGTACACATTTCAACCAGAAATACTTTTTGTTGGATGCATAAGAACTTAAACAGATGGTGGAAACATTAACCATGGTGGTGGGGTGAAGATGAGACAGAGAATAGATGGCACTAAAGTCATTTAAAAAAACCTTTTTAAACTAAAACCCTGACAAAGATTATTGTGTCTTCTTCTTGTATTTCCTGCATGAGGACCACCAGACATCCTTCTCATTGGTTATTGTGCCAATTCACCAACCATTCAAACCAGCATCTTGTCCTCAATACGTATATAGTGTCACAGTTAGAGTCCTGATATGAACTGAAAACACATACTGGCTCAGAGTCTTGCATTATTGGACGATACCATGGCAATCGATGGATATAGGATACTAGGTTCGCACCACCCTACTCCATGGAAGATACCACTAGTAAAACGTTGCTTGCAAGGCAGTGCATAAAATGTGATAAAACATTCAAATACAGAAGTGGCATTTACAGATGGGGCTCCATACAATTTTCTAGGCTAGGAATATCTGTCCAGGGTTAATACTGCACCTCTCACAGGTGACTGCACTGTTACAGAACAGGGGTCGTCTCACTGGGCCTGGAAGTTAAGTTGGGTTTCTAGGGGCAACTCACCAATCCTTCTAACAAGTACTGCCTTTTACCTCTGGGTCTCCATGGACTGGACCTTCCTGCAAGCTCACTGAGAAGTCCAATCTAAAATTCAAGGGCCTGACCATCAGCGGGTAGGGAGGTGTAACAATCAAATGTTAATGTTGGGGGAGCGGGGAGTTATGTAGGTTTAGAAACTGAAAACCCTACAAACACATATAAAGACACAAACAAGATTGTGTTATGACTTTAAAAAAGAAATACCAAGATTGTTCACTGATAGGTCCAACACTTTCTAACCACATTGGGACTATCCTTCTTCTCCAAAGCATTGCGGCACAGTCGGTGCAAGAAACACATGGGCACGTAGAGCGCTCGGTTTTTGACACTATTCATGCTCCTGCATACTGTTGCTCATGTGTGCCCCTCGTGCACTTTCTTATTAATAAAGTTTTCACCAACTAATGCAAACATAATTTGAAGCTAGCCTACAAATAGTGTCTTATGGGCTCCAGGATCAATCGCGATTCTGATATAGGATTGTAATTTAACATCTTATGGTGCAGGTTATAGAGTAAAGGGCTTAGCGCTGCTACCATCTTCTTCAATGTAACTTTTGACCTCTAATGGGCCTTTGTACCCTTGATCAGTTCCATCTGTTGAAGGTCGCCCTCGGTGCGTTCCCTAAGCGCTGGCTCAGTTGGTTCATGAATCATGACCTATATTTTGTTTAATTTTCCGGATTTCAGGCCGATTTCACAAGAAAGGAGTTTGCGCTGGTAAAATGCGCACTTGCGTGTTCAGTGCTAATGCCTCTTTTGAAAGTTGCCTCCTGCTGCTAGGGCCTGGTCTTTTGCTGTGTGAGGAAACCGAAACAGCCCCAATTACTTCCGCTTGGCTAGCGAGTTAGCACTTGGCAGCCATGTGCCAAACAACACTCTCCCTCCTGACCCTGGCGCACATAAACAGACACACACTCAGGGAGGTGGCGACGTGCTGGTGGGTGCAGTGAGGGAGGTTTGGGGGGGCAGGGCGTGACTATACCAGCAAGTTAAAGCCAAAATTGTTCGCTTCAGTGTTGAAGGGGAGGAAAGAAGTAATACCTTTCCAGGAAAGGTATTACTTCTTTGTCATGATGAAACCAATTGCTATTGAACACTTCTCCAAGTAGCCGGGATCGCGCACTTCTATACGGTGCAGCTTTTTATGCGGTTGTACATTCTGAAGCAGCGCATTGATTCAACAAGATAATATGCGACCTCCCCCGAAACAGTGGCTTCTATTTCCGCGCTGTTTTCTTTATCTCACAAGTACTGCTACCTCGCTGAGGCCGGCAATCAAATATGTAATCACACAAATACGCGAAATTTATAGCAATTTTACACTGACTCACTCCATTTGGCCTGCCACTGCAAAATGATAATAGAACATCATGCTGCAGTAAGGAGGAGAGCCTGAGGCCAGATCACATTCATCACTTAAGAGGCATTGATTGGCACAGGTACCGTACAGTAGCAGAATACACGCAGTCTCGTAGAAATAACACCGGCCTTCCGCATTGTAGTTTCTACCTAACTTTTCAAAACATTCCCATTACAGTTTGCATTGCATTGCCTGCTCAACAATCTCGTTGCTATCTCTGAATAATTGTAATACTGATCTGTTGAGAATGGGACCAGATTTACCATACCACACTAAATGCCCACCACTGTGACCTCCCCCCCCCTCCATAGCACAAGATCACTAAATTGTACTGATAAAGGAGATAATTGTATGTTATGGTTACAAGGCCAGTGTCATATGTCGAAATCCCCAGTGACGCCAGGAAATGCTAGAGAGGAGGGAAAGGAAAGGGGGGAATAATGGAAATTTGGGGGAGAAAGTAGGAGGAGATAATGAGAAAAACATCCTGTTCACTCATAAGCTTGATAAAGGATCCATTTTGCCCTTTAGGAGCAGGTCCATGTACACCATTGCACAGTAACCCAGGTCTGTGAGGTGCAGCACTCGTAGATATTTCGGGCAAGAGTTCTCAAAATGCATTTGTGAGAAAATTTAAGCAGGGGCTCCACTGCTTCTCAAACTGTTGCGGCTGGTGGTTTACTGTAGCTGAGATCTTCTCCATGATCAGGGTGTGGTACAGCTTGTGAAGCCAGTCGATATCTTCCGGCATGTCACCCACACCCCAATGACCGTTCACTGTTTGCATGTGAATTATAGATGTGCACGTTGTAGGCGTTGAAACAGCTGGGCGTAAAATGAGAAGCTACAGAAAAAGTCCCAGCGCCATTAGCACATGTAAAATGTTTTTAGATACATATTGTTCATACTGACTGCTGAGACATGGTTAGATATGTCCTTGTTGGCCTCAGATTCCTCCAAATTAAAATCCGGTTTGATCTGCTTTATTACATCAGAAAAGGCTAATTTTGTTGGCTCTTAGGGCTCAGTGCACTTTACCACCGTCCGCTAACCAGTACTAAAGTGCTTGCGCTCTTTCCTTTCAAACTTGGTAAAATTGGCTGACACCGAATTGGCAAATTTAATTTACTTAGAAATGTGGTTCTGCATATACATAGGGACTGTACATTAAATGCTGCTAGTGGGCTTGCAACACTTATTGTGCCACCCACTCAAGTGATATTCCTCATGTAAAGCACTATGATACCTCCGGGTCTCAACTGTCACATGTGTCATGCCAGGGTCTTTGTGTTAATTTTTCATGCTTTCTAGCCAGGGTGCCATTTGAGACATTTCCATGCCTTCTGGCAGCCTTGGTGCTTATGTGTGACGTTTCCATGCTTTCTGGCCTGGGTGCTTATGTGCGCTATTTCCATAGTTTCTGGCCTCCGTGACCTGGAGGCTCATGTGTGACACTTCCATGCTTACTGGCCTGGGTGCTTATGTGTGACGTTTGCATGCTTACTGGCCTGGTGTGACCACCAGGCCTGGGTCAGTGCCTAGGTGCTTATGTGTGACACTTCCACACTGTCTGGGCTCAGTGGCCTGTGTGCTCATGTGTGACTTCACATGCTTAATGTGTGACAACGTACAAAATAAAAAAATCAGAATGTAGTTTTTATTCTGTAAAGTTGACGTTGAAACGGTCTTAAAAAAAAAAAAGCCTAACACGCATAGCACTTTTTGTTGAAAAATCAAGAGTGGCCCGAAGGGTGTTGTGATCATCACAGTACGGTCCCTTAAAGAGTCCTGGGCAGCAATGTATGCAATTTCAATCTCTTTTACACCTACTCAGGAAGTAATCTGCAGGTTGTAATTTCAGTCTGTACTGTGCTATCTCTGAGCATGTCCTAGGGAGTGGACTCCATTCTTCAGTTGTGATCTTATTCTGTTTTACACCATGCCTCAGTCGGACTCTGTTCAATGAAGCAGTTTCTCCTTCTGTTGAGATTTTATTTTCTGTGGTTTCTCTGAGTCTGTCCTAGGAAACACTCTCTTGAAGAGTTATGATCACTCAACATTGTGCAGTCTATTCGTGACACATGATCCGAAACTTTAATATGCTATTTCTTACAACTGCACTGGAGAGAGGCCTCTCACTCTGTCTTGGCCACCACTCCCATGCGATCTCACACGACCATGTGCCGTCTCTCAACAAATTCTGAGAAGCGATCAGAAAAATAATTTCAGGCTATGTTGATACTTTTGTGGACGCCAGGCATGTGCAGATAGACTGATGGAAAGAACCAAACAGAAGGCACTGACATCATTATTAATGCTGATACCCCAAAAAATAATTTTAGTGTTAATGATAATACTTCCCAATGAAAACGTACATGACAGAAAAGGAGCCAATTATTGAGATTTCTTGAGTTGGAATTATTTACATGTTTGAAATTCATAACATGTGTCTGCAAGAGAATGGGTGATCCTCTATTTACCACGTTATAGCTGCCTGAATCTGTGGGATTCCCTGTTTAGGAAATGAAATTGTGCAAAGCATGCTCGAGGCACACATCTCAACAGTTTCTGTATACCATATAACCAAGCCCCATGCATTAGATGTAGGATGTATTGCTTGCTGCTATAGTTTATTATTGCGTTATAACCTGTACAGTAAAGCCTACTCTTCTCTCTTTAATGCCTATAAGTTGGCATTGACTCTTTCCTCCTCTCAGGTGGCTTGTGAAAGAACTTTTTCGAAGCTCAAGTACATCTTGAATAGGCTGCGTAATTCTCTCTCTCAGTCACGTTTGGAAGCCTTTATGCTTATGTCTGTGGAAAAAGATGCTTTAATGCGAATTAGCAATGAGAAAATCATTGATCTTTTTGCCTCCAAAAGCAAATTGATGCAAGGCATGTTAACACTTTAAAATGTGAGCTTAAGTTACCACATTTCTTAGCTGAGCATTTAAAAAATATATTTTCTTTGACGGTTGCACTCTGGACATGAAAAGCATTTGACTTTTGCACGTTACCGTCAACATTTCGAGGGCCATTTATAAATATTAAACATCGCAGTGCAATAACCAGAGATGACCTCCTTGCGTTGGCTCTCTTTGAGCCTGCTTTGCACCACGCACACACCTTTGTACCATGGTGAAAGGCTGTGTGCATTACGTTTAGCATAGGTTTTGCACTGAAACAACAAGTAATATACATCCACTACAAAATCCTATGCTTGTCTTAAATCTAGGTCTACCTTTGTTAGTAGGTAACATCAAAACCCATGGGTGGTTGCTTGGGGACTTGCTCCCACATCTCATCTGTGAAACATCCTCTTGACACAAATTAATACAAAGTGCAATTGAATATATCACTTGTTTGAGAAGAAGTACGTTATTATGTTTTTACAGTGTTTCATATTAAGGATTTGCTACTACAGGCAGGTCATGTTAACTGTTTACAATGTCAATATGCACACAATCATAATGTTGTGCAGTGTTGCACTTTTATATAAGATGCTTTATTTGAGCACTGTTTACAAAACTCAGGATAGAAAAATCATTTAATGTTTGCACATTGTCTTGTACACTATTTACTCTGAACCTTTGCACAATTGTTTGAAGTTAAGTGCGTTTTTAAATGTCTTTATGCTATTTTATATGAAGAATAAATTGGTTATATTTAAATTCATGTTTCGTGCTCGACATTTCATTTTTTAGTGTTCTCTGTAGGAATGTCTGTGAGTTATGACTATGTATCTTGGCGCTCCTCAAGGTAGTCATTTACTATGCTTTAAAAGTTAATACAATCTAATATATAATGAAAAATGTGTTGAAAAATGCTTTTTCTTTTGGCTTTTTCTGTCTCCCAAATTTCTTGGGGGGGGACAAGTTCAACCCTCCAAACTCCCCCTAGTAGTGGTTGCTCACTGTGCTTGCTCGCTACACACCATGTAGGGGCTGGTCTCACTTTTACTTCTCTCTGATTTACTACTTGTACCTATTTTTGGTGCTCTCTGAAAGAATGTCTATGGGTACATATGACTGGGTGGGTAACCTGGTGCTCTTGAAGGTCATCATCTACTATTTACTGTGCTCTGAAAGTTGATACAATTGAATATGTAATGAAAAATGTGCTGTAAAATTCACCATTTTGGTCGGTTGTTTTCCAAAATTTTCTTGGGGGAAGAACCCCCCCCAAACACCCCTAGTAGAAGTCGGGCTCGCTCGCTGCGCTCGCTCGCTACGCGCCGGACGGGGGCCGGTCTGCCGAATTTTGCCAGGGCTGCTTTCAGTTCCCAGTCCGGACCTGCTCAGGGTCGTGGAATGTCTTGTCAGCATCTTTTTCAGTCTTACATGTTCAGTGCCTGTAGCTCCTGAATGAATCCACAGCTTACCTTTCTTCAGTCGGACGCACATGGTCGGGGTCCTTATGTCGAGATGAAGTATTAGGGGTGCGCAGCGTGCGAAGTTCAGGTGTGATCCGTGGATCCAGGGGTTCCAGGTCTGTGGCGCCCTCTGGGGACTGAGCAATCTGGGCACAACACAAAAGGTGAAGGCTGCATAGGGCAGGCATGGTGGAGGGATACAACCTTTGTCGTTGAGCAGAGTGTAATGAGGCCCCCACACTCTCGGGGTTCATCTTTGTAACTCTGCCAGACACACAGTGATAGTCTGCAGGAGCTGGTAGCCAAGGGGTCACCTTTACATACAGTGTCCAGTGTTCATTTTAGTGCGAGAGGTAACAAGGCTCCCATGCTTCCCTGTTTCACCTGTTACTCTGTCAGACACAGAGGGATGGTCTGCAGGAACTGGTACTCGAGGGGTCTTCTCACATCAAGTGTCCAGAGTTAATGTCACTGCCGGAGGTAACAAGGCTCCCACACTTCCTTGGTTTACCTCTGTTACTCTGTAGGACACCAAGTGATGGTCTGCAAGGAGCTGGTACTTGAGGGGTCTCCTCACATGCAGTGCCCAGGGTTAATGTCAGTGTCGGAGGTATCAAGGCACACTTACCTGTTTTTTTTCAATTCTTCTAACAAATACAGACAAGGAAAATAATGTTGTTCATCTGTATTTCAGTGTAAAAAGGAGCCTTAGATATTGCACACCCCCTCAAACTTTAGAAAGCAAATTAAACTAATCCAATTATATAAATTATAAATTTCAGACACATATACAAATACCCTCATACATATAAGTCATCAGAATCGCTACAAAATCTTGGAGCCTTTACCCACAAGTTCTTCAATCCTTCACAGCACCTCAGTGGAATAAAACTCATCCCACACTTGCAAATTCATCTTTTATTTAGAAACAATGCCCATTCCTTCTGATCAATCAACAAGATTTCTTAAAACACATATCCACTCTCGACGTATCGATTACTGATGTGAGTTATTTTTTCCTATTGCTTGCTTTACCGAAGGGCAAGAGGGTACCTAGTGCTCTTCACTCCACCCTTGCCATAGAAGGAAGGGGATCTTTGGTCAATGGTGGAGGGTGTATTTGTTTTCCACCCCGCCTTGCCTAAGAGTGGGGGTAGTTTGTCCTGGTAAACAGCATTTACAACGCTATCTCCACAATGCATGCCATTACAACACAGTTGCTACAATGACCGTGTTGTTTGTACGCATACCATTACATCGCAAGTCATTAGTACGACTTGCTGTGGGGGGCGCAATGGTGTTGGATTTAGAATCCAACACCTTCCCTACTGTTGCGCAGGCTGGAGTTGGAATAGTAAATGATACTATTCCTAATTGCAGCGCACCACCTAAAGTAAGTCGTTGTAATGACTTGCGATGTAATGGTATGCGTTCTAACAACACGGTCATTGTAACGTCCGCGTTGTAATTGCATTGCTATGTATTCACATGCGTTGTAAGGGTATATATATTCTTTGAACCCTCACACACCTGTCTTGACCAGGTATGTGGCTGTTTACAGGCAAGGCGTAATCCGGATCCCGTGCTGCAGAGACTCATCAGGTTGTGTGTTTTTTTATGTAAGTCAGTGAAGGTGTCAAAGAGGCAGACCACATGGACGGTTTGACACTCAGAGAGACTCAGAGGCAGGCGAGGCTGGGCTTCATTGAACTGAAGCCCAGTCCTGCCTCTAATTTTCAGTATAATGTAAGCAACAGCATTTGCCAGTGTGGTTCTCTGGGATGAATATAAGGTGTTGTAATACAGATTCTGTGAGAGAGGGAGACAATTAGTTTTGTCAGGGAGCAGGCTCCGGGCAGCAGCAATAGCCAAGTGGCAGGAAGAGCATGTTAGTTTAAGCACGTTGGATAGAAAAGTATCTCACAAATCAAGAGAGCAAGGTGCGGTGGTCGCTCCTTTTCCTATAATTCAGCAAAACTGTGGAACTCTCTTCCCCTCCATCTGCGAGCAGAGCCCAACCTACTGCCTTTCCGCAAACTCCTAAATACTTTCCTTTTCAACAAACCCTTATAGACCCCAGCAACCTCCTTGCCCACATTTGTCTGCAGCGCTAGGATGCCTCAGGGTAGCTACCGCGCTTTACAAATATTCTTTTCATTTCATTTCAATGTGGCCATACCTCACTAAGCATGCACCTCATCCTGGAATGGTCCCCGGCGCTATAATGTGCAACTAATGCATTTTAGTGCGGTGTTGCAGACACCAGCACTATAAAGCATTAGTCGAATGTCTGATGCAGGTAAGCCGCCAACAGCCTGCTCGTTTCTGCTTGGGGAGAGCAGTGCCACTACTGTCAACGCTGTGGAGACTTAATCTCCCAACATCCACAGCTTCATAGGACTCACGCTCATAAGCGTGCTACATTCCCACGGCAGTGTAAGCCGCCATCAGCCTGCTTGTTTCTGCTTGGGGAGAGCCATGCCACTACTATCACCACTGGGGAGACTTCATCTCCCAACATCCCGTGCTTCAGAGGGCTCTCGCTCATTAGCGCACTATGCTCATGCAGCAGTGCAAGCCGCCAAGACCCTGCTTGTTTCTGCTTGGGGAGAGCCATGCAACTACTATCACCGCCGGGGAGACTTCACCTCCCAACATCCCCTGCTTCAGAGAACTTGCCCTCATATGCGCGCTACGCTCCCACTGACAGGGACTCGCATGGGGACACGCCCGTGAATCGCCCGGGCAAAGCCTGGGCCAAGGGCGGGCCCATCCAAGCCTGCAGATCCCGGAGGAGGCTGGGCCTCCCTTTAACAAGTCAACCCCATTCATCTTCAGTAGAATAGGGAAGAAAAAGGCAAATCAGACAGCTACGGAAGAGGTAACGATTACTTCATTAGATAATTTTTTGGCGAAAGCCACAACTGCTTTGGACAAAGAAATTACAATTGCAGAGAGGAGGCTGTCATTGGGAGCCGGGGGGTGTTTAAATGACCTTCTCCATTCACCTGGTCGGGTTGTTCCCCCTTTATCAGCTGACCAGCCCATTGTTTTCGATCCCCCCAAACAACTGTGCCTACACCAGTCTGTTCTGCTGCAAACCAGTCATCATCCAAGGTAGCCATCCTCACTGCTAAAAGGAAAAGAGGGCCACCCAAACCTGCCCTAGCTACCATTGCCAAAAAAACAAGAAAGGGCAATTCTTCTCAAGACGCCGCAACCACCCCAGCCCCCTTACAGAATAATGCTACATTGGCCTTGAAATGGCAGGATGTCAAAGCGAACGTTAAAAAGCGTATAGATCCGATCGTTTCTCGACTAGACGTTAGTGAACGTACTTCTGCTGATCTGGTGGCCAAACAAACTACTGACACAAACTGTGTTACAGCCGGGGGGAGGGGGGCAATTTGGTAGCACCAGCAAATGTCATAGTATTATTACTCATAATCAGCCCCAGGGGCAAGAAAATAAAAACTCGGCTGCAGACAGTCAAAGCACAGGTGGGACTCAACTCATGAATATAGAGATCCCACAAAAGATGGCCCAGTTGAATGTGGTTCCCCCTGGATCTATTAGTAGCATGCAGCAGTTTGGTCCTGAAGGCATTACTCCTAGCGTGTGCACAGCACCAAATAAAGTACAGTCAGCGAGCAGTACCTCAAAAAGAGTAGCAACCCTTTCACTCTGAATTTACCACCTGCGGTGTGGCCCTTTGTGATAATTAGGGTTAATGTCCCACTGATTAGAGCATCCCAAAATTAATTACCTGCCCATTTCATGGCTAATGCTCGGCACGGGTTGTCGCAAGCCACTAATATAGTCCACCTAATACAAGATCGCCTGATTACGGCCGGAAGAATCCCCTGGGTAGGCCCAGATCCAAAATCAATTGAAAATGACTGCATCATCCTTAATTTGGACAACCGCTAGTTGGTGAAGGATCTGTTATGTCAATTACCGATAGCACCTTCCTTACAGTCCCAGATGTTCATCGTCCCGCTGGGCTTCTTCTAGAAACCACCCTCTATGCTTAAAAATAACATTCAAAGTTTAAGACCCCCTGCAAATAATAACTTATTTTGCACCCCTCGGCTGGCTAATAATAATAATATAGTTTTAGCAAATAGATTTGCCTTACTAGAGGACATCGAAATCTGCGATTGACTCAGTCTCTCTTCTAAACCATCACCTCTATTTTGTATATCACATACTTGCGACCATAGAGCACAAGCCCGGGTTAGGGGTTTTTACGGGATCGGCGGCTCGGTCACCACGAGTCTTGACACACACGATCCACCCAGTATGTTATTTGTTGTCCGTAGGGGGGATCCTTTGCCCCAGCCTGAGCAAGGAGTGATTTTAGTCTTCTCATGGAATATAGCCGGCTTCTGTAATAAAAAAAGGTAGCATGGCATGGGAAAGTGAGTTGCAGAATGCCAGAATTATTTGCTTACAGGAAACTTGGGAACAGAAGCCTATCTTCCTAAATGGTTACAATTCCTTTTTTAATCCAGCAGCTCCCTCAAACTCAGGTAGAGCAAAAGGGGGCTTAATAACACTCATTACTAACACTATCCCTTTTGATAAGGTAAATTGTGTAAATAGTTCAGCTTATTTTATATTGAAGTAGCCAGAGGATGGAGGAGGCCAGACTTATTGCTAATACATTTTTATAACAATAATTTTATAAATCCAACAGAAGTGTTTAAAGAATTGAGGCGCACCATGGAGGCACTGCTTTCTCCTCATCCTAGACAGTTATTCATTGTTTGGGTTGGAGATTTTACTACTCATATTTGTAAGCACACTTACCCAAGCATATGTGGGCTAACCGATGTAAATTAATGCGACTCCATAGAAATGGTAGAAATTTGGAAAGAGTGGATAACTTTATGTATTTGGGCATTCTCTTTGCAAAAAACTAAATTGGGCTATAATGGCCAGAAATAGAGTGAACCAGATGACCAAAAGTATATCTGGCCTTTGAATTTTGCAATAAAAATAGGGAACAAACCAATCAAAGAAATGTGAGAAATGTACTCTGCAAGAACATTATTCATAGCGACCTATGGTGCAGCAATCTGGAGTATAGCACATGTTGATTCCTTGCAAGTTATAGAGGACACATTTTTAAAGAGACTACTGGACATCCCCAGTTCATGCTCAAATACTTTAGTCCATAAGGAACTAGGCTTCCCGTTTATATCTGATATTTTAAACATGTCCCCCCTTTTAACTTGGCTCTCGATCTGGAAAAGGGAAATGGTCCCTTTAAATCAAATTGTGTTAAAGGACATTTTATCTTTGGACCGAGCTCCCTCGATTACATTGCTAGCATATGTAAAGCAGCCTTTTAGCAAGCTAAACTTAGAGTTTTTGTTTAACTCACCATCCGAGTGCATATCCTTTTCTAAATCCTGATTAAAAGAACTTTTTATTGCCAAATGCACTCAAGATTGTTGGCAAAATAAAACTCAGTTATTACCTACCGAACATCACCAACTGTGGCAACTGGGCACCAATCTTATCTCTCATTTGTTACGAACATCAGACACCGTTTTACACTGGTGAGATTTAGACTGAATTATATTTAGTTAATGGCTGAGTATCCAGCTTACTTGGTAAACCAGTTGTCTTTATATCCTTGCGACGGTTTTTCCAGCCAATCCATTTCGCATCTTCTATTTTCTGCTCATTTTATAACGCTGAGAGGAAAAAATGTATTATCCCATTACTGAGAAAACAGGGTCAATGCTCGCACAATCAGGCTCTTGAAACTCTTCGACTACCCGAAACACCATACATATGCTTTATGATCGCGTCTTTCTTAATAGCTGTTTTAAAGAGCAGAAAGGTAAATATTAACCCATAAGGGGCACGCCTTAAGAGCTTGTATGTCTGTGTTTGTGACTCTCCGGGTATGCTAAAAGTTTTAATGACCTATATAATTGTACCCCTATTGTTGTCCCTATCAAACCCATATTGGCTAACGTGCTTGGATGAAACTATGACTTTTATTGGATGGCTATTATTTATGATTTTATATACCTTTTATGCATTGATCCAAATGTGAAATAAAGTTGATTGATTGATTGATTGATTGCCTAACCAACTTGCCCACAGTCCGCTACCCCTGTTGCCTTTCTACCTGCTGCCCTCTGTTTGTGTCTCCCCTGCTCTGTTTTCCTTTTCTGCTCATTTTCCTGCCCTACGTTTTGCCTTACTGCTCATTTCTCTGCCCTCTGTTTTGCCCTATTCTGTTTTGCATTTCCTGCTCATTTTTCTGCCCTCAGTTTTGTCTCCATTTTGCCTTTTCTGCTCATTTCTCTGCCCTCGGTTTTGCCCTATTCTGTTCTGTTTTGCATTGTCTGCTCATTTTTCTGCCCTCAGTTTTGTCTCCATTTTGCCTTTTCTGCTCATTTCTCTGCCCTCTGTTTTGCCCTATTCTGTTCTGTTTTGCCTGCTCATTTTTCTGCCCTCTGTTTTGCCTTTTCTGCTTGTTTTTCTGCCCTCTGTTTAACCTATTTCTGCTTGTTTTTCTGCCCTCTACTTTGTCTTTTTCTGTTGTTTCCCTCTTCCCACCGTATCCCACCATCTGTCATTGCCCTCCTCCCGCCACCCAGCACCCCCCTCACCCCTACTTAATGGAGGATGCAGTACAACACCATTGAGCAGGTCCTCATGCCTGCTCACCCTGCGACAGTTCTCATGTCCAGCTTGCTCGCAGTCCGCTACCCTCTGCTGTCTGTCTACCGGCTGCTCTCTGTTTGTGCCTCCTCTGCTCATTTCTTGCTCTATTGTGTCACTTCTAGTCATTTTTCTGCCCTCTGTTTTGGCTTTTTCTGCCCTCTGTTTTGCCTTTTGGCTCATTTCTCTGCCCCTCTGTTTTACCTTTTCTACTCGTTTTTCTGCTCTCTGTTTCACCCTCTTCTGCTCTGTTTTGCCTTTCCTGCTCATTTTTCTGCCCTCTATTTTGCCTTTTCAGCTCGTTTTTCTGTCCCGTTTTGTCTTTTCTGCCCTGTTTTGCCCTCTTCTGCTCTCTCTTGCCTTCCTTCTTGTTTTTCTGCCCGCTGTACTTTCTCTGCTAGTTTCTTGCTGCGTTTTGACTTTTCTGCTTGTTTTTCTGCCCTCTGTTTTGCCTTTTCTGCAAATTTTTCTGCCCTCTGTTTTGCGTTTCCTTCTCATTTTTCTGCCTTCTGTTTTTCTCTCTTCTACTCTGTTTTGCCTTTACTGCTTGTTTTTCTGCCCTGTTTTGCCTTTTCTGCAAATGTTTCTGCCCTCTGGTTTGCATTTTACTGCTCATTAGTTACTGCCATTTCCCCTCCTCCCGCCACTTCTCTCCTCCCGCCACTTCCCTCCTCCGGTCACTTCCCTCCTCCGGCCACTTCCCTCCTCCGGCCACCCAGTGCACCAGCCTCTCCCCAGGACCTACTTAATGGAGGCCAGAGCGCAACCCAATTTAGCAGATCCTTGTGCCAATTCCCCCTGCAACAGTTCTCCTGTCCAGCTTGCCCGCAGACCGCTACCCTCCGCTGCCTGTCTACCTGCTGCTCTCTGTTTGTGCCTTCTCTGCTCATTTCTTGCTCTGTTTTGCCTCTCTGCTTGTTTTTCTCACCTTCCGTTATGCCTTTTCTGCTTGTTTTGCTTCCCTCTGTTTTACCCTCTTCTGCTCTTTCTTCTTCTTTTTCTGCCCTCTGTTTGTACTTCCTCTGCTCGTTTTTTGTTTTGCCTTTCCTGATTGTTTTTCTGCCCTTTGTTTTGCCATCTCTGTTTGTTTTTCTGTCTTCTGTTTTGCATTTTCTGCTCATTTGGAGCCCTCTGTTTTGGCTTCTTCTGCTCTATTTTGCCTTTCCTGCCCTCTGATTTGCCCTGTTTTGCCTTTTCTGCTTGTTTTTCTGCCCTCTGTTTTGCCTTTTTCTGCTTTTTTTTCTGCCCTCTGTTTTGCCTTTTTCTACTCTCTTTCTGCCCTCATTTTGGCATTTTTCTGCTTGCTTTTCTACTCTCTGTTTTGGCCTCCCCTGCTCTTTTTTGCCTTTACTGCTCATTTTTCTGCTCTGTTTTGCTTTTTCTGCTAGTTTTCTGCCCTCTGTTTTGCCTTTTCTGCTCGCTCATTTTTCTGCCCTCTGTTTTGCCTTTTCTACCCGTTTGCTCAAGACCTGTCACAGGGTTAGCTGGCATGATGAAAATTTTGCACCCCAGTGTCCAGAAACTCCCCAGGGCTGACAGTGCGACACTCTACAAATGCTGATTGATTGATGCGTGGTCCTTGGCAGGGCTGCTGATTTTTTTTTTTGCACCTCACCTGCATCCATCCCTCTCTGCCCAAGGGCAAGGGGTAGATGGTTTTGTTTTTTGGCCTACAGACAATGTTCACAAACATCCTGGCCTTGAGTTTTTTTAATATAGGTATTGCCTCCTCAAGTCAAACTCCAATTCTCCCACCCACATGCACCAGATTTATAGTTCATTATCTTGGTAGTCTATGATTTGGAAATTCTATTTTTGAAAATATGTTTTTGCAGTCAATGTTTTCAACTGCTACCATAATAGGTGGGGGGAGGCAAGGGTTCCACCTATATTATAGTTATGGTGGAAACTCCGCCTACCGCTGTGAGGCACATTTTGGGATCTGACAGCCATTTTGCCACTTTATTCAAACATTGGCAGCCAGGGGTGGTGGGGAGTTCTGCCCACTTCGATGCCTCCTCAGGGGTACGAAGCGCTAAATGAATGCAATTTAATTTAGAGATAGTGGGATGATCCCACATAGGCAGAAGAGACCCTCTCTCCCCTTCCCCTGGAGACATTCGCAATCCGTGACTGTGATGTCTAGCAGGAAAACTGAAGAATTCAAACCGATGGCATCATTTGCAATAAGGCTGCAATGACTATAGTCTGCAATAGCGATTAGGGAATATTGAGTTACCAGTATACCGTAGTAAAAAAATCAAGGCCAAAAGTACACAGAAGGTAAGATTATATAGGTAAGAATAGATTTACTATGTTTAATTCTACACCTACTTACCTTGACAATATGTATACATGTAAGTAAATATAGTAAACCCTTCCTTACTTAGACATGGTTACTTTGCTACTATCTTCTGATCAGCCCCTAGTAATGTGCACCAGGAGTGCCAGGGCTTGTAAATGCAAATGCTGCTGGTGGGCTTGCAGCACTGGTTGTGCCACCCACAGAAGCGGCCTAGTAAAATGTGTCTAAGGTCTGCCATTGCAGAACCTGCGTGCAGTCTGGTACTGTCATGCTGACTGCGCAAGTGCACCTACTTGCCAGTCCCTAAACCTTCCCTTAACTACATATTAGTCACCCCTATGGTAGGCCCAAGGGCAGGGTGCATTGTAAGCATAAGGTAGGACATGCCCTGATGTGTGTGGAATGTCCTAATAGTGAATTACAGCCATTTTCGTTTTTCACTATTGGAAGGCTACCTGCTCTCCATAGGCCAGGATGGGCTGCTGGAATTATTACACTCTATAATCCCAGCGGACTCAGAGAGCATGGTAGAAAGTCAAGTTTAGTATGCCTGAACTCAGAATAATAAAATACTTCTTTTAGTAAAGTTTATTTTAATATCCTGTGTTTGTAAATACTACTTTTAGAAAGTTAGTATTTACTTGCCTAACCATTTCAGTCCGCCTCTGCTGTGTGTGTGTGTGTGCTGGCTAGTTTCAGTGAGGGCCAGGGAAGGGGAATTCCAGGAGACAGGGCTGGCTGCCAGGTGGTGGGTAGAGAGATTACACCAGGATGGGTGGGAGGAGTACACCTTGACTCTGAATAGGGCTGTGCTCTGCCACCACAATGCTGGCTCCGCCCCCTGTGGAGCGGCTGATGTCTCTGCCCTGTGCACTGAAAGGAAAGAGCAGAGTCACCACAACAAAGTGCTCCAAAACCGGACCAAGCCAGGCACAGGCCCCCTGGTCACAAAGAACAAAAGAAACTGTGTATAAAAGAAGGAGCCCTGCTCCTAAGAAATTATATCCTGTTGACGCCAAGAGGAAACTCTGCCTGAAGAGAAGGACCTGGGAAAGCTACATGGAGGACTACTGTCTCTAGCCTAAGAGACTGGCCTGTGGTGGGTGCCTTGCTGCAAGAAGGAGAGAGGAAGAAAAGACTGAAAGACTTTTTGTTCACTTGTGCATCTGAAACAATCTCCAAGGGCTTGCTTGTGAGCTTGCCTCCTGAACTGCGCTCCAGGAACAGTGGGCGCTACCCCTCCCTGGAAGAAGGGAACTGCTGCTGGTGAATTCCCCCCTTCAGCGCTGACTCCGGAGATCTGAGTGCGACGGAGACGCTGTCCTGCACTCTGAGAACCTGTGCGTCCTCATCCCGCCGAGCAAAGTGACCTCTGGACGACCGTGCCGCAGTTAGCACCGTAACGGCCTGCCCCACCTGGCCGGAGCACCGCGAACTGCTGCCCCCTCGAGCCGGAGCTCGCAACGCAAGAACGGACCGTCCGGTCCAAGCAACGAGCATCTGTGGCCCCCGAGCCGTAGAGCCCACTGTCAAGACCGCCTGCACCTGAGTTCGCCTCTCCTGGATGACACCCTGTTGGCAGTGCCTCGCCGCTGGATTCACTTCAAGCTGCTACCCCTCCCTCTTCCGCATCGCGACGGACGTCAAAGTCAAGAGGCGCCCCACAACGCATCGCTGCCCTCTGAGAAGCAGGACCGCACCGCGACATGGGACGCCCCCCTCTACGACTGCTGAGTCGCCTCGACACCTCAAGAAGAAACAAGGTACTGTGCGCTTTCAGAAACCTCAGCGTACCTGTAGCATACGGCTGTAGCGTAGGCGAACTGTGCGCTTCCAAGATCCAAGCGTACCTGCAGCATACGGCTGCAGCGTAGAGAACTGTGCGCCCTTTTTACCCCCCAGCGTACCAGCAGCGTACGGCGGCCTCACTGAGAACTGTACGCCTCGTCGTAGGCAACCCATACGGCCCGTACTGCCTCGAGATCATCGGCCCCGTACACCTGCTCACGCGGGAAGCGTGAAGTATCATGGAGATCGTCCCGAAGAGCGGTACAATGCGTACAAAGAGCAGTACGTCGCGTACGGAGATTGCTACGACGCGCACAGAACCCAATGAGGTGCAGTCAGCACCCAGCCTTGAATTTATAAGAACTGTGGCATCCTAAATCGTAACAAGTAACTGGAACCCCTTTCAAAGCCTAAAGACTGTATTTAAAAGCCTGCTTAAGAAATCTATATAAAGAGCAATATTTTTACTAATACCGTCTGGTGCCTCTGTGTGGTGGGTTGGTGATTATTGTGGAACATTGCAAGTGCTTAACCATATGTGCTCTAGTGATTAGCCTGACTGCTCGCGCCACACTACCTAGAGGGTGAGCAGGGGTTGTCTGCTGAGAGCAATCCTTTGCCCTGACTTGGAGGAGAGGGTCCCTGCTTGTCGCAAGTGCATACCTGCGCCAACCAGAGACCCCCGATTCTAACAGCTATCATCTCCTCTTGAGGCGAATACTGAACCAGTGGCACATGGGCTTCTGCACTTGTCTAAGGAGTGAGTGCAGACAGCAGCTCCTGGTCATTCATTTGCTGATGACCATCAGTGAGTCAAGGGAGGCCCTGGAGACTTACTACCAATGTAACAACCTCACTACAGCTCCACATCCAATTCACAAACATCATCAGACGTACCTTTGAAGATAAAATCCACCTCCTTGCAGTTGTAGTGCAGCCACTCAATGAAGCAGCGCTCCTTCAGCGACAAGTTGTGATGGCTTTCAGCAAAGTCCCACAGAAGGATGTCCTTATGTGCAGCATTCTCCTCTGCCACCTGCTGCATCTGTGTCTGATCCGGGGACTGTGCCATGAGAAAGACATGCTTGACCACAAAGTCAGAGAGCTGCTCATCTCTGGCCCAAGTCTGGCGCAGAGCAACTCGCCTCCGGAACGCTTCTGGGTGGGATTTGGTGGCCAGCAGGAGGAGAGACTTATTCTGTGCCACACGACAAAAGTTCAGCCTTTCCTGCTGCAATCGGCACTGGTGATGCTGAAAGTAGGGGAATTCTGATTGGTGCTCATGCAGGTTGAGATGGTAGACGAACATCCCATCAGACATCTCCAGGGAGGAGTGACCAGAAAGACGCCGAGACTCAGAAACAATTAAAAGATCAGTTTTCCTTGTGGACCAGGTTCTGTCTGCCTGCATGGTGTGCAGCAGAGCACAGAGCAGCAGAGAGATGCACACCATCAGCAAAATACCGCATCTTTTCAGGGCCCCCCTCGGCAGCCTCATAGCTCTTCCTTATTCACCTGGGTGGAAGGAAATGGAGACGATGACATACATATGTATGGACATGTTGGTGACAGAAAAGTATTAAAGGCTATTTCCTATCCAGCTACAAAACAATGAGCATTTTTCTTGCAATCTATATCTTACACTGGGCTTAAACTGTCCCCGTCACCAGGCAATGGGTTTGCTCCTGGACTGTTTGCAACCAGTTTTTGAATTTTCTTCCAAAACACCTGTTGGAACCAGATTCAATACATTTTTAATTATTTCACTGAATGACACCCTGGTGTCACCATTGTGTATATTTATTGCACTAGGAATGGGGGTGTGCACAGTTTTTACTTCACCTTCATGATGGTACAGTTGTAAACATTCACCTAGTCAAAGGTCCCTGAGTTAGCACGAGGTGAAGTAAAACTGATCCGGTCCCAATAAAGGCCAGATTTCCAGGCACAAGGTGTCCTGCCATGAGGACATCCTGCATCCGGAAACCGGTGGCGACTATGAGAAATTCAGTGCTTAATCTGTGCAGGTGGTTGCAGCTGCTGGGCACCTGACCTCATTTTTAGGTACTAGGACTTATTTTTCATTATCAGTGCAACAGAGAGAAATACAGAAAGGGAGACACAAGGAGGAGAAAGATGGGAAAGCATTCACAAAGGGAGATATGAAGGATAAAATGAGTCTGCAAGAGTGAATTGATTAAAAGAGAGAAGTGGTGTAGAGTTGTGAAAGAAAGAGGGGTGCATTGGCATTAAGACTAGGCCGCATTCGTATTCTGTAGCACTAGTGACACCTCCGAAAGAAACCTTTGGACGCCGGCATCTCTTTTTTACTCTACACATTAATCACTAGGCATGGTGGTGAGTGGGTGGTGCCACGTGGCAGAAGAGGATGGAAGGACGGTTCAGCACCCTGCCAGCAGAAGGGTATAGGTATATTATGGGGGGACTGTGATCCGGCAGGAGACAGTTCTTATAGGTTGCACCGCTGTGAACAAGGATGGAGGAGGGAGGCAGGGAGATACCGTATGGAAAGTGTGGGGATGTTGAGGGCATGAGACAAGAGCTATGGGTTACTGTTGAACCATAGCTGTTCACATACTGCCCTTGTGGTCTCTTCACTACAGCCATGGCGGTCTCAGCATTTGCCGCAGTGAAGAGCGGGGGTGCTGGAGGGGAGCAGGGGGCGGGGCTGTTGCCGCCCCGAGTTGGCAAGTGATAGCAGGGGAAGCAGCCACCTCCAAAACTCATGCCACCTGTGGCAGACCGGCCCCCCTAGCTACACCACTGACTGGAGCACAAATGGTCTCCCACTGAATCTACTCTTCTTTTTCCTTTTAAAGTATGAAGGTTTGTACTTTGTTTTCTCGTCCAGTTTTGAAAAAAGAAAGAATTTGGAAAGTTGCCGGTTGCAGGGCTGTACACCTCTGCATACCCTTAACTAGAAATTCTTCTCTCCTGGAAAATGAATAGTCTTTTTATGGCCAAACGGTCTCATGAGTCTGGGGGAGCTGTGTTGCTCTGCCCCTGTTTGTCTTTGACTTTGTCCTGTGACAATCTGTGTTTTCTTTGGCATTCTAGAGCCCCACCATATTCTGCTGTGTTGTCATGGTCCACACTTCACAGTCAGGTATAGTTACTGCCAGTTCATTACAGGCTACAAGGAAACTGAGGGGGCGATGATTTGTCATTTTGTTTAGAGGGCACAGGCTTATTCACAGGTAGGCTACTGGCCATACACTGAATACTCAGTGTAATCCCACATAAATGTGGTGCTTCTTTACTAGCCATGATTTGTATGTAGTTGTTTTGCATGACTTTGTGTCTGTCAGTGTAACAGAAAGAGTGTGCCTGTATCTATGGTGGCCTCAGTATGTCCCTTTTTTAGCTCAGTGTGGATGGCACTGTGCCAGTCCTATGGTTAAAAACTTTGCTAGAAAAACAGACATTTGAGGTGAGCAAATCCAGAGTGTTGCTGGTGCTGTATGGAGCATACAGGAGCTGCTCTCCATCTAAACTTTGGAACTACCCAGAGCTCTCAGCTGCCTTTTGGCATAATTTATCGGCACTCTAAGGTAACAGTTTTCTCATCAATTATTTTATTGCAAATGTTGCAGTGATAAAATCAATGATGTCATAGAATGATGTAATAGGTGAAGTAATTAGTTGTGGATGGTGAGGGCGTGAGTTATAGTTACTTGAATTAACTATAACTGCTGAATTTCTAGGGTTTTGTGCAAGTATATTCAGAACCTAACTATAATGTACCTGTGATCTTCAGTGAATTTCTATGTTTTTATCACCACACACATTATTATAACCAGTGCCATGCATGGCCTACTACTAGGTCCTGTGACCAGCCCAGCCACATGAACCCAAACCCAAGCAGCCCACAGCCGTTGTCATCAGTGATGTCACTGACCATGTCATGAGTGATGTAATATGTGAGGTCTTAAGCAGTGCATTGCGGGGGCATAAATTATAGTTAGCTCAAATAACTAAACTTGCTGAATTTCACTGGTTTTGTATGAGTGAAATGTGAGCCTAACTATAATGTACTTGTGACCTTTGCTTATATATATAATTCACTGAAAAAAACAAAGGATAATGCACTCTTATGGTTAGGTCAATATGTCAATGACATCATTACCGTTTTGAACAAAAAAAAGACAGAAATTAATTTGTTATAGTTAGCAGAGCACTGCTTACGACCTCACATATTACATCACTCATGACATTCTATGACATAATTTATGATTTTTACGGATGACAGACATCGCAAATGACATAATTGCAGACATCACTGATGGCATCATCCAAGCTTATTTTGTACACATTGCTCTATAAACGGATATAGCATTAGAGCTATGAAAGTAAGCTCAGAATAATATGCAGCATCATTACTGCTATCATACATACAACCCCCATAGGTAAAGCAAGCTTGTCTTATGTGCAACATTGACCCTATACCATACACTTCATGGGTAGCTGAGTTCATGTTGACTATGAACCACAGATGAAAGAGTAATCTATTCTGCACATGGTGTTCCATCTGGATACAGTTGCTCAGGGAAAACTAAGTTCCTCTAGATACTGAAGACATGTTGCATAGCCAATGCCCTACTACGGACAACCTTTACCTGTATCAAACCCCTGACAGTTTTTGAACCTACATTGAGAAAATAAGTGGATATAAGTAGAAAGTGGGTACTGTTAACAATGTTTACTCTATGGAGAGAGTTTACTCTGTGCCACACTGTTTGCAGACAGAGAAACTCTCTTGAGAAATACACCACAGAGTATTAAAAATTATCTACTAAGAACAGTGTACATTTTATGCAAAACGTGTCCGAACAGCGACTGTTCACTTAAAATAACCGAGGTCTGGATGTACTAAAGATCATACTACCTGCAGCCTTCATACTGTGGTGAAAACTTTACAGCCCATCTTCTGAGTGCTCACAGTCTTCTATGTTAAGTAGAAATTGTCATGCCTAGATGATTCTGCCTAATGACTCAAGGCTACTTACAATAATTAGTATATAGTATATAGAATCTTTGCCCTGCTGGAAACATTTTTTGCAGTACCAAAAAGCTTATTTGTAACATAATAAACACAGGTTTTCAACTTTCACCTGCACACAGAGTTACTCTTCAATACAAAGATTTATAACATATTCAATACATCAACACATCTATGATGCATTAGGAGCACTTGGAGAGGATGTAGCCTTACGGCTAGAACGGTCGACCTCAAAGCTGGGGAACTGGTTTCGAGTCTCGGCAACGACGCTCAACATCCTGTCATTCAGGGCAAATCACTTAATCTCCCCGTGACTAACAAAAATGAATGTGTCTTTCTGTAACGAAACTGGTGCTCACGTAAAGTGCTCTGATACCCGGTTTCTCAGGTCTAGTTCGCACTATATAAGACTCTAAAAAACAAAAAACATGCGTTTTGTATTAGCTGGACACAGGCTGTGGAAAAGTAGGTATGTTTAAGTTTATGTTTGGGATTTGCAGAGCGCATGGCTGCCCGAGGGCTTCCCCGTGCTGGTGAGTGCTGAACTGGGTAACCGTACCTACTAATGCATTCTATAGCGGAACAACCAGGTCTTGAGTTTTTTTTCTAAAGGTGGATTAATCTTGTAGTGATCTAAGGCCGAGTGGGAGACCATTCCACAGCTTAGGTACCAAGTGTGCGAATGATCTTCCTCCCCATCTTGACCTTTTGACTCTGGTCATGCTTAAGAGATGTAGTTGAGAGGATCTTAAGAGTCTGGCTGGCACATACGAAGATAACAGATTTCTGAGCTTCACTGGACCTTAGTTCTTTATGGCCTCGTGTGCAATACAAAGGGATTTTCACCTGTTTCTTGCCTCAATCGGCAACCAGTGGAGCAGTTTGCAGGATTCTGCTGCTGAAACGTGGCTTTAATCCTTTAGCAAGAGCCTAGCTGCCACATTTTGCATGACCTGAAGACTCTTTGTTAGGTACTTAGGTGAGCCCACATAAAAAGAGATGCCATAGGCCATGACTATTAGGGACTGAATCACAGTTTTCCTTAAATGATCTGGGATCAATGGTAATCCCTTCCTGACCATTCTGAGTAGCCCGAATCAGATTCCAGACAATTTGTTTACTTGACAATCCATTGCAAGGGCTCTATCCAGCCAAATTTCCAGGCTTTTATTGGGGATTTGGGGGCCGGGGGCTTACCAATACCTTTTCCATAACTTGGCAGGATCTGTTTTCAGGAAAGGAGACAAGCCAATCCAGCATTCTATCCTGAATTCCTACATCCCTTAGCCTATCTTTCAAGATGGTATGATCAACGATATCAAACGTCGTGCTCAGGTTGAGAAGTAGGATAGCGGTGGATCCTCCCTCATCTAACAGAGATTTAAGCTCCTCTGTCACCACCAGAAGTGCCGCTTTTATGCAATGCTGAGCATGAAAGCCCATCTGGGTTGGACAGAGAATGTCATTGTCCTCTAAATAACTGTCTAATGACTGTTTGACATGTTTCGCCAGAAGTTTACCCAGAAAAGGAAGTAGTGAAATAGGTCGAAGGTTGCCATGTATTACTGGATCTAAGTGGGGTTTTTTCAGTAGAGGTCTGATTACTGCATGCTTCCAGTGTCTTGGAACCAAACCCACATCGAGTGAACGATTGAGTAGCTCCATTAGTGAAGGGAGAATGAAATCTATTGCTTTGGATAGGATATATGGAGATGCAGGTTCAAGTGGGGATCCTGATTTGGTTACCCTTATCAGGTTAAAATTAGTTTCTTCGTTGAGCCTGGGGAATTGTGATAGAGTTGGAGTTGGGGATAATTCCCAGACATTAGTTTTCTTGCCACCAGCTGGTTCGGTAGTACCCTGAAATTGGTCATAAATATCAGTCACTTTTTTGTGAAAGAATGATACTATTTAATTACTATTTCTATTGTGGCTTGTGGGAGGATGTTCCTTTCTTGAGGGGTGGTTAGGGCTTAAACCACTTTAAATAGTTCCTTCGGGGAGTTTGAGGCCTGCGTAATTTTTTCCTCATAAAATTTTGCTTGTCCTTTCTTTATTTCATTATGATAGGACCTAATTAAGGTTATATATTTAAATTTTGAGCACTGGCTCATACTCCTTTCTCCAGTTCCTTTCCACTTTCTTGCATTGTTTTCTTAATAAGATAAGATGGTTGTTGTACCATGGGACTTTTTTTGTCTGTGTTTTGGGGTTGGTGCCTATGTTTGGAATGCCTGCATCCAATGACTGAACAATCCACCTCTCCCATTGCTGGTAATCCTCCTCTACATTGCCTAAAAAATTAGGGGTTGTGTCCTTCAGCTTTGGTCCAGGCTCCGGGATCAAGCTTCGACCAGCTCCTCGTCGGGATGGGCTGGGCCATGACCTTGATCTGCTGGGCAGATTTCGGTAGCCTAAACAGAATCTGGCAGTGGTCTGACCAGGGTACAGGATTACTTTAGATACTGTAATCTGGGGGTTGTTGGAAAATATAAGGTCCAGTGTTCGCCCTTTCTCATGTGTAGTTGTGGACACATGTTGAGTTAATTGTAGTGCCTCACGGTCGTCCTGCAGCCTTCTACAAGGTTCTAATGTCAATGACATGCCTAGGGACTGAGCAAGCGTTAATTATTCCCATATTCCATGCAGCTTCTGACTGCTGGGGGGATACTATAGGTGTAACCATATTTTTGTCCACCTCAAAACTGCACTGAGTACAAACTTCTCTAAGTTCATGCAAGTTATTTACCCCCAGCAGGAGAATACATAGGGGATTTGACGGTGGTCTAGTCGCTAATAGCTGATATTTAGAGTACCTTTACAGACCTGTTCTGGATAGAGCAGGGTTCGCGGCCCCTCGTCCCGTTCGGGCGCGGACGGGCGCAGACAGGTTTGCCTTTGGCGCGCCTTTGGCGGACCAAGGATGCAGCTGTCATTTAAAGACGAGGTGGGGTTGGCTGCTAGAACGCCAACCTCCAGGTTCTGTAGCACGACTCTATAGTGGAGAAGGCAAGATTGCCTCTCTATGGCTGCTCAGTTTAGGTATAAAGGAGTAACGGTACCCCCCCCCCCATCTACAATACGTTTCCCTACTGGCAGTGATTCAAATTCATAACACTTAAAGCAGGCAATTGATTTACATAAAACATATGACATGTTAAAATAGCAGAATAGCACAGATAGTTAGATAAGCAAATGAGGTTATGCTTCCATATGTAACGCTCTCTCCTGTGCGCCCGGCCCGCAGCTGTCATTTAAAAACCAGGTGGAGTTGGCTGCTAGAATGCCAACCTCCAGCCTTTGTAGTGTGACTCTATGGTGGGGAAGGCAAGATTGCCTCTCTATGGCTGCTCAGTTTAAGTATAGAGGAGTAACGGTGCCCACTCTACAATAAGTTTCCCTACTGGTAGTGAATTCAAATTCATAACATTTAAGTCATAAAAGTAATATGGTAGTTACCCGCCACTATGCAAACTATAAAACAAACACACTCATTGGATGATGCCATTAGTGATGTCATCAGTGATGTCATAAATGATGTTATATAACATGTCATGAGTGATGAAATATGTAACGTCATAAGCAGGGTATGGCAGAGCGCATGTTATAGTTAACTCTGTCAACTATAACTGGTTAATTTTTCAGTTTTTTTATGTAAAAACGTTAATGTTGTCACTGACATATTCACCTAACTATAACGTTCCTCTAACTTTTGGTTTTTCAGTGAATTTCTAGGCTGTTTTTTTCACGTATAGTAATATTTTTTACCATATGTAAAGCCAATGTCCCTCTGCACATGACCTTATTTTTTTAAAGGGGAGGGGCTAGGTGCCCCCTCCCCAAGCCTTATTAGGCCCTGGAGACCCTATCCCCCAGGTCCTTTTTTTTAAAGGGGAGAGGGGACAAATGGCAGCCCTCTCTGAGCCTTGTTAGGCCCCGGAGTCCCCATACCCGAGGGCCTTTTTATGAAAGGAGAGTAGGGCCACGTAGCCCCCCCCCATAACCCTTTTTAGGCCCTCGAGGGCTATTTTTTTATTAAAAGGGAGCGGTCAACATGACTTCCCTCCACGATCCCTGTTGACCCTGGGAACCCCATCCCCTAGCCCTTTTTTTATGAAAAGGAGAGGGGGCCACATGGCCCTCGTCCCCAAGCCTTATTAAGCCCTAGGGACCGCATCCCCCAGGGCCATTTTATTTTAATTAAAAGGGAGGGGAGGCTTGTGCCCCCCACAATCCTTTTTAGGCCCTGGGGACCTCATCCCCCAGAGCCACAACTTAAAATAAAGGGAAGGGGCCACACAGTCCCCCTCCTCTAGTCTTATAAAGCCCTGGAGAGCCCATCTCCAGGGCCATTTTTTAAATCGAAGATGAGAAAGACCACTTGGCCCCTCTGCCCAAGACTCTTTTGGCCCTTGGGACTCGATCCTGCAGGGCCATTTTTTTAAATTAAAGAGGAGGTGGGCCGCGTGCCCCCCCATAGTTATAAATTGTTCCCTGGGAGATGGAGTCCCTGAGTCTGAAAACGGCCAAGCGCACCCCTCCCCTTAATTAAAGAATGCAGCCCTGGGCCACCACTTTTTTTTTCTTTCCAATCCCAAGGAAGTCTTGAGTGATCGTGGCAAAAATTGCGTTTTATTTTTTATTTTGGTCGCAGAGGGGCTTCTTCTGAGTCTCCCCCACAGGGTCTATGGGGGCAAGATATCCCTACCTTGCTCCATTATATCACTTTTTTAAAAAGTTCAGGATAGGGGACTAAGTCCCAAAGTCCTTTTAAGGTCCTGGGGAGCCCATCCTCCAGGGCCATTTTTTAAATCAAAGGGGAGGAAGGCCGCTTGGGGACCCCATCCCCCAGGGCCACAACCTAAATAGTTGCTCTCCCTGAGCCTTGTTAGGCCCTGGGGACCCC
The DNA here is from genome assembly GCF_964204655.1 of Triturus cristatus. Lineage (NCBI taxonomy): Eukaryota > Metazoa > Chordata > Amphibia > Caudata > Salamandridae > Triturus > Triturus cristatus. Next base: position 803,501,621 of record NC_140595.1, read on the forward strand.
ATCCTGCAGGGCCGTTTGTTTTTATTAAAGTAGAGGTTTGCATGCTCTCCCAATATTTATAAATTGGGTGTGAGAGCATAATTGCAAACCTGGGCAGCCAGCAGGGCAGCATTATGGCAGTGAGAGGATCTCAAAGGTCTTCTGTGAGCTACAATATACATGACTAATGCATTTTAGTGTGGTGATGCAGACACCAGCAGTAAAATATGTTAGTCTAACACCTGTTGCATGGTGCTTGACAGGGCTGGAATATACAGAAAATATGCTCTCATTTTAGCTTCTGGATCACCATATATAACGCCTATGAGAAAAACATGAGAAAACAGTTTTCTCTGAAATATGATTCATGAGATCCCAGCAGAAGATCAGCATTTTCCACACGGTAAAATCAGCTTAGAACATACCACAATTCCTAAAATTGGTATGGTACTAAAAACAAATAATTTGTATTCTCACTAAAATCAGTTATCACCTTTTATACATGCTCCTTTTTGTCACCCTCAAACCCTGCCATTCACTACAATGCATTTCAATGTGGCCTATGTTTCTGAGTCCTGTACCAGCTGCTCCATCATGTTGTCCAGGGTGTGGCCAGCCAATATGGGGGGGTCCCATTGTGAACCCCCCGCCACATGCCCTTTGTGGTCTAAGTGTGCTCACTCTGCCCCACTACATTTTTAAAAATGTATTTCAAGACACGGGGACCAAGTCTCTGAGCATTGTCATGGCTGCCAAAACATATTGTTCAGGTTGAAACCAGCCAATCAGGATTGACTAGTCTCCTTTAAATTGGCCAATCGGAGCATATCTGGACATCAACTGTCCAGATGCCTATATTTGTTTTTACCGTAATTTCTCAAAAACTGCTAATAAATTTACACCCAATCACAAAAAGCACAATCTGCGTACCAATATCCAGCTTCCTGTAAAATTTGGTGTAATTCTGTTCATCAGTTTTTGCTGTAGCCCTGTCTAAAGAAGTCTATAGAAAATGCATGGGGATTTTATGTTTTAGGACCCCCCATTTTTCTTGGCGCCTGCTTGACGGTTCACCCCACAACTTTCCATTCCAAAACCAGTCAAAAAGTAGCATTATTTTGGAAAATTTAGTGGAGATTTATCAAACAAGGCCAAAGTTATTAGCAATGCAAAACAAGATTTTCCTATAGAACAGCTGACTTAGCTATAACTACCTGGTGGCGCCAGCTGCTGGGTAAGAAAAAAAATAATATATATATTCACTGAAAAAAACCATAGGTTTCAGGAACGTTATAGTTAGTTGGACATTTCACTCGTACAAAACCGTAGAAATTCCGCCGTTATAGTTAGAATACCTAACTATGACACGCTCCCCCGCAATGCACTGCTGATGATGTCACATATTACATCATTCATGACATGGCCAGTGACATCACTAATGACATCACTGATGACATCTAAAATGACATCACTGATGACATCACTGATGACATCATCCACGTGAAAATCTGATGCACATCTGATGGATGTGTGTGTAGACCTAGGAATTAGTGAGTGGGTATGTACTAACTGGTATTGGTGTGTCTATGGTTTCGAAAATTATATTATATTAGGGTGTGAGGAGGAGCATCAGGTTTTCATGTGGATGATGTCATCAGTGATGTCATCAGTGATGTCACTGACCATGTCATGAATGATGTAATATGTGACATCATCAGCAGTGCATTGCGGGGGTGCGTGTTATAGTTAGCTGAACTAACTATACCGCTCGAATTTCTATGGTTTTGTGCGAGTGAAATGTCCAACTAACTATAACGTTCCTGAAACCTATGTTTTTTTCAGTGAATTTCTATGGTTTTTTAAATGCTGATTTCTAATTATAACGTGCCTGAAACCTATGGTTTTTTCAGTGAATTCCAAAGGTTTTTTAAATGCTAATTTCTAACTAGAACGTCCCTGAAACCTATGGTTTTTCAGTGAATTTCAAAGGTTTTTAAATGCTAATTTCTAACTATAATGTTCATTAAACCTATGGTTTGTTCAGTAATTTTGTTTTTGTGATATTTTGTAAGTTTAATATCCTAAAAATAGTTTTTGTTATTTTTTTGTTATTAAAATTATATAATGTCTTCTGTTTTCTTACATGTGAATATTTTTTTTTTCAGAAAAAGTGGAGCCACGCATCCATCGCGTTCATACCAGGGGGCTGCGCTGAGCACTGCGCACCCATCATGATTACACCAGGGGGGCAGCCCTGAGCGCCGCGCACTCATCACATTCACACCGGGGGCCACGCTGAGCATCGCACACCCATCGCGTTCACACCAGGGGGCTGCGCTGAGGGCCGTGCACCCATCGTGTTCACACCAGCTGAGCACCACGCTAGGGTCGCGACTCCAATTTTTATTTTTTTTTTAAACATCTAATCTACATTAATTTACATTCACCCCGGGGACCCCATTCCCTGGGGCATGCCCAAATATAATTTTTTTTTTAACAAGAAAAAAAACGGAGGAGGGTGGACTGCCACTCCCCCCACTCGGGCCATTTTGGACCCCGGGGACAACACCCCCCGGGACCTGGCCGCATGCTTAGGGACCGGGGGAGAGCCCCAATGCCCCCACAGTCCCGCTGGCTCCCCGTCTCCTGCGGGAGCCGGCATTGCTTTTCAACACGGGAAACTGCTAACATGCAGCTCCCCTTGTGGAAAAGCAATCTGTTTTTGATTTTGGAAGCGTGAGCAGGAAACCTGCTCTCACTTCCAAAATCCAAAGCAGAGTTTGCAATGACAGGGTAGGAGCCACACAGCTCCTGCCCTGTCATTGCAAACAGCAGTGTCCCGGGGTTGGGCACCCCGGGACACTGCAGGAGTCGGACCTGGGGGATGGCGGTCCCCAGAGGAATGGACGGCTCCAGGAGGAGGCCCTTTCAAAGTGTTTAAAGCCCTGGGAGGTGGTGGTCCCTAGGACTCGGAGTCCATAACGGACCCCCAAATTTACATACTTAGTGCCCTGGGGCAGTGGGTGGGCCTTGGAGGTCCCCCCACACATTAAAAAACAAGCCCTGGGAGGTGGTGGTCCCCGGGGCTGCGGGGGCCCCCCGCTATAGATTTTCGACATGCCCCGAGGGCCTGGACCACTCGGGGGCTTAAAAATAACAAGCACGGATGCCCGCCCTTCGTCTATTTTTTATTGTTCCATCCGGATTTGGGTACCCAGCGCGAATTCGGACGATATAAAAAAAAAAACACTTTCTTTGGCCCTGGGTGTCCCTGAGAAACCCCTCAGCAGGCCTAGGGTGTCAGAGTGTCTGTATCCTGACCTCTTTTCTTGTTTTTCATCCTTATTTCTGTTTTCTTGTGACTCTGTATCCGAGTCACAAAATGGCTGCCAACACTTCCTGGATTGGAGCGTTGGCAGCCAATCACAGTGAAGCTCGTGGACGGGAGGGTTCGCAAATTCACCGCTGCCCAAGATATTGCAACTTTTACTTTTTGAATTTCTCAGCAACTACTAAACGGATTTACAACATTTAAAAAAAAAGTCGCTTTCTGAACCAAGCACTACCTTTTTGCCAAATTTTGTGTAATTCCTTTCAGCAGTTCGGGCTGTAGCTGTGTCTAAAGTTTCCCTATGGAAAATAAAATGGGGAAAACGCGTTTTGGGACCCCCCTTTTTTCTCGGCCCCTGCTTGGTGAATCACCCCAAAACTTTCAAGACAGGAGCAGACCCGAGCGGGCCACTAGTTTTGACATTTGTCAACCGGCGTCAAAGTTATTGAGAAAACAAAAAACGCTTTTCCTATGGAAACTAGGTCATAACTATAACTACCTACTGGCGACTGCCAGTAGGTAAATATATATCTATATAAATATTCACTGAAAAAACCATAGGTTTCAGGGCTGTTATAGTTAGCTGGACATTTCACTCGTACAAAACCATTGAAATTCCTCCGTTATAGTTAGTTCAGCTAACTATAACTCGCGCGCCCGCAATCCACTGCTGATGATGTCACATATTACATCATTCATGACATGGTCAGTGACATCACTGATGACATTACTCATGACATCTCAAATGACATCACTGATGACATCATCCAGTGAATATGGTTTGGTTCCATATTTAAATATGTATTATATATATAGCAATCTGCATTGAAGAATGAGTGGATATATAAATATAAATATCTGGATGGAGGATTTAGTAGCAGTGTGATTGACTGTTTACTTGACTAATTTATAGTGTCTCACTAAATATATTGGATAGTGACTAAACTGTGTGAATATCTGCATCACTTTGTCAGTTGTTGTGTAAACTGCTGCACCAGTTGGTTACTAGCTATGTGAAAGTCTATATCAGTTATTGATTAGTTAACTGAGTATTTGTATGGGAGAAAGAATGTGTGTGTGGTTCGGTGGGGGGTGTGACTGCCCAAAGATGCGTGAATAGTTGATTCAGTAGGTATTTGAGGTTAAGACTACATGTTATAACAGTTGTTTGGGTGAGTGAATATCTTTATGGGTGTGGTGATGAGCAAATATATTTCTCAATGGTACATGTCCAACAAACTAGAAAAATAAAAGGCAGTGTATGTGACAGTTGTTGTATATAAATAAGTATACATAAGACTCAGTGATTGTATGAGTGACTGTATGGATAACTGTATACTTGTAATAGTTATTTTAAAACACACTAAGTATAAGTTACTATCTATATGAATAAATGAAGTGGTGTCTGTAGAAGTGTGTAGCTGAGTAAATGTAAGTATGAACCATTGTTTGCATAAGCGAGTAGGATGACTGCATTATAGGATGTGTGCTGGTGTGTAATGTCGATATAGGTGTATAAGTATATTTGATAGTGTTCTATTGATCATTGACAGCATGTATGAGTGAATCTATAGGTAAGTGATTAGATGTGTGTGTAGATCTAGGAATCACTGAGTGGATTTTTAGAAACTTGCATTGGTGTGTCAATGGATTCAAATATGGTACTCTGTATTTTACAGTGAGTGATGAAAGGTTATACTACTGTATGATGAGGTGTATCTGATTGTCAAGTGGATGATGTCATCAGTGATTTCATTTGAGATGTCATCAGTGATGTCATCAGTGATGTCACTGACCATGTCATGAATGATGTAATATGACATCATCAGCAGTGGATTGCGGGTGTGCGAGTTATAGTTAGCAGAACTAACTATAACGGAGGAATTTCAAAGGTTTTGTACGAGTGAAATGTCCAGCTAACTATAACAGCCCTGAAACCTATGTTTTTTTTAGTGAATTTCTAAGGTTTATTTAAATGCTAATTCCTAACTATAACATGTCTGAAACCTATGGTTTTTTCAGTGAATTTCGAAGGTTTTTTAAATGATAATTTTTAAATGTAATAATAGTTATATGTATTTTTTGATACTGATTTTCTACCATTTTTTAACTTTATTTTTTCATATTTTATTTTTTAAATTACATTATATATTTTTAATATAAATGGAAATAAAAATGTTTTTTAAAATATTGAAACTGAAATATTGTTTTTTTGTTGAATGTATAAGTGCAGAACTATAAGTGTGTTGGTTAGTTAGGGGACTGCATGCATAGTGGATAGAGGTTTGAAGCAGTCCATGTGCTAAGGCCTGGCTCGGTGCTTAAGTTCTTGGGTACTGACTGAAGGATTAGAGTACTGAAAGAAGAGTGCCTGGGTGGTTGGGTTTTGGCGCAGTGAATGGATTAGTACATGGTGCTGTGTGGGTAACTAGAGGAGTGCAAGAGGAGTGGCAGGGTGTTTGCTGGAAGTGTATGGATACTGACTGGGGAATTGAAGGTGCAAAAGACAAGTGTGTAGGTGGTTAGAGGACTGCATGCATAGTGGATAGGCGTTTGAGGCAGTCCATGTGCTAGTGCGTAGCTCGCTGCATGAATACTTGGATACTGACTGAATGATTAGAGTACTGCAAGGAGAGTGCCTGGGTGAATTCATAAGTTTTAGAATTACTTTTCAGGATCAGTACTGGGCTCAAAGATGCAGCACTGAGGTCTCTCCTGATAACAGGTGAGTAAATCGGAATTCATAGTAGGCTGATTTTAGAGGAATATTTTAAAGTTCCAAAACTCCACACTTAGAATTTCCAAGTGAAACCAGTCCATGTTAGCCTATGGAAGGAAATTCAAGTTACTGGTAAGTACGGTTAGAATTACTTTTCAGAATCAGTACTGGGCTCAAAGATGCAGCACTGAGGTATCTCCTGATAACAGGTGAGTAAATCGGAATTCGTAGTTCAGATGATTTTAGATGAATATTTTAAAGTTCCAAAACTCCACACTTAGGGGCCGATTCCGATCCGGGTCGGAAAGCACTCCGACCGAGCCAGATCCGGAGTGTTTTCCGACCGAGCTGGAGTCCTGCAGTCCGACTGAGCGAGTACGACCCGGTCGTATGCTGCCGGACTCGGTTCTGTCGGACTCCCATAGAAGTCAATGGGAGCCGGTCGTACGACACGTACATGGGCCCTCTTTGACGGAATGGGTACGTCGCCGACAAGTGCGCCCCCTACAGTGGGTACGCGTCAGTGCCATCCGCACCGTTCATGCCTGTATTGGGGAGACCCATGGGTCTCCCCTTGTGTCCGAGTCGTAGGGCTGCGGTTGACAGAGTGTCTGACGCGGACCCACAAAGGCAACCACCAGGACAATTTGCGAGCCGGACACTCCGGCTCGCACAGGCTGTCCGACGCGTGCATCGTACTGGCTCAGTCATGAATCGCATCCATTACACGCCACGGTTAGCTTACGACCAAGACGTACGGAGCGGTTCGGACCCGGAAACGACTCAGTCGGTGAATTTAATGTAGCTCGCATCGTACTTGATCGCTCGTACAGCTGTATGAGTCGGCCGGAAAACACGCATACGGCTCGTAGTTTTTCCGGCCGGATCACGTTCGGTGCCCTTCCGACCCGGTTCGGAACCGGCCCCTTAGAAGAATTTCCAAGTGAAGCCAGTTAATGTTAGCCTATGGAAGGAAATTCAAGTTACTAGTAAGTACGATGAGAATTACTTTTCAGGATCAGTACTGGGCTCAAAGATGCAGCACTGAGGTCTCTCCTGATAACAGGTGAGTAAATCGGAATTCGTAGTTCGGCTGATTTTAGAGGAATATTTGTAAGTTTCAAAAATCGACACTTAGAAACTTTTTCAGCAAAAAGCAGGTAATGATATCCTATGGAAGGAAATTCAAGTTACTGGTAAGTACGATTAAAATTACTTTTCAGGATGAGTACTGGGCTCAAAGATGCAGCACTAAGGTCTCTCCTGATAACAGGTGAGTAAATCGTAATTCGTAGTACGGCTGATTTTAGAGGCATATTTTAAAGTTCCAAAACTCCACACTTAGAAGAATTTCCAAGTGAAACCAGTCAATGTTAGCCTATGGAAGGAAATTCAAGTTACTGGTAAGTACGGTTCAAATTACTTTTCTGGATCAGTACTGGGCTCAAAGATGCAGCACTGAGGTCTCTCCTGATAACAGGTCAGTAAATCGTAATTCGTAGTTCGGCTGATTTCAGAGGAATATTTGTAAGTTTCAAAAATCGACACTTGGAAACTTTTTCAGCAAAAAGCAGGCAATGATATCCTATGGAAGGAAATTCAAGTTACTGGTAAGTACGGTTAGAATTACTTTTCAGGATGAGTACTGGGATCAAAGATGCAGCACTGAGGTCTCTCCTGATAACAGGTGAGTAAATCGTAATTCGTAGTACGGCTGATTTTAGAGGCATATTTTAAAGTTCCAAAACTCCACACTTAAAAGAATTTCCAAGTGAAACCAGTCAATGTTAGCCTATGGAAGGAAATTCAAGTTACTGGTAAGTACGGTTAAAATTTTCAGGATCAGTACTGGGCTCAAAGATGCAGCACTGAGGCCACGCCTGATAACAGGTGAGTAAATCGGAATTCGTAGTTTGGCTGATTTTAGAGGAATATTGGTAAGTTTCAAAAATCGACACTACGAAACTTTTTCAGCAAAAAGCAGGCAATGATATCCTATGGAAGGAATTTCAAGTTAATGGTAATTACGGTTAGAATTACTTTTCAGGATCAGTACTGGGCTCAAAGATGCAGCACTGAGGTCTCTCCTGATAACAGGTGAGTAAATCGGAATTCGTAGTTTGGCTGATTTTAGAGGAATATTTTAAAGTTCCAAAACTCCACACTTAGAAGAATTTCCAAGTGTAACCAGTCAATGTTAGCCTATGGAAGGAAATTCAAGTTACTGGTAAATACGGTTAGAATAACTTTTCAGGATCAGTACTGGGCTCAAAGATGCAGCACTGAGGTCTCTCCTGATAACAGGTAAGTAAATCGGAATTCGTAGTTCGGCTGATTTCAGAGGAATATATGTAAGTTTCAAAAATCGACACTTAGAAACTTTTTCAGCAAAAAGCAGGTAATGATATCCTATGGAAGGAAATTCAAGTTACTGGTAAGTACCATTAAAATTACTTTTCAGGATGAGTACTGGGCTCAAAGATGCAGCACTAAGGTCTCTCCTGATAACAGGTGAGTAAATCGTAATTCGTAGTACGGCTGATTTTAGAGGCATATTTTAAAGTTCCAAAACTCCAAACTTAGAAGAATTTCCAAGTGAAACCAGTCAATGTTAGCCTATGGAAGGAAATTCAAGTTACTGGTAAGTACGGTTGAAATTACTTTTCAGGATCAGTAGTGGGCTCAAAGATGCAGCACTGAGGTCTCTCCTGATAACAGGTGAGTAAATCGGAATTCGTAGTTCGGCTGATTTTAGAGGAATATTTGTAAGTTTCAAAAATCGACACTTAGAAACTTTTTCAGCAAAAAGCAGGTAATGACATCCTATGGAAGGAAATTCAAGTTACTGGTAAGTACGATTAAAATTACTTTTCAGGATGAGTACTGGGCTCAAAGATGCAGCACTAAGGTCTCTCCTGATAACAGGTGAGTAAATCGTAATTCGTAGTACGGCTGATTTTAGAGGCATATTTTAAAGTTCCAAAACTCCACACTTAGAAGAATTTCCAAGTGAAACCAGTCAATGTTAGCCTATGGAAGGAAATTCAAGTTACTGGTAAGTACGGTTCAAATTACTTTTCAGGATCAGTACTGGGCTCAAAGATGCAGCACTGAGGTCTCTCCTGATAACAGGTCAGTAAATCGTAATTCGTAGTTCGGCTGATTTCAGAGGAATATTTGTAAGTTTCAAAAATCGACACTTGGAAACTTTTTCAGCAAAAAGCAGGCAATGATATCCTATGGAAGGAAATTCAAGTTACTGGTAAGTACGGTTAGAATTACTTTTCAGGATGAGTACTGGGATCAAAGATGCAGCACTGAGGTCTCTCCTGATAACAGGTGAGTAAATCGTAATTCGTAGTACGGCTGATTTTAGAGGCATATTTTAAAGTTCCAAAACGCCACACTTAAAAGAATTTCCAAGTGAAACCAGTCAATGTTAGCCTATGGAAGGAAATTCAAGTTACTGGTAAGTACGGTTAAAATTTTCAGGATCAGTACTGGGCTCAAAGATGCAGCACTGAGGCCACGCCTGATAACAGGTGAGTAAATCGGAATTCGTAGTTTGGCTGATTTTAGAGGAATATTGGTAAGTTTCAAAAATCGACACTACGAAACTTTTTCAGCAAAAAGCAGGCAATGATATCCTATGGAAGGAATTTCAAGTTAATGGTAATTACGGTTAGAATTACTTTTCAGGATCAGTACTGGGCTCAAAGATGCAGCACTGAGGTCTCTCCTGATAACAGGTGAGTAAATCGGAATTCGTAGTTTGGCTGATTTTAGAGGAATATTTTAAAGTTCCAAAACTCCACACTTAGAAGAATTTCCAAGTGTAACCAGTCAATGTTAGCCTATGGAAGGAAATTCAAGTTACTGGTAAATACGGTTAGAATAACTTTTCAGGATCAGTACTGGGCTCAAAGATGCAGCACTGAGGTCTCTCCTGATAACAGGTAAGTAAATCGGAATTCGTAGTTCGGCTGATTTCAGAGGAATATATGTAAGTTTCAAAAATCGACACTTAGAAACTTTTTCAGCAAAAAGCAGGTAATGATATCCTATGGAAGGAAATTCAAGTTACTGGTAAGTACCATTAAAATTACTTTTCAGGATGAGTACTGGGCTCAAAGATGCAGCACTAAGGTCTCTCCTGATAACAGGTGAGTAAATCGTAATTCGTAGTACGGCTGATTTTAGAGGCATATTTTAAAGTTCCAAAACTCCAAACTTAGAAGAATTTCCAAGTGAAACCAGTCAATGTTAGCCTATGGAAGGAAATTCAAGTTACTGGTAAATACGGTTAGAATAACTTTTCAGGATCAGTACTGGGCTCAAAGATGCAGCACTGAGGTCTCTCCTGATAACAGGTACGTAAATCGGAATTCGTAGTTCGGCTGATTTCAGAGGAATATATGTAAGTTTCAAAAATCGACACTTAGAAACTTTTTCAGCAAAAAGCAGGTAATGATATCCTATGGAAGGAAATTCAAGTTACTGGTAAGTACCATTAAAATTACTTTTCAGGATGAGTACTGGGCTCAAAGATGCAGCACTAAGGTCTCTCCTGATAACAGGTGAGTAAATCGTAATTCGTAGTACGGCTGATTTTAGAGGCATATTTTAAAGTTCCAAAACTCCAAACTTAGAAGAATTTCCAAGTGAAACCAGTCAATGTTAGCCTATGGAAGGAAATTCAAGTTACTGGTAAGTACGGTTGAAATTACTTTTCAGGATCAGTAGTGGGCTCAAAGATGCAGCACTGAGGTCTCTCCTGATAACAGGTGAGTAAATCGGAATTCGTAGTTCGGCTGATTTTAGAGGAATATTTTAAAGTTCCAAAACTCCACACTTAGAAGAATTTCCAAGTGAAACCAGTCAATGTTAGCCTATGGAAGGAAATTCAAGTTACTGGTAAGTTCGATTAGAATTACTTTTCAGGATGAGTACTGGGCTCAAAGATGCAGCACTAAGGTCTCTCCTGATAACAGGTGAGTAAATCGTAATTCGTAGTACGGCTGATTTTAGAGGCATATTTTAAAGTTCCAAAACTCCACACTTAGAAGAATTTCCAAGTGAAACCAGTCAATGTTAGCCTATGGAAGGAAATTCAAGTTACTGGTAAGTACGGTTCAAATTACTTTTCAGGATCAGTACTGGGCTCAAAGATGTAGCACTGAGGTCTCGCCTGATAACAGGTGAATAAATCGGAATTCGTAGTTTGGCTGATTTTAGAGGAATATTTGTAAGTTTCAAAAATCAACACAGAAACTTTTTCAGCAAAAAGCAGGCAATGATATCCTATGGAAGGAAATTCAAGTTACTGGTAAGTACAGTTACAATAACTTTTAAGGATCAGTACTGGGCTCAAAGATGCAGCACTGAGGTCTCTCCTGATAACAGGTGAGTAAATCGGAATTCGTAGTTCAGCTGATTTTACTTTGGTCCAGTATATATAGAGCCACTTTCCTACACCATCCCATCCCTTCACCACTGTGCAAACGCGCCCTGTGTCCGTTTTAATTTAGGAGATTAAGTCCCCTTGAATCCTGAGTGTCCCTAGGGTCCAAGTAGCCCACTAGGTACCTCCAGTAAGCGCCACAGAGCTGCGTTGCAGAGAGGTGTAAAAAGGGACAAGACCTGGGCCACCTCTCAGAAACACAGCGCAGTGGCGCTTACTGGAAGCACCTGGCGGGCTAGTTGGCCCCCTGGGGCTCTCAGGATTGAAGGGGAATTATTTCCCCAACTTAAAACGCGCCACAGGGCGTGTTTTCACTAGGGCTGGGCGGACTTTGCGTAGCAGAATTTTGAAAAAAATTTGTGGAAAACGAGAGCACATCCTGAGTAGGGCTGGGCGGACTTTGCCTAGCGCAACTACGCACTATTCTGAAGAAAATTGTGGAAAACGAGCGCACAACCTCATGGACTGTGTGCCCGGGACGGGTCCCTCGTGCTTGGGCAGGCTCCCCGACCTCCCCAGCCTGGCTGTGTTGAGAAGCAGGGACCGGCCCCGGGCCTCCTGATTTTTGGTCAGGGCCTGGGATCCCACGTCCTGCGGCCTGCCAAGTGTCCATCTGCCCGGGACAAGAGACCCTGGTGCAGAGCCCCGGAGCCCTGCAAGGGCAGGCGGGAGCCCTACCGCTATGGCTCGGTGTGGGCAGCTGGGAGTCCTTCCGGTCCCAGCCATCTGGTCGCACCTTTCCCTCGGCCATCTGGTCGCGCGCAATGGGGCGACCAGATGGCCGGGTCGGCCTGGAAGTCCCGATGAGGGTCCATTCGCCTCGCGGATCCCAGCCAGGGCTCCAGGAGGCCGGGCGCGTCCGCGCCTAGGGTCCCCTCCGTCACTCGGAGCGCGAGGGTTACAAGAAAGGTGGGTAGCCTTCCTCCGGATTAGTAGGGGCAGGGTATGCCGGGACACCCCTCCTGGGGATTGCGGTTCTCAGGCGGGGACCAGATGGGCCAAGCCCGGACGACACTTCCCCGGGGCGTCGGGTGCTTCCTCCTCCAGCCCGCGGCGAGGCAAAGTGCCCAGGACGGGCTCCATGGGTCTCCCGGGCGTCCCCCGAGGCCTGCAGCCCCAAAGCCCTGCAGACCCTGGAGCCCTTCAGCACGGAGCCCTGGAGCCCTGCAGGCCCGGAACCCTAGCAGGCCCAGGGCCCTGCAGCCCCGGAGCCCTGCAGGCCCGGAGCCCTGCAGCCCCGGAGCCCTGCAGGCCCAGAGCCCTGCAGCCCAGGGCCCTGCAGCCCCGGAGCCCTGCAGGCCCGGAGCCCTGCAGCCCCGGAGCCCTGCAGGCCCAGAGCCCTGCAGCCCCGGAGCCCTGCAGCCCCGGAGCCCCGGAGCCCTGCAGCCCCGGAGCCCTGCAGCCCCAGAGCCCTGCAGCCCCGGAGCCCTGCAGCCCCGGAGCCCTGCAGGCCCAGAGCCCTGCAGGCCCAGAGCCCTGCAGCCCCGGAGCCCTGCAGCCCCGGAGCCCTGCAGCCCCGGAGCCCTGCAGGCCCAGAGCCCTGCAGCCCAGAGCCCTGCAGCCCCGGAGCCCTGCAGCCCCGGAGCCCTGCAGCCCCGGAGCCCTGCAGGCCCAGAGCCCTGCAGCCCCGGAGCCCTGCAGCCCCGGAGCCCTGCAGCCACGGAGCCCTGCGTGGGCAGGCGGGAACCCTACCGCTATGGCTCGGGCAGACGGGAGCCCTTTCAGTTGCCGGCCACCTGGTCGCGCCTTTCCCCTCGGCCATCTGGTCGCGCGCAATGCTTTCCAATGGGGCGACCAGATGGGCCAAGCCCGGACGACACTTCCCCGGGGCGTCGGGTGCTTCCTCCTCCAGCCCGCGGCGAGGCAAAGTGCCCAGGACGGGCTCCATGGGTCTCCCGGGCGTCCCCCGAGGCCTGCAGCCCCAAAGCCCTGCAGACCCTGGAGCCCTTCAGCTCGGAGCCCTGGAGCCCTGCAGGCCCGGAACCCTAGCAGGCCCAGGGCCCTGCAGCCCCGGAGCCCTGCAGGCCCGGAGCCCTGCAGCCCCGGAGCCCTGCAGGCCCAGAGCCCTGCAGCCCAGGGCCCTGCAGCCCCGGAGCCCTGCAGGCCCGGAGCCCTGCAGCCCCGGAGCCCTGCAGGCCCAGAGCCCTGCAGCCCCGGAGCCCTGCAGCCCCGGAGCCCTGCAGCCCCAGAGCCCTGCAGCCCCGGAGCCCTGCAGCCCCGGAGCCCTGCAGGCCCAGAGCCCTGCAGGCCCAGAGCCCTGCAGCCCCGGAGCCCTGCAGCCCCGGAGCCCTGCAGCCCCGGAGCCCTGCAGGCCCAGAGCCCTGCAGCCCAGAGCCCTGCAGCCCCGGAGCCCTGCAGCCCCGGAGCCCTGCAGCCCCGGAGCCCTGCAGGCCCAGAGCCCTGCAGCCCCGGAGCCCTGCAGCCCCGGAGCCCTGCAGCCACGGAGCCCTGCGTGGGCAGGCGGGAACCCTACCGCTATGGCTCGGGCAGACGGGAGCCCTTTCAGTTGCCGGCCACCT